>NC_092093.1:63198389-63502139 GCF_045679555.1 Salvelinus alpinus
GCCCTGTGTAATGTTCAATGTAATTGCATTGCTGGACTTTTTGATACTTCATGTATTTGTATTGTAAAAAATAAAAAAAAAGTACAAATAAAAGGAAATGTGTAGTTTGAACACATCTTTAATGTTTATTTGTTTTAGCTGTTAGTGATAATTTCCTAAGTGTTAATGCGTTTGGGTTTACATCACTAAGCCTTTAAGTGTGTGTTATGAATGACCAAAGCTGTCTGACTTTATAGTAAGTACAGCGTCATGGGATATAGAGTCTTTATGGATGTGTTATGAATGGCGAAGGTGCCTCACTTCAAACTAAGAATTACAAGACACTATATAAAGTGTCAATAAAGGTAATTTACGTTCTGCTGATTTATGAAGGTTCTCTCATGATCCACAGGTTACTGTAGGGTGTGAGAGGTATTTAAATGGGTTGATGGACCTGCAACACTTGCGTTTGTGTGTGTGTGTGTGTGTGTGTGTGTGTGTGTGTGTGTGTGTGTGTGTGTGTGTGTGTGTGTGTGTGTGTGTGTGTGTGTGTGTGTGTGTGTGTGTGTGTGTGTGTGTGTGTGTGTGTGTGTGTGTGTGTGTGTGTGTGTGTGTCAGAACCAAGATGATTGGGAGTAGTCCAACCTGAGACCACTGCACCAGGTATTCCTCTTCCCATGCTGGAGACCAGGGCTTGATTACAACCTGTTACAATGGTGCCAACATTTTGTGGCTGACCTTTCAGCAGGGGAGTGGGTGAATGTGACCTGACTGGGCCCAGCACCCCACGATACGGCTTGTTTTTGTTGTGTGAATGTGTGTGTCCTGAGGAACTTGGTTCCAGAAGAAAGACTATTTCAATGTCTTTGGGTTGGGGGCTTTCATCAAGGTACAGTAAGTGTTTATTGGTGTAAAATCGTCCCCCAGGCTATTGCACACACATCACATACAGTATAATCCTGGGATATCAACCATTCCAAGTTTGCCTTACTGGGAGTGACCATAGAATTTTACAGGAGGAACTTACTGAGTAAAGTATTTGCTATCGTCACTACTTAATACAGTCAGAAAGTAATAATTATTGATAAACCTGCCCATTTCCACAATTTATCTTTATCAATTTAACTCTAACTAATGAAGGCCAAGTTTGATGTGTTGGTCCACCAGACCTTCCGCACATTAGGTGTAACACGGCTAACAGGACATCACTTTAGAGCGTGTGCCATCCTTCAGCTCAACACTTCACCCTTTATAAAGCACATGTTTATATCATATTCAACATAGTGGGTATGTCACATTTGACATTGGCGATTTTCACACAGTTATGCCACATTTATGGACCTTTTATAAAGCCTGACATATGGTTATAGATGATTTGTAGATTACATTTATTTAGTGCTTAAGAAGGCATTATGAAGGATTCATGAAGCCTTTATAAAAGGAATGTAATTTAAAGCGGAACCCTGGATGGAAACATTATAACGTCTACAGGAGAGAGTCTTATCATACCACAGCTTTTCAACTGCTTTGAGGGACTTTGTTGGTTTCAAATGACATTTTATTTGTCACATGCACCGAATACAACATGCTTACTCATGTTTCGGGTTAAAAGTATGCATTACAAAATAACAACTTTTGCTAATGTGTGAAATGTACATCTTGCCGACACAGACGTAGAACAGCATGAAAAACAGAAGTACAGTTATGACCTGGGATTGTGTCCGTGTTTGTGTTCATTTTACCTAAGACATTTTCTGTGTTTTCTTCTTCTTTCCACTCTATGAAGTGATGTGTTATCCCATCGTTTGTTTACCTCTCTCCTGCCCCATGTTATCCCATCGTTGTTTACCTTTCTCCTGCCCCGTGTTATCCCATCGTTGTTTACCTCTCTCCTGCACCATGTTATCCCATCGTTTGTTTACCTCTCTCCTGCCCCATGTTATCCCATCGTTTGTTTACCTCTCTCCTGCCCCATGTTATCCCATTGTTTGTTTACTTCTCTCCTCCCCCATGTTATCCCATCGTTTGTTTACCTCTCTCCTGCCCCATGTTATCCCATCGTTTGTTTACCTCTCTCCTGCCCCATGTTATCCCATCGTTTGTTTACCTCTCTCCTGCCCCATGTTATCCCATCGTTTGTTTATCTCTCTCCTGCCCCATGTTATCCCATCGTTTGTTTACCTCTCTCCTGCCCCGTGTTATCCCATTGTTTGTTTATCTCTCTCCTGCCTTATGTTATCCCATCGTTTGTTTACCTCTCTCCTGCCCTGTGTTATCCCATCGATTGTTTACCTCTCTCCTGCCCCGTGTTATCCCATCGTTTGTTTACCTCTCTCCTGCCCCGTGTTATGCCATTGTTTGTTTACCTCTCTCCTGCCCCGTGTTATCCCATCGATTGTTTACCTCTCTCCTGCCCCGTGTTATCCCATCGTTTGTTTACCTCTCTCCTGCCCCGTGTTATCCCATCGTTTGTTTACCTCTCTCCTTCCCCGTGTTATCCCATCGTTTGTTTACCTCTCTCCTGCCCCGTGTTATCCCATCGATTGTTTACCTCTCTCCTGCCCCGTGTTATGCCATTGTTTGTTTACCTCTCTCCTGCCCCGTGTTATGCCATTGTTTGTTTACCTCTCTCCTGCCCCGTGTTATGCCATTGTTTGTTTACCTCTCTCCTGCCCCGTGTTATGCCATTGTTTGTTTACCTACATTTACATTTAACATTTAAGTCATTTAGCAGACGCTCTTATCCAGAGCGACTTACAAATTGGTGCATTCACCTTATGATATCCAGTGGAACAACCACTTTACAGTAGTGCATCTAACTCTTTTAAGGGGGAGGGGGGGGTTAGGAGGATTACTTTATCCTATCCTAGGTATTCCTTAAAGAGGTGGGGTTTCAGGTGTCTCCGGAAGGTGGTGATTGACTCCGCTGACCTGGCGTCGTGAGGGAGTTTGTTCCACCATTGGGGTGCCAGAGCAGCGAACAGTTTTGACTGGGCTGAGCGGGAACTGTACTTCCTCAGAGGTAGGGAGGCGAGCAGGCCAGAGGTGGATGAACGCAGTGCCCTTGTTTGGGTGTAGGGCCTGATCAGAGCCTGAAGGTACGGAGGTGCCGTTCCCCTCACAGCTCCGTAGGCAAGCACCATGGTCTTGTAGCGGATGCGAGCTTCAACTGGAAGCCAGTGGAGAGAGCGGAGGAGCGGGGTGACGTGAGAGAACTTGGGAAGGTTGAACACCAGACGGGCTGCGGCGTTCTGGATGAGTTGTAGGGGTTTAATGGCACAGGCAGGGAGCCCAGCCAACAGCGAGTTGCAGTAATCCAGACGGGAGATGACAAGTGCCTGGATTAGGACCTGCGCCGCTTCCTGTGTGAGGCAGGGTCGTACTCTGCGAATGTTGTAGAGCATGAACCTACAGGAACGGGTCACCGCCTTGATGTGAGTTGAGAACGACAGGGTGTTGTCCAGGATCACGCCAAGGTTCTTAGCGCTCTGGGAGGAGGACACAATGGAGTTGTCAACCGTGATGGCGAGATCATGGAACGGGCAGTCCTTCCCCGGGAGGAAGAGCAGCTCCGTCTTGCCGAGGTTCAGCTTGAGGTGGTGATCCGTCATCCACACTGATATGTCTGCCAGACATGCAGAGATGCGATTCGCCACCTGGTTATCAGAGGGGGGAAAGGAGAAGATTAATTGTGTGTCGTCTGCATAGCAATGATAGGAGAGGCCATGTGAGGATATGACAGAGCCAAGTGACTTGGTGTATAGCGAGAATAGGAGAGGGCCTAGAACAGAGCCCTGGGGGACACCAGTGGTGAGAGCATGTGGTGCGGAGACAGATTCTCGCCACGCCACCTGGTAGGAGCGACCTGTCAGGTAGGACGCAATCCAAGCGTGGGCCGCGCCGGAGATGCCCAGCTCGGAGAGGGTGGAGAGGAGGATCTGATGGTTCACAGTATCAAAGGCAGCCGATAGGTCTAGAAGGATGAGAGCAGAGGAGAGAGAGTTAGCTTTAGCAGTGCGGAGCGCCTCCGTGACACAGAGAAGAGCAGTCTCAGTTGAATGACTAGTCTTGAAACCTGACTGATTTGGATCAAGAAGGTCATTCTGAGAGAGATAGCAGGAGAGCTGGCCAAGGACGGCACGTTCAAGAGTTTTGGAGAGAAAAGAAAGAAGGGATACTGGTCTGTAGTTGTTGACATCGGAGGGATCGAGTGTAGGTTTTTTCAGAAGGGGTGCAACTCTCGCTCTCTTGAAGACGGAAGGGACGTAGCCAGCGGTCAAGGATGAGTTGATGAGCGAGGTGAGGTAAGGGAGAAGGTCTCCGGAAATGGTCTGGAGAAGAGAGGAGGGGATAGGGTCAAGCGGGCAGGTTGTTGGGCGGCCGGCCGTCACAAGACGCGAGATTTCATCTGGAGAGAGAGGGGAGAAAGAGGTCAAAGCACAGGGTAGGGCAGTGTGAGCAGAACCAGCGGTGTCGTTTGACTTAGCAAACGAGGATCGGATGTCGTCGACCTTCTTTTCAAAATGGTTGACGAAGTCATCCGCAGAGAGGGAGGAGGGGGGAGGAGGGGGAGGAGGATTCAGGAGGGAGGAGAAGGTGGCAAAGAGCTTCCTAGGGTTAGAGGCAGATGCTTGGAATTTAGAGTGGTAGAAAGTGGCTTTAGCAGCAGAGACAGAAGAGGAGAATGTAGAGAGGAGGGAGTGAAAGGATGCCAGGTCCGCAGGGAGGCGAGTTTTCCTCCATTTCCGCTCGGCTGCCCGGAGCCCTGTTCTGTGAGCTCGCAGTGAGTCGTCGAGCCACGGAGCAGGGGGGGAGGACCGAGCCGGCCTGGAGGATAGGGGACATAGAGAGTCAAAGGATGCAGAAAGGGAGGAGAGGAGGGTTGAGGAAGCAGAATCAGGAGATAGGTTGGAGAAGGTTTGAGCAGAGGGAAGAGATGATAGGATGGAAGAGGAGAGAGTAGCGGGGGAGAGAGAGCGAAGGTTGGGACGGCGCGATACCATCCGAGTAGGGGCAGTGTGGGAAGTGTTAGATGAGAGCGAGAGGGAAAAGGATACAAGGTAGTGGTCGGAGACTTGGAGGGGAGTTGCAGTGAGATTAGTGGAAGAACAGCATCTAGTAAAGATGAGGTCAAGCGTATTGCCTGCCTTGTGAGTAGGGGGGGAAGGTGAGAGGGTGAGGTCAAAAGAGGAGAGGAGTGGAAAGAAGGAGGCAGAGAGGAATGAGTCAAAGGTAGACGTGGGGAGGTTAAAGTCACCCAGAACTGTGAGAGGTGAGCCATCCTCAGGAAAGGAGCTTATCAGGGCGTCAAGCTCATTGATGAACTCTCCAAGGGAACCTGGAGGGCGATAAATGATAAGGATGTTAAGCTTGAAAGGGCTGGTAACTGTGACAGCATGGAATTCAAAGGAGGCGATAGACAGATGGGTCAGGGGAGAAAGAGAGAATGTCCACTTGGGAGAGATGAGGATCCCAGTGCCACCGCCCCGCTGACCACACACCTCTCTCCTGCCCTGTGTTATCCCATTGTTTGTTTATCTCTCTCCTGCCCCGTGCTATGCCATTGTTTGTTTACCTCTCTCCTGCCCCGTGTTATGCCATTGTTTGTTTACCTCTCTCCTGCCCCGTGTTATGCCATTGTTTGTTTACCTCTCTCCTGCCCCGTGTTATGCCATTGTTTGTTTACCTCTCTCCTGCCCCGTGTTATGCCATTGTTTGTTTACCTCTCCTGCCCCGTCACGTCTGCTCACTCAGACAGTGAAGACAGACAGAAACATTCATTTCCACTAACCCACTGTGTTCAATGGGAGACTGCAACAAAACACACACACAAGTATGCATGCATACTGTGCAAACACAAACACACACACACACACACACACACACACACACACACGCACACACACGCGCAAACACGTGCACACACACACACACAAAAACACACACACACACACACACACACACACACACACACACACACACACACACACACACACACACACACACACACACACACACACACACACACACACACACACACACACACACACACACACACACACACAATCAATCTCAGTCATTCATTCAGTCGACTTGTGCTTTCAGACCAGAATATGAACAAAACATCTCCCTCCACAAAGCAGACATGGTCTGATTGGTACGTGACAGCACCTTAGACAAGATATCTCATTTCAGGCACCACTGACACAAGCACAATGCATTTCCATTGGAGTTTCAATGAAACACAAAGTGCGAATGCAAATTGAAACTTTGTGAATGTATGGCGTCAGATGGAGAGATTGAGAGGTTGGGGATTGGATGTGACTAGGTATGGTAGTAGGCTGCAGACCTGTGCATCAGCATGTCTTAATCCCTCAGAAACCTAATCTGGGATTACCAACGCAGATTAAACCCTGTGATCACGCTGCATGCTCTCCACCAATCACTGACGCTGGGCCTAGGGTAGCTGGAGCAATAAAATGCAGTGTAGCGTACTGATTGGAGGAGGTGCCGGTTTACCTGTATAGAATGTGGAAGGAGTTGCCAAGACGATCCGGTTGGCTTGCAGTGATTGGTTGTGACAGAGCTCAGGATGCCTGATTGTCTTCAGACCTGCATTAGGCCACACCTTCAGGTGGCATTTATACAATGTAAAGACTACAGACATACAGGCACAACACAGGCACACACCAGACAAAACTGCACAGGTCTAACCTTACCCTCAAAATCAATTAACCATATGATGAAGAGTTTCAAGGCTGGCAACGTTGAATAATAACTATTTTGATGGAAAATGTATTGATTTTGTGTGTTCTATCAATGAAATAGGAGAGGACATTTTACTGTAGGTTCTCAGTGATCCCTGTTCAGGATGTGTGTTGTTTTGAACAAACACACACACACACACACACACACACACACACACACACACACACACACACACACACACACACACACACACACACACACACACACACACACACACACACACACACACACACACACACACACACACACACACACACACACACACACACACACACACACACACACAGAGAGAGAGAGGCACACCCAGGTCAATCTCATCACCCTGCTCAGCAGCACATAATCCCAGGGGTCAAAGGTCAGCTTCACACTGCTTCCCTGGCTGAAAGGGCAGATGGGACACACACACCTGCATGCACGAACGCTTGCACGCACGCACACACACGAGTCAACCCCGTGCTGCCGGGCTGGTTGAAAGGCAGATGGGTTCTCTCTGTGTCATTATGTGAGCTGGGCCTCAGCCTGTCTGTGCAGAGGGAGGACACATTGTCATTGAGAGGAGACACAGGGTCAGAGAGAGAGAGAGAGAGAGAGAGAGAGAGAGAGAGAGAGAGAGAGAGAGAGAGAGAGAGAGAGAGAGAGAGAGAGAGAGAGAGAGAGAGAGAGGGAGAGAGAGAGAGAGAGAGCACGAGGAGATACATACAGAGAAAATGTGTTGGAAAGAGCTGTTTAAATTCCTTAAATTACATCTGTGCTGTAAATACTGCAATAGCTGTTCAATTCAATAAAAAGCACACACACACACACCACACACACACACACACACACACACACCACACACACACCACACACACACACACACATACACACTTCCTTGGAAGCACACTAAATAATACATTTGGTGCTGTGAATGTTTTTAACCTTGTCATTATTTTAGACAGAACCTGATTTCATAGAAAAAAAATATTATAATTAATTTACTACAATTGTCCAGGTGCTGACATGTCACTGCATCCTCATTCAGTTGTTCTGATAGGTAGATTATTTGTTTGGTGTTTAGATGTTTTTGGTAATCTGCTTCCATTGCATTTCCAGTGCAAATGTGGAATTAAAATAACTGCAATTTTAAGGAGTTTAATACATGTATAATCTGCTTTTCTAGATTACAGGCTACCACATTAGAACAAATAGGGAAGGCACAGAGATCAGAGACAGCATGGTTGGGTGGTTTAAATGTATCCATTTGTATCCCCACTGCATCAGACCAGGGCTGTTCTACGAGGTTCTACTACTTCATAGGTTCTTATTTGGGAGACAGAATTACAGAGTCTTTCAAATAAATGCTACACTGCTGTTATTTCAGTGAGTGTAACACTTTTAATTGGTAAAAATGTAACGCTAGTTCCACTATTCCTCTGGTATTGCACAGTAAGAGGAAAAAATGCTAAATAAACAATTGTTATTCTAGCAGATTCTGTAGATGAAATCCATAGATGAAACATTTATCCATAGATGAAACATTTTGAAGCAGATTTCAAACTCACAACCCCATTATACAGGGTGAAATGATGATGTTGTATATTCAGCTCACTGTGTTGACGGAGAGGTATATGTTATTTCTTTCTAAATTATGTCACGGGTCAACTGTCGTACTGCTTTGGGGAGCAAGTGAAAGCCGAGTGTGTTTATATGCTTGTTTGTATGTGTGTGTGTGTGTGTGTGTGTGTGTGTGTGTGTGTGTGTGTGTGTGTGTGTGTGTGTGTGTGTGTGTGTGTGTGTGTGTGTGTGTGTGTGTGTGTGTGTGTGTGTGTGTGTGTGTGTGTGTGTGTGTGTGTGTGTGTGTGTGTGTGTGTGTGTGTGTGTGTGTGTGTGTGTGTGTGTGTGTGTGTGTGTGTGCGTGCCTTGGTGAAGGATCTGCTCTGAGAGAGGTTGGACATGGTGACGGCCATCGGTTAGTCCTGTCAGACCAGGGACTCGCCTATAGCTGTCAGTCCCAGGATAAAGGAGAGAAAATGGAATAGATTTCATCCCTGGACCCTGCAGCTCAGCAGTGACTGGTCTTCAGTTACTGACTATCAGCGCTACCTCTCTCTCCATCTTTCCTTCTCTTTCTCTCCATCCCCGTGCGGCTCTTTTCTGACTCATTTTCTCCCATTCCCACCCAGTGGGATTTTCTTTAGTCATACATTTCGTTTGATCCTATCGACTGAAAATATGTTTTTCCATTAGACACAATTGTTGAATATTTGCTTGGTATTGTATTATGATATACTACATAATGCTATTGTATGGATTGTATTGTATGGATAGGGCTACTGCATTTAAACACAACTCAAACGAATTGCAAAAATCACTGAAGTTGGAGACTTATATCTCCCTCACTAACTTTAAGCATCGGCTGTCAGAGCAGCTTACCGATTACTGCAGCTGAACACAGCCCATCTGTAAAAAGCCCATCCAACCAAATACCTACCTCATCCCCATATTTTTCTTTTTTCTTTTTTTTCTGCTCTTTTGCACACCAGTATTTCTACTTGCACATCCTCATCTGCACATCTATCACTCCAGTGTTAATTACTAAATTGTAATTACTTCACCACTATTGCCTATTTATTGCCTTACCTCCTTACTTCATTTGCACACACTGTATACAGATTTTCTATTGTGTTATTGACTGTACGTTTGTTTATCCCATGTGTAACTCTGTGTTTGTCGCACTGCTTTGCTTTATCTTGGCCAGGTCACAGAGAACTTGTTCTCAACTGGCCTACCTGGTTAAATAAAGGTGAAATAAAAAATAAATAAATGGTTGACTGTTGTGGTTCAAATGCACGCATTTCTGTTATGGTCGTAAAGGTAATGTTTTATGTATTTACCTTAACTAATAAGGTCAATCAGCAGGGAATGGGAGTGACAGAAAGCCATGCATTTTAATACCGCCCCAGAACAATAGCCACACGTCCAATGTAATGACACAGTTCTGAAATCAGTCAATTTTGAGATATAGCGACCAGCTGGACCCCCTCCTCTCTGACCCGGGGTCCTCAACCGCTTCACCCCTCCTTGTCATCCCCCTCTTCTCTCACACTCAGTAACATGTGTGCTGTAGAAAATGGAGAAGGCTTTGTCATACAGATATAGGTGGCGTGTGGAGGTCTGATAGGGCACATTATCAAATCCCTTTGGGACAATCCTTCATCACCTCTTGCCGTGTGGCATGGTTTATATGTTTGTGATGGTAAGTAGGGCCTTCAGCAGATGTACAAAGCTGTGATTGGATTGGAACATTAGGACTGGACATTGACCATGGACGCCATTCCCCGAGCTCTGAACACTGATGGAAAAAGGTCTCATTGTTAAACAGAAGAGAAAGCTAGTGTACAGACACACACACACACACACACACACGCACGCACACACGCACGCAAGCACGCACACACACACACACACACACACACACATAAACACATCCCTGTCCACATGCTGCCTGCTCTCTGCATCCCCTGCCTTCTCTCCCTGTCCTTAATGGCAGTATAAGTCATTACGCTGAGAAGGGACTGTCATGGGGGACAGAGAGAAGGCCTTGAAGGTTTGAGCCCTGGGCTTGCCTGTCAGCTGGGTGAATGCTTGACTGTCTGCAGTGTGATACTTAGAGAGTCCACAGCATGGAATTCAACCAGCCAGCCCTCCATTTAGTCTCCCATTAGAGACTCCTTCTGACAGGTGTGTGTGTGTGTGTGTGTGTGTGTGTGTGTGTGTGTGTGTGTGTGTGTGTGTGTGTGTGTGTGTGTGTGTGTGTGTGTGTGTGTGTGTGTGTGTGTGTGTGTGTGTGTGTGTGTGTGTGTGTGTGTGTGTGTGTGTGTGTGTGTGTGTGTGTGTGTGTGTGTGTGTGTGTGTGTGTGTGTGTGTACACTTTCTCTCTACTCTCCACTTATTTTCCTATCTCAGAAAATGTATCCACTAAATGGTCTCGCAAAGAAACATCAACTTTTATAAGGCCAGTGAAGAAGCTGCTTTAACCCAGTAAGTCATGGTACAGTATAACAACTTCCATGTTTGATTTTAATAGAATCTACAATAGAAATAGATTTCTCTCTATATTGGATTCACAGCACATCTTTTCAATCTGGTGTTCAGTCTGTAAACTCTCTGTGTGTGTATTCCCTGAACATCTTCACATGATTGTCAGAGCATTGGTTTGTTCATGTTCCCTACGACGAATGAGAAATGATGTAGAAGCAGAGAGACCAAGACCAACATCCATGGATATCACTGCTCCTTGCCATTCATAGTCTTATATTTCCAGGGTTAAAAATCAATAGGAGATTTGCTGCACCTGTCGAACTCAGCTCTGAACCGGGCTGCTTTTCTCCCTTCCAACAGTTTCCACTGTAGTCCGTTGTGGTTCTCGATGCAAAAGGGGATTTTATACTTTCTATTTTTGCTCTAAATCCTGCATTTGGAGCCAGGGCCTAGGGGGCAAAGTAAATGTGATGTATCACCACAGGGTTTGTCATCTGTGCTGGTCTCTCAGGAGTGGTTTGGTAACACAAAGGGCTGTGGATCCATCACTCAGCCTGATCTGCTATTGTTCACTTCACAGGTTAGGAGTCAGGGCTTCACTATACACTGTATTACACCTTACAGAAACACAGGTCTTTCCTGTGCCATTAACTACAGTTTGGGGCAGAAATGAAGATGTATACAGTTCAGTATATAGGTTGCGAAGAGGACTTTATAGGACTCTGTAAAAGCAGTGCAAGGTTTGGAGTTCCGACTGCTTGGTCCGGCTCAATTACCCTGTGCCTGATAAATAAAGCTTTACTGAATTGAATTGAGCTGAAGCAAATCATAAAACCAAAGATGTTTATTAGACCACAGTTTATTTAACTTGTATTTATTGCAACATTTGTCCACTAAAACAACCAGAGAGCAGCCAGGCTGTGTCTAAAACGGCTCAGCTTGTCTCACTTCCCAAATCACCCGGTTCTCCCTAACACTGAGGGGGAGAATGCACGCGCCATGCCAGCGAGCCACAAACCCAGCCTCTCCTGTCATCTGCGCCAAACAACCTTTTATTTCCTCCACACTGACT
This sequence comes from Salvelinus alpinus, assembly GCF_045679555.1. NCBI lineage: Eukaryota > Metazoa > Chordata > Actinopteri > Salmoniformes > Salmonidae > Salvelinus > Salvelinus alpinus. The sequence continues at coordinate 63,210,229 of NC_092093.1, forward strand.
TGTCAGGCCGGACTAAAAGCAATTTGTTTATGGCCCACTTCTCCCGGCCTGTGCCAGGTGCAGGACTCAGAGAAAGAGAGAGAGAGAGAGAAATAGAGAGAAATAGAGAGAGTGAGAGAGAGAAAGAGAAATAGAGAGAGTGTGAGAGAGAGAGAGAGAGAGAGAGAGAGAGAGCGAGAGAGAGGGGGACCAGTGTGGCATGTTGTTTAAAAAAAAGAAGGGAAGAGAGGGGGGAGAAAACAGAGCTTTAATCTGATTAGGTTTGGCTAAAATCCCAAACCGGGGCTGAAGTGCAGTGCTTGCGGTTTCTGAAGGGCTTACGCTAAGTCTGTACCATGGAAATAATCTACTTTTAAAACCCAGGAAACAAATCAACTATACTAAGGACATAAGTCGCTGTCATTATGGAGTGATTAGGATAAACATTTCTATACACCATGCAAGCCAACCCAACTGGCATACGGGGGCACAGTGTATGTGTGTGTGTGTGTGTGTGTGTGTGTGTGTGTGTGTGTGTGTGTGTGTGTGTGTGTGTGTGTGTGTGTGTGTGTGTGTGTGTGTGTGTGTGTGTGTGTGTGTGTGTGTGTGTGTGTGTGTGTGTGTGTACATGTACACGCTGTATTGCTGTGAGATTGATTATTTATCAAAGCCTGGGAGAGGAGTCAATGCAGTTCCCGCTCTCTCTGTCTTTTAATCTCTCTCTCTCTCTCTCTCTCTCTCTCTCTCTCTCTCTCTCTCTCTCTCTCTCTCTCTCTCTCTCTCTCTCTCTCTCTCTCTGTCTCTCTGTCTCTCTGTCTCTCTCTCTCTCTCTCTCTCTCTCTCTCTCTCTCTCTCTCTCTCTCTCTGTCTCTCTCTCTCTCTCTGATCAGATAGATATATACCAGGGATGACTGTACTGCAGTGGTTCCCCATCTTTTTATAGTCCCGTACCCCTTCAAACATACAACCTCTAGCTGCGTACCTCCTCTAGCACCAGGGTCAGCAGACTCTCGAATGTTGTTTTTTGCCATCATTGTAAGCCTGCCACACACACACTATATGATACATTTATTAAACGTAAGAATGAGTGTGAGTTTTTGTCACAACCTGGCTCGTGGGAAGTGACAAAGAGCTCCTATAGGACCAGGGCACAAATAATAATATTATAATAATCAATAACTTTGCTCTATATTTAACCATCCCACATATAAAACCTTATTTGTTCATCGAAAAAGGTGAATAACTTACCGCAGGTTAAGACTGAGACTCTCTCCAATACAACCCAACATTGCAGAGTTATGTGCATCCTTTCAAGCACACCCTTCTCATTAAATAATTTTCCACACACAGTCTGTGTCTGTATTTAGTTTTCATGCTAGTGAGGGCTGAGAATTCACTCTCACATAGGTACGTGGTTGCAAAGGGCATCAGTGTCTTAACAGCACGATTTGCCAAGGCAGGATACTCTGAGCGCAGAAATCTGGCAGTGGCTTCTGATTAAATAACATTTTCACAGAACCGCTTGTTGCAATTTCGATGAGTCTCTCTTGTTCAGATATAGGTAAGTGGAATGGAGGCAGGGCATGAAAGGGACAACGAATCCAGTTGTTTGTGTCATCCGTATCGGGAAAGTACCTGCGTAATTGAGCACCCAACTCACTCAGGTGCTTCGCTATATCACATTTGACATTGTCCGTAAGCTTGAGTTCACTTGCACACAAAAAAATCATACAATGATGGAAAGACCTGTGTGTTGTCCTGGTTAATGCTCCAACTTCTTAATCATAGCCTCAATTTTGTCCCGCACAATGAATATAGTTGCGGAGAGTCCCTTTAATCCTAGATTCAGATCATTCAGCCGAGAAAAATCATCACCAAGACAGGCCAGTCGTGTGAGAAACTCGTCATCATGCAAGGGGACAGACAAGCGAAAATGATGGTCAGTAAAGAAAAATTTAAACTCGTCTCTCAATTTAAAAAAACGTGTTAGGCCTGTGTTTAAGTCTTATTGATTGTCAGTGAGCAGGCCTGTGTTTAAGTCAAATCATATCAAACGTTATCTGTCACATGCGCCTAATACAGCAAGTGCAGACTTCACAGTGAAATGCTTACTGACAAGCCCTTAACCAACAATGCAGTTCAAGAAAGTTAAGAACATATTTACCAAGTAGACTAAAATAAAAAGTAATAATAAAAAGTAACACAACAAGAATAACAATAATGAGGCTGTGTACAGGGGGCACTGGTACCGAGTCAGTGTGCGGTGGTACAGGTTAGTTGAGGTGACTGTGCATAGATAATAAACAGCGAGTAGCAGCAGTGTACAAAAGGGATGGTGGGGTCAATGTAAATTGTCCGTTGGCGATTTTATTAATTGTTCAGCAGTCAATCAATCAATCAATCAATTTTATTTTATATAGCCCTTCGTACATCAGCTAATATCTCGAAGTGCTGTACAGACACCCAGCCTAAAACCCCAAACAGCTAGTAATGCAGGTGTAGAAGCACGGTGGCTAGGAAAAACTCCCTAGAAAGGCCAAAACCTAGGAAGAAACCTAGAGAGGAACCAGGCTATGAGGGGTGGCCAGTCCTCTTCTGGCTGTGCCGGGTGGAGATTATAACAGAACTATGCCAAGATGTTCAAAAATGTTCATAAGTGACAAGCATGGTCAAATAATAATCATGAATAATTTTCAGTTGGCTTTTCATAGCCGATCATCAAGAGTTGAAAAACAACAGGTCTGGGACAGGTGGCGGTTCCATAACCGCAGGCAGAACAGCTGAAACTGGAATAGCAGCAAGGCCAGGCGGACTGGGGACAGCAAGGAGTCACCACGGGCGGCAGTCCCGACGCATGGTCCTAGGGCCCAGGTCCTCCGAGAGAAAGAAAGAGAGAAGGAGAAAATTAGAGAGAGCCAAGATTTTCAAAATTTCCATAAATGACAAGCATGGTCAAATAATAATCAGGAATAAATCTCAGTTGGCTTTTCATAGCCGATCATTAAGAGTTGAAAACAGCAGGTCTGGGACAGGTAGGGGTTCCATAACCGCAGGCAGAACAGTTGAAACTGGAATAGCAGCAAGGCCAGGCGGACTGGGGACAGCAAGGAGTCACCACGGCCGGTAGTCCCGACGTATGGTCCTAGGGCTCAGGTCCTCCGAGAGAAAGAAAGAGAGAAGGAGAAAATTAGAGAGAGCCAATATTTTCAAAATGTTCATAAATGACAAGCATGGTCAAATAATAATCAGGAATAAATCTCAGTTGGCTTTTCATAGCCGATCATTAAGAGTTGAAAACAGCAGGTCTGGGACAGGTAGGGGTTCCGTAACCGCAGGCAGAACAGTTGAAACTGGAATAGCAGCAAGGCCAGGCGGACTGGGGACAGCAAGGTGTCATCATGCCCGGTAGTCCTGACGTATGGTCCTAGGGCTCAGGTTCTCAGAGAGAAAGAGAGAACGAGAGAATTAGAGAGAGCATACTTAAATTCACACAGGACACTGGATAAGACAGGAGAAGTACTCCAGGTAACCAACTGACCCTAGCCCCCCGACACAAACTACTGCAGCATAAATACTGGAGGCTGAGACAGGAGCGGTCAGGAGACACTGTGGCCCCATCCGAAGAAACCCCCGGACAGGGCCAAATAGGAAGGATATAACCCCACCCACTTTGCCAAAGCACAGCCCCCGCACCACTAGAGGGAAATCCTCAACCACCAACTTACAATCCTGAGACAAGGCCGAGTATAGCCCACAAAGGTCTCCACCACAGCACAAACCAAGGGGGGGCGCCAACCCAGACAGGAAGATCACGTCAGTAACTCAACCCACTCAAGTGACGCACCCCTCCTAGGGACGGCATGAAAGAGCACCAGCAAGCCAGTGACTCAGCCCCTGTAACAGGGTTAGAGGCAGAGAATCCCAGTGGAGAGAGGGGAACCGGCCTGGCAGAGACAGCAAGACAGCAGTCTTATGGCTTGTGGGTGGGGTTATATCCTGCCTGTTTGGCCCTGTCTGGGGGTATCATCGGATGGGGCCACAGTGTCTCCTGACCCCTCCTGTCTCAATCTCCAGTATTTATGCTGCAGTAGTTTATGTGTCGGGGGGCTAGTGTCAGTCTGTTATATCTGGAGTATTTCTCCTGTCTTATCCGGTGTCCTGTGTGAACTTAAGTATGCTCTCTCTAATTCTCTTTCTTTCTCTCTCTCGGAGGACCGGAGCCCTAGGACCATGCCTCAGGACTACCTGGCATGATGACTCCTTGCTGTCCCCAGTCCACCTGGCCATGCTGCTGCTCCAGTTTCAACTGTTCTGCCTGCGGCTATGGAACCCTGACCTTTTAACCGGAAGTGCTACCTGTCCCAGACCTGCTGTTATCAACTCTCTAGAGACAGCAGGAGCGGTAGAGATACTCTGAATGATCGGCTACGAAAAGCCAACTGACATTTACTCCTGAGGTGCTGACCTGTTGCACCCTCGACAACTACTGTGATTATTATTATTTGACCATGCTGGTCATTTATGAACATTTGAACATCTTGGCCATGTTCTGTTATAATCCCCACCCGGCACAGCCAGAAGAGGACTGGCCACCCCTTTTACCGCTGGTAGGATAATCTTAGTCGTAGGTCTAAAATGTAATTTTCCAATGATTGCACGTTAGCAAGAAGAACGAACGGCAGTGGGAGTTTACTCGCTCGCCTACAGATTTTCAGAACGTTGCGTGGGTCTGGGCCTGTTCCAGTGAAAGCAGGATTTCCTCATCATCGGACTCGTTAATAAAGGAAAAAGTTTCTTCCAGTCCGCGGTAAGTAATCGCTGTTCTGATGTCCAGAAGTTATTTTTGGTCATAAGAGATGGTAGCAGCAACATTATGTACACAATAAGTTAAAAAATAAGTTCACAATACGCAAAAAAAATAACAAATGAGCACAATTGGAGGGGAGAATGTAAAACGTCAGCCATGTTCTTCGACGCCATCTTGGAAGGAGAAGGCCTGTGTTTAAGTCTTATTGATTATCAGTGAGCAGGCCTGTGTTTATGTCTTATTGATTATCAGTGAGCAGGCCTGTGTTGAAGTCTTATTGATTATCAGTGAGCAGGCCTGTGTTTATGTCTTATGGTATGTGTGTGGTGAGTGTAGTAGGCCTATATCGCTGTCAGCTATTGCCACCCTCCCGTAAATAAACAACATTTCACTACAGGCAGGTTTCAATATCAGTTCTCTCTCATTATCTCGTTTCCTGGTATTGTTTCATTTTGCGGCAGCTAAATTAATTGAAAATAAAAAATAAAATAAAACATTACTCAATTGTGCTGGAGGAGAACATGCCAGCTAAATGCATTAGAGGCTGAAGCGAGTGTTGACGTCGTCACTGGCAGGCAGGCGGCTGTAGAGATGGCTATGGTCCCCATCACTCTCCTGCAATTAGCGCTCCCCTAGCTAGCTGCTCCGATATAGCAGCAGGTGGGGTTTTCCCCGTGGCAGCACTCCACCAGATTAGCTGCGGTGCTAGCCACTCCTCATCCGTCTAGGTTAGAGACAGAACACAGTGAAGATGGCTGTGCTAGTGGTTTGCAGTATATAGATTCCCAATTACATTACTTTACAATCCACAGACAGATAGATACAGGTCCAGATAGTGTATGGGACTGTGGTGTGGTTAGCAGAGGGGTGGGTGGATAACTGTGTCCTAAGGTTAGGGAGGCATTGTTAGGGAGAGAAGTAGGAACCAGAGAGGTCATTAGGGTGGAAGAGAGCAGGCAATGCTCTGTTAGAGGGTCAGAGGGATAGAATATACAGAGGACACACACACACACACACACACACACACACACACACACACACACACACACACACACACACACACACACACACACACACACACACACACACACACACACACACACACACACACACACACACACACACACACACATACACACACACACACACATACACACACACACACAAATACACAGCCTAGAGTGGGCAGCATTCCAACAGACTCAGAGAGCAGTAGGGTAAACCAAATTATATGCAAACAATAATTAAATTGCGTCTCCAATTGACTCACTCACACACACACACACATGCTGTAATGGAAAACTGTATTTTATACAGTAATTTTAGCTATTATCAACAGTAAAAAATATATGTTTAAATGTTTTACTGCATCATACGTGGTGCATTGTGGGAAAATTGCTGTATTTCTAATGGTACTGTAATTCCACCCCACAGAATACAGTACTGTACCGTATCTTTGGAGCACCAATAACCTTTTGACCAGTAGTGGATGCATGGTATTGTTGTTGTTGTCTCATTAGCATATTTTGAGGTGTGCCTTGTAAGAGGGTATATTTTTTGCACCCGTGAGTGAAAATGCTGTACCAATTCAACTGCTATGTTTTTATAGTGCCCCATCAATTTAAAATGTATAGGGTACCGATTGTAGTGGCAACTAGTCTTCAACCTTAATAAATGGTCAAGTATTTTGCTATGTCCTTTTGGTCTGTTTTTTCCTGTAGTTGCTGCATGTGTGAAAGCCTTTGATAAGGCCTCTAGAAGTGTGTGATATAAACACAAAATATTAATTCATATGCTGTATTGTGTAAACACTTTACCTAGCAACCAACCTTGCTTTCACCAATCCCTTGTAGTTACAGGAAGAAAAAAAACACCGCCCCCAATGAATTACATTCATTAATTCATTTTTTTCAATTACAGTAGCATTAACTTAACTACAATCCATTTTACAGTACGTCATTACACAGTGCTTGCTTTGATACAATATTTATATTAAAGTAGGTGTACTGTAATATAAAATACAGAATTTTACTTGCCATGGAGCCTCCTGTAAATTACTGTCAAATTCATGTTAACCCCTTTACAGTGCACACACACACACACACACACGCACACGCACGCACGCACGCATGCACGCACGCACGCGCACACACACACACACACACACACACACACACACACACACACACACACACACACACACACACACACAGCGGGAGACAGCGGGAGAAATCTGCCATACGGCATTGAACCCACTACACAGGCAGCAAGCAATGCCTAGCCTAGTCATACTAGTAAGACTTCTGATAAATAAGTACTTTTAAAAACTCAAACTTTATTTTGATCCCTTCACATATTCTACATCCCTGGTCCAAGGCCACCATAAATTCCCAAACTGAACCAATCATGTTTGAAACACACCCGCGTATAATATCCCAATTGCAGGTCTGTGTGTGTATGGTTAGTGACCCACCTCTCTTTCCGTCCTCTGGCCCGTTAGCGTGTCATTGATTAGCATGCTGTGCCCTGCAGTGCTGCTGGTATCCATCTCCAGGGTTACAGGCAAGGCTGGTGACATGGCTCACAGCTCAGAGCAGTGCTGGCTGCTACAGTGGTAATTTGAAAATGTACAGGAATCATCCCACTCACCCAGCTGTGATAGAACATAAATCCCTATTCTACAGAACCACACAGTATCTGTTACAGAGATACATCTTGAGGCCTGTATGTGTGTATGTAAAGACAAGGCACCACTTCTACCTTGAACAACTTTTGGAGAACTTTAATTCAATAGCACCACGTTGATGTCTATCGATGTTCAATCTATTGTGTACAGATTAGCATCTGAACAAATGACGTGAGATTTTAGTTCTGAGTTAACCTAGATATATAGACGTTCAACAAGCTAACCATAAATAGTGATGGTATTTCCCAGGGGGTTAAATGGCCTCCTGGTTGTGTGGCTGAGAGGCTGAGAGGCTCCAGGAGGCCCAATCCTGCAGTGCCAGCGGCCCATTCAGAGGCACTCGGAATGGGCAACAATATATAGAAACAGCCATGGAGCTCAAGAATGGCCCTGCAGGCCCAAAGCCAATTTCTAGGACCAGTGCCTAAAAGTAAAGCAAACACACACACACACACACACACACACACACACACACACACACACACACACACACACACGCGCAGACATGCGTCCACGCATGAATACACACCAACACGCGCTTGCTCATTCACTCACTCACTCGCTCTCTGCTCCCAGCAATCTTTACAAAGGGCCAATTGACTCCCCCAAGTCCCCATTAATTCTTCAGCCAATTTGTAAACATCACTCTGGCATTACGTTGGATGCCCACGAGCCACAAACATCTTTAAGCCCATAAGTTGTGAATGCTTAACGGAACAGAAACACATCCATCAGACGCAGTTGTGTCTTGTCAGATAGCCAACAGAATAATCTGGGTACAAATGAGAGGGTTGTAAGTGGCTAATCCATGGCTATGATTGTTAAAACACAGCAGGAAAGGGTAGAATGGTTTGCTTTAAAGATATCTGTTACAGATCTGCTATCTTAATTTGATCAGTTAGTTGTCATAGAGAAATGTTCTGCACAGCAGGAAATGCAAATTGTAGTGTATTGAAGGTTTAAAAAGGCTTCTAAAGTTTGTGATTTCCATTTAAAAATGTCAGACTTGATTTGCCATAACAAAAAATGTATCAACCCCTACAAAAATGCCCATGAATTAGAATCCACATGATAATTCACATTTCCTTTTGCTGCAGGATTATTTTCCTGCTGTGAGAAGCAGGGTCAAATTAAATTTAGACCAAATGACAAACATTTCTGTAATGCTTATAGTGGTTGTGTGATTCTGTGAAAATATACCACAACGACGGGGTGTGACATGGCTCCCGCGACCTAGCCGACAGTCATAACACCATCCAACCAATCGGAGCCAAGTGTTCACCAAAGCACAGTACAGCAGGTGCTAATCACTATCATATAGATTGAATCAATTAACAAAAATGATCATGGCATTAGTAGCCTATGAATATAATGAGAGCGATAAGACCAATCCATAGCACACCAATCGATAGCACAGTCAAAACACAATATGTGTACTAATAACAGCCCTAGAATTCCCTCATTTAGCCTGGTCCTACTGCTGAGGCCACGTTGTGTTGGTATGCTGTTTTTCCTCTCTGTGGGCAGCGGCCATTCCGTGCCTGCACATGTCTCCCATGGCGGCAGCCTGCTCTTGGCCCTTCCTGTGGTTAATTGCTGCTCCTGCTACTCCACTAGTTTTCCTATATCTACACCCAGACAATTTACATCTCATTACCTCTCTGTCTGGTTGTCTGGCTGGAGGAAGACCGCCTATCTACAAATAGAGAGACAAATGTTTCACTCTCACTTTGGTAATAAAAGGAGTCATTTTAATTCAGTTCCACTGTGTTATGTCACAGAGTCAGAGGTGTCTAAATAGATTTCTTCACTCTGTCCGTGTGGTTTTCCCTCAACATACAATGTCACACGTACATTTTCCCCTTCTATCATTCTAAACGGTGTTATCATTGAAAATAGTGTGCAAAATGACTGAAACATTTAGAAATCATTTAGTGGGAAATGTAGGAATGTTTGCTAGGAAATGAGGTCAACTTTGTCACATAGTTGTGGTACTACAGGATGCCAATAACCCATAGTGGCATTCCCATATAGTGGTAACGTGTATTGTATATTTCTTCCTAACCTACCAGTACAACTTTAAATGACGTGGCTTAACATTGTTTCCTTGATGAACTAAAAGATATAGAGACATCAACCTGAGATGAAGTCTTTTTCCTCCCCTCCTCTCATGTGGTACGACTCAGGGCTTTTAATACAACTAGATAATTAGTCACGTGCATAACCCACAGTAATTATCTCAGGCAGAAGGTTGTTAACACTACCTTCCCTTATTTCCCCATAGAGTTCCCTTTTAATTAGAGAGAGCATTGTTCATTTTTCAGCAGGCAAGCCTCTTTTTGTGCCGGATGATGAAAATAGCTTTTGGTTGGTGAGATGTGAAAGGCTCGCTGAAAACACATAAATACAAAATCAGAGTGAAAACATGTATGTCAACGATGTATAAAGAAATTAACATACCCACATACACACATTCTTTATTTTTATCAAGACAGAAATGTGTACAAGAACAAAACTACCTTATAGAATATCCTATACAGTACACTGGTACAGTGACATCAGTGGATTATGAACACAGACAGGCACCTGAACAGTGGAGCAGTAGATATGTTGGCTGGCTGATAGAGGGTTGGACAGGAGATGCTGAAAACCTCTTTGACACGGTTATTCATTGTGTTGTGAGCACTCACCCCAGGGTAGAGTAGGGGGAGAGGGGATGCTGAGAGGGGGATGGTGGTGGTGAGAGACAGAGAGAGAGAGCAGAAGAGAGAGACAACGTTTCCACTTAGTCACCAGGAGTGATTGACACGCTGAATCTATTAAAGAGGTCAGAATTTTATCAGCGTTCACTATTGATCCAGTGCATGGCTAAGGCTGCCAAATAATACATGGTAATGATCTGGGAATCCTTGATGAACAAGAGAGACAGGCAGAGGGACTAGTTAGCTGGTAGCTCACCTGATAGGGAGATATGGCCAGGCAGAGGGGATGGGGAGAGGGGATAGGGAGATATGGCCAGGCAGAGGGGATGGGGAGAGGGGATAGGGAGATATGGCCAGGCAGAGGGGATGGGGAGAGGGGATAGGGAGATAGGGCCAGGCAGAGGGGTTGGGGAGAGGGGATAGGGAGATAGGGCCAGGCAGAGGGGATGGGGAGAGGGGATAGGGAGATAGGGCCAGGCAGAGGGGATGGGGAGAGGGGATAGGGAGATAGGGCCAGGCAGAGGGGATGGGGAGAGGGGATAGGGAGATAGGGCCAGGCAGAGGGGATGGGGAGAGGGGATAGGGAGATAGGGCCAGGCAGAGGGGATGGGGAGAGGGGATAGGGAGATATGGCCAGGCAGAGGGGATGGGGAGAGGGGATAGGGAGATAGGGCCAGGCAGAGGGGATGGGGAGAGGGGATAGGGAGATATGGCCAGGCAGAGGGGATGGGGAGAGGGGATAGGGAGATAGGGCCAGGCAGAGGGGATGGGGAGAGGGGATAGGGAGATAGGGCCAGGCAGAGGGGATGGGGAGAGGGGATAGGGAGATATGGCCAGGCAGAGGGGATGGTTCTTTTTTTGTTGTTTTAATTTTTATTTGGAATGTATTTTATTTCCCCACCAACAGTTCTGTTGTTTAAGGTTATACAGATTGAAATGTAGATCTCAATAAGTAATTGTGTATAGTTGCTGTAGTTCAGGCTACACAGGAATACACATGCATGACTAGTGCGGTGAGACAGCATTGTTGTCTGCGGTGTGATAACCTCCAGGTCATGATTTCAGATGCTAATGAATATGGAATTAGAAAATAACAATATATTATATCTGAAGGATGTAGAACAGTGATGTAACTTCTGTATAGTCACGCATCTCTCTTTCCATCTCTCTCTCTCTATCTCTCTCTCTCCATCTCTCTCAATTTCTCTCTCCATCTCTCTCTCTCTCTCTCTCCCTCTCCATATCTCTCTCTCCATCTCTCTCTCTCTCTCTCTCCCTCTCCATATCTCTCTCGCCATCTCTCATCTCTCCATCTCTCTCTCCATCTCTCTCTCCATCTCTCTCTATCCATCTCTAATCTCTCCATCTCTCTCTATCCATCTCTCATCTCTTCATCTCTCATCTCGTCATCTCTCATCTCTCCATCTCTCTCTCTCCATCTCTCTCTCTCCATCTCTCATATCTCTATCTCTCTCTCTCTCCATCTCTCATCTCTCCTCTGTCTTGCTCTCTCTCATCTGCATGTTCACACAGCCGTGGTCAAATGGGACCGTCCAATTCAGCAAATCAAAGCCCCTCTCTCCTCCCTCTCCATATTATGAATGCTGGAGGGCCATGCACGGTGGAGGATGATGAGCTGAGAGAGGAGAGGAGAGGCAGGGCGGGGGGTGGGATAGGATGGGATGCGATGCACGGTGCAGGATTTGTGGGGGGTAGGGCTGGAGCTGCTGCAGATTATTCTGGAAATTGCCAGCTGCAGTGTCTGCAATCAGGATCAAACCGGTTCCGGGGTGGGGGGAGGTGAAAGTCACTGTCGATTTTTGTCAAGCGAGCCCTGTTGCCTTGCCTGGCTGTGTCTCTCCTGGCAGAGCGGGATGGGATGATATGACGGTGGGGGGGCGGTGGCAGTGAAACGTCCCACCACCTCATAGTCCATTTAATAATTCATCCACGCTGCCTCGCCTCAATCATGCTTTGCTGGCTGCCTGACTGACTTCTCTGCAGGGTTGCTGTGGTGGGACCGCCCTGCTTTTAACGGCCCCTTACTGAGATTACCTACACTGACGTCTTAACATTTAAATAATACAGGGATGCCTGGCCACAGGAAAATCATTGAGCGTGTTCGGAGTGTGCACTGTACTGTATGACTCAGGGGAGCCTTGTACCGTCATCTTGGATGTTACTGTATAGAGCAAGCTGAGGCAGAGATCCACCCACAGCCCTCCCCCCTCTCTCATACACCACCCGGTTGTACAGCAGATCCCTCATCTCAATCTCTCTTGTTCTAATTCTCATCTCTCGCTCTCTCTCTCTCTCTCTCCTCCCTCCTTCCCTCCCTACCTCCCTCCATTTCTCCATTTCTCCCTCTGTCTCTGTGGATGTGGCTCACGCTCCTGAGGTTAGCAGAGCACTGGGAGAGACCCTGATTAGTACTCACTATTAATGACAAATGCCCCAACACACTCTGGTTTAATCCTAATCTGCAGGCATTTGCATCAGGGAGATTTCCTGCCTGCTCTGCTCTGCCCTTCTGTGACATCAGCCAGAGGGACATAGCGGCGGGCGGCCATTTTGGAACCGCTGCATGGAGTGGAGAATGTGTAATGGAGGGAGCTCTGCTCAGAACACCGCCTGGGATGAAAGCCTCTGGAACCAATCTACTGAGGCTTCCGCTCTGGCCGTGACAGTCCTTCGCCAAGCCTGGAACATCCCTGGATTCCACCTCACAGAAACGGACACATGTATCGTCAATGTTATGTATAGTAGACCGTTTTTGAAAGGGGAAGAAACGCATTTTGATGCAGCTTCCAATGATCATCTCACATCTATGCAGCTTTTACTTATTGACCCAATAGGAAAAAGTGTAGATGGCAATATTCAAATATGATTTAAAATCTAGTATGTGAACTTGAGTCAAACATGAACAGCCATCGTGGCTGCTGGACGATTTAGGGTTTACACTGAATCCCAATGAGGGCTCTGGTTTGCAAATCTTCAGGGAGACACAGAGACAGAGATAGAAAGCGAGAGAGAGATCCCTCCTCACCTGCAAGAGGAAGTGATTGGGCAAGCGAGATAGAGCAGCAGGAGGGAGGCAGGAGGGAGGTGATGGTTTTATTTTAGGGATGGGGGGGTGTCCTCTCCGCTCATCTCCAGTGATGCGGGGGGTGATTTCTTTCAGAAGGGCAGCAAGTGCCCCGAGGCGTAGTGGAGGAGAGAGAGGGGAGACAGATAGAGAGGAGATAGGGAAGAGGAGAGAGAGAAAGAGGAGAGATGCAGTATACAGAGAGAGTCAGGCCTGAAGTGATTCCCTAAACCGACTGCATTAGCGCACATTCGCCATTGAAAATATAACGAGGGGTGAGGCCGGCCCATTTAGATTCCAGGAGAAGATTGTTGTGTTGTGCAGCAGATTTTTTTTTCTGGTCACAGCTGGAGACGGAAAACCAAACAAAAATGTGTTACAGTCACGGCAAGGGAACAAAGTCAGCAAGGCAACAAAAGGGGAGCTGAGGTGTGTAGATAAATGTATTTTGGTTACATAAAAAGATAAAGACCACAGTGAAAGGAAACAATGTGGATGAAAATTAATTCAGGGTATTGTCATCCTTTTGGATGGTGCTATTGGTGGAAACATGATGATTGGTGAGAAAGAGCCCTGCTCGGGAAAAGGTGGGAGGATACAGGATTCTGGATTTCAGCAAATGGCAAGACAGCATGTGGAAGAATCTCAGAATCTCAGAATTTCTCTCTCTCTCTCTCTCTCTCTCTCTCTCTCTCTCTCTCTCTCTCTCTCTCTCTCTCTCTCTCTCTCTCTCTCTCTCTCTCTCTCTCTCTCTCTCTCTCTCTCTCTCTCTCTCTCTCTCGCTCTCTCTCTCTCTCTCTCTCTCTCTCTCTCTCTCTCTCTCTCTCTCTCACTCTCTCTCTCTCTCTCTCTCTCTCTCTCTCTCTCTCTCTCTCTCTCTCTCACTCTCTCACTCTCTCACTCTCACTCTCTCACTCTCACTCTCACTCTCACTCTCTCTCTCTCTCTCTCTCTCTCTCTCTCTCTCTCTCTCTCTCTCTCTCTCTCTCTCTCTCTCTCTCTCTCTCTCTCTCTCTCTCTCTCTCTCTCTCTCTCTCTCTCTATATATATATATATCACTCACTCTCACTCTCTCTCTCTCTCTCTCTCTCTCTCTCTCTCTCTCTCTCTCTCTCTCTCTCTCTCTCTCTCTCTCTCTCTCTCTCTCTCTCTCTCTCTCTCTCTCTCTCTCTCTCACTCTCTCTCTCTCACTCTCTCTCTCTTTAGTGGTTTCTCAGATGGAACACTCTGCCTCACAGGATTTTCTGTGCTGTAATCCCTCGACATTTGAGAAATCCTCGCCCGCTATTTTCTATTATCAGGATACACAGCCCTCTACTTACCTGGTTGGGACCAACATGGCTTCCAGTCACACATCCCATGCTCTTTCTCTGGGGAAACAATAGCAGGATAGATCCATTTTGAGCCACAATGGTTATAATGCTACATTTTAAATGTATTATTAAAATGTATTTATTAAATGTATTATGGCATGATATGACAAGGAAGTGACATAAAGTGTGAGTTAAGGGATGACTCTATAGGAGTAATTGTAAACATTTAACTAACTTGTATTTAGTTAGGATGTGGCAACCATGGGTTGACTTGTATAAACGGGTATTTAACTGATTATAGATACAATCGTGACAGAAATGAAAGGGAAAGAGTCATTATGCCACCGGTAAATCATAATTATTTTTCATTGGGTCATATTGTTATTGCAAAATTATGTATCATACAATAATAATGACCTTCCTGCAATAATGACCTTCCTGCAATAATGACCTTCCGTCATCTACAGTATATTGATAAATATGATGTATTTAATTGTACATCTCATGCAGACAAACATGACAGTTTTAGATGATTCTATTTTCAGACACTGAGGTCAGATTCTCAGTGAAATGCACTGTGGCATATTTAGCATAAGTAAATCTAGAGTATTTGTTTAATACAGTGGTATGATGTGATTGATGATAGGTGTTTGAGCAGCCTCCCTCCTCCCTCCATCTCACAGAGACATTGGAATGTTACTTCTCTTTTCATTTACATTTTTATCATAAGGGCACATTTTTCATAAATGGACGTGTTATGACTTTTTCTTGTTTTTAATTTGATGGAAAAAGTGAATAAATGTGATAGAAAACAATCAGGTCATGACTATGAATACAATGTCCTCTCATATCCATCTGAGGAAGAGATTAGCCTTTTAATTCTCCTGCTGAACGGACATGTTCCCAATTACAGAGTTCAACGTACAGTATGTGATTGTAGGACCTCAGGGTATCAGGGGAGAGCAAGGTTCAAGCATCTTGATATTTCCAACAGAACTAAATATAGCGTGTTACGTGTACGTACTGTATGAACCTCTGTCAATCCCCTAGAGAGGTCTACCACTCAGAGGGCCCTGCTTGTGGAGAGTCGGGGACATGATTGGCTGAGCACAGAGGGGTTGTGGGAGTTTGTCAGGAAGTGGCAATCATACAGAGATCAAGGGGCGGAGGATCTTTAGTCCCAGCAAGAGGACATGTTTGTATGACAAATGAGCCTGGAGAATTGAGCAGATCGGAGGCGAGGAGAGGAGAGCTATAGTAAAGCCAGGTGCCATTTCAGCAGCGATTGACTAGGCTCTCTTTCTCAGCTGGGTAGAGGTGACTAAAGGAAGTCCACTGGATCGGGGAGGGGCTCGAGAATGTGCAGAGTATTATATATCCCAAAATCAGGAGAAGACAGTTCATGTAATGCTTCTAGAAGACAGCTGTGGGCTGGAGTGTCCACTTGCAAGTCTCTTAATTCCATTCATGAAATGTAGAGACATGTTATGGGTAAAACAATGTCATTCATAATGGTACTTGGCAATGACAGGGTAATAATTTTTATACAAAGCCCCATTACAAGTGATTCTCAGATATTTCCCTTTTAAAGTAATAGCACAGTAGTGCGTATATCAAATATAGAATTTTTCTCATTTGCAGCTTAAATAGTGTGAACTTGTAGACAGGCACAGAAGACAAGTCCTTATCCTAGCTCTTCACATGTGTAATTTAAAGCAGCGATCTCCATTTTCTCCCTCAATTTGCAATCAACGCAGAGGACTGTGAAATGTGCTCCATTCAAATGAGGCTATTTGAATCTGAATAATATAAAAGAAGTGCATTTTGATAATAGCTTTCAATTACAAACACATATCTACATATCTACTTTCCTTCACTTCTTAAATGTTGTAGAGAGGAACATAAGACCTTGGAGGACACTCAGGACAGAAGAGGCTGCATTTTTTAAATCCCATTTTCCCTATACTTCTACAGGTCGATGTGCTGTTTGAGCTCAATACCTGCTTCCATCAATATATATGAATTATCATATCTGCTGAGCACTCTGAAATTATGAATGCATTTTCAACTGTCAATGCACTGATCAATAAGCTCACAATTACCATGCTAATATTTCCCTCATAATCTGCAGCAATCGATGGGTCAGAATTTCAAAGGCTGCTATTCACAATGAAGAGGAATGATAGGCTGATCAAGACGGAGAGGAGAGAAGAGGCAGTGTCAGCTCTTAACTTACTGAGAGAGAGAGAGAGAGAGAGAGAGAGAGAGAGAGAGAGAGAGAGAGAGAGAGAGAGAGAGAGAGAGAGAGAGAGAGAGAGAGAGAGAGAGAGAGAGAGAGAGAGAGAGAGAGAGAGAGAGAGAGAGAGAGAGAGAGAGAGAGAGAGAGAGAGAAAGAGAGAGAAAGAGAGAGAGAAAGAGAGAGAGAGAGAGAAAGGTCCATCTGGACAGTAACTCTGTGTCATAGAATAGAGAACATAGACGTGAGGACACTGCTGTAGGCCTATTTGTGAAATGCCACTACTTCACTCACAAATAATTTACATATCATCAGTGCACCATTTAACCGAGGCTGTACAGGGTAACATAGTCTAGTCAGAGTTCACATCTAGACAACACTACAATATCATCTCCCTCTGACTCGCCAACTATGGTTCAAGTCAAGTGCCTCTCCCCCATCAACTCACCCTGGTCTCGTGACGAGGCCTATGGTGACCTCATGTGAAGCGTGGCTGACCTCTGGGGGTCAGTGTGACAGGGGGACAGTGACAGGGGACACTGACTCCACACCTCTGACCTCCGCCATTTAAACAGACACAGACGAGTGAAACAGAGTGGCTTCATGAATGTTAAAAAGCAGTACAATATATGGGGGATTGGAAACGGTGCAGACAATTACACTGATGGACGTTACAATCTGTCTGCAATATTAAAGCTGATCTACCCCCCCTTTTTAAATATTTCAAACACATAAGTGCAGAGGATGTGTTTGGTGTGTGTTGATGTGATTATGAAACAAATCAAATGTATTAATTATGAGATTCTGATTAAAATTGTAGATATAAAATCTGAAAAGATAGGTATATACCATGAAAATTAAGATTATACATTTATTTTGATTTAGGAATACATTTGTGACAGACAAAGGCTTATCTTATTGCACTAAATCAAGATTTAGCTTCCTGTGTTTTCAAAATGGCTGCTCCATCTGTTATTCTTTGTCTGAGGGGCCCTTGTCTGTTTCCTGGTGGCCCCATCACATTTTATAAAACATTTACATTATACACTAAACATTTAACCAAAGAGAACATTTTGAAATGTGCCCAAATACCAAAAATTATATTCACCACATAATTAGCTCCTCCCACACTAGCTAGTTGCGTTGTCTTGACTATCAGTTACCATTTCAAATAATGCCTAGTCTGTGATTGAGTGCACCTGTGATTTAGAGAACCAATCAAAACTGCAGACAAAACAAGTTCTTTGGGATCAAGGTTTAAGACAGTGTAATGACATGTATAAAGTATATGAATATTCATTAGCAACAAAATGGAAAATAGCAAATCCACTGTAGTGTTTTTTCTACTTTATTTTAATCATTAAAAACAAAGAGGTTTATGTATATTCAAATTAACACCGTTACTTCTGAAGAGGGGGTAAGTTTTGTTTTTGCGTTAGAAATTAAGAAATCTGGTGTTTATTTATTTTTTCCCTCAATAGAATATATTTTCTCTTGATGCGTATTTACTTAATTTGGAGGAATGGTGTTAACGCTACACTAATTCTCATAATTATACAGGTTTCTATGGAAACCCACTAATCCATTAGTTTTGATTCATTATGTTTTACCTTCCAGACGATTTTAATTGTTGTGATGCGAGATAAAAGGATATGCCTGCAAGCATGAAAACAACTAGCCCACAATAAGGTATTTAATAGCTTCTGGAAGACTCTTGGTGTTCAGAAGCACTGTTAAGGGTGGCCAGAGCTACGCTGACCAAACAACACCATACACCATTCTGTTGGTTAGCAACACATCTTAGATAAGGGCTGGATCCAATCAAAACCCTGCCATGGTAATGATGATGTAGTATGTATCTTTGTTTACCCAACTACTACCTGCAAACACATCTTTCTCAAAAAACTGGAAGCTTCTAACTGGGAGGGGACTCTACCTGCTATTTTTACAGTTCTCAAAACCATTCTGTCATTTAAATTTGACAACAGGGGAAAGTTAAGTGTAGCATACGCTTCTGTACAAATACTCTAATTTGTATTTACATACCACCTATCTCTACTCAAATAATGACTATATTGTTTTTATAAAACCAATAGAATTGGTTAAGGTGACATTATAGTTAGTATTTCTGGAAGTAAATATATGTAGCTCCAGATGTGTCCAGTCAACATGTACTGCACATTCCAAGCAGCTCACCAACTTTAAACCTCTTTCCTTCATAATAACAATTGCTATAAATCAAAATGGCCTAGATAGAACATAATTATTATTAAGTCATTATTGGCGTTATTTGAGGAAGAGAAGAAAGTCATTATACATCACAAAATTGAAAATATATCTCACATTATTTAAAAATAATAATGATCAGCCAGGCCTATATTTTGAAAGTTTCACAGAAAGCAATCTACAGTAGCTAGTGATGGTGACTGAGCCTTACTGACTGAGTATCTCCTTCCTACAAACCTGCATGTCCTCTAATTCTGTCATTATGTCCACAGAGGACAGCGTTTAGATTTACACTGACCAGATAACTCATCTCAATAAGACCTGGCAGCTAGAGTTGAGACCTGGATACATCTCTCAGTAATACTGTCTTATTGACCACCTGATTAAAATGTCCCCTGATAGATGACACTGCAACAAAAAAAAGAATAAAAGATAGAGGTGATAGAAAGAGTGCGACAGAAAAAAAGGGAGAGAGGAAGAGAAAGGGGGTAGAGAGAGAGAGAGAGAGAGAGAGAGAGAGAGAGAGAGAGAGAGAGAGAGAGAGAGAGAGAGAGAGAGAGAGAGAGAGAGAGAGAGAGAGAGAGAGAGAGAGAGAGAGAGAGAAAGATAGGGGGTGGAGATAGAGATAGAGGATGAGAGAGAAACAGAGAGAGCGACAGAGAGAGCGACAGAGAGAGAGTGAGAGAGAGAGACAGAAAGCCCCAAAATCCCTTGTTTGGAGCTGTCCACTAGCAGGTGCTGAAACCTATGCATAAACTAACTCTATTTATCATCACTGACTTGGACAGTATTTTATTTTGTATATATATATACTGTTTACAGGTCAAAAGTTTGGACGCACTTACTCGTTCAAGAGACATCAAAACTATTAAATAACACACATGGAATCAGGTAGTAAGCAAAAAAGTGTTAAACAAATCCAAATATATTTCAGATTTTAGATTCTCCAAAGTAGCCACCCATTGCCTTGATGACAGCTTTGCACACTCAAAGGGTGGCTACTTTGAAGAATCTCAAATAAAAAAAATTGTTTAACACTTTTTTGGTTACTACTTGATTCCATATGTGTTATTTCAGAGTAGAAAATGTAGAAAATAGTAAAAAATAAAGAAAAACCCTTGAATGAGTAGGTGTGTCCAAACTTTTGATTGGTACTTTTGATTGGTACTATATATATATATATATTTTTTTTACTCCCGATACAAACGTATACATACGAACAACCACTTACAGACGCACACAATCAATGACTACATCTCATCTTCCCAGACCCGCATGCTCACACCGCAATCCCTAATGCCTGCATTATTGTTTGCCACTTGGCCTTAAATTAAATCAATTTGTTTTTCTCGGGCTCCCATACTATTACAATATTTCAATAATAAATCATTAGGTTTTTCCGTTGTGTTAATGATGGTGGAATAATTGATTTCCATGTGTTTAGTATTCGTTTTTTCAAGATGAGTGATGAGAAGAGGATCGTACAGCCCATTGGTATTTCACTATACCCACATATGCCATGTTTTGAAATACGCAGACAGAATGATAAAAATATAGTTTACATTGTAATAATTTTCTAGCTCCGCCCATAACTTCTGGACTTCATAGCATTCCCAGAAGGCATGGGTTATTGAATCATTATTTGTTTTGCTCTTAAGACATGACTCTGCCGTTGTGCTGTAGAATTTGGGAATTTTGTCTCTTGTATAATAAATTCTTTACATTAGTTTATACTGGATTATGCGTACATTTTTGTTAATTAACTGTAATTTCGTTATCCATTCTCCACCCTTTCCTCCGTCAGGTCTTTTTAGTCTTGGTTCCAATAGTTTGAATGTACCAAAACATTTCTGAATGTACCAAAACATTTCTGAATGTACCAAAACATTTCTGAATGTACCAAAACATTTCTGAATGTACCAAAACATTTCTGAATATACCAAAACATTTCTGAATGTACCAAAACATTTCTGAATGTACCAAAACATTTCTGAATGTACCAAAACATTTCTGAATATACCAAAACATTTCTGAATGTACCAAAACATTTCTGAATATACCAAAACATTTCTGAATGTACCAAAACATTTCTGAATATACCAAAACATTTCTGAATATACCAAAACATTTCTGAATGTACCAAAACATTTCCATCTATACCAAAACATTTCTGAATGTACCAAAACATTTCTGAATGTACCAAAACATTTCTGAATATACCAAAACATTTCTGAATGTACCAAAACATTTCTGAATGTACCAAAACATTTCTGAATATACCAAAACATTTCTATATATACCAAAACATTTCTATAATTACCAAAACATTTCTGAATGTACCAAAACATTTCTGAATATACCAAAACATTTCTGAATGTACCAAAACATTTCTGAATATACCAAAACACACTGAAGCTTTACCACTAATCTTGTTTATTTTTTCCCTCCATATTCTGTAACTTTCTGTAGCATCATGTATGCAAAATATAAGTGCTGAGAACACCAACCACTTGTCTTGTTCTGTCTGTCCCGTCTTGACCTACACTGTTAGAAAAAAGGGTTCCAAATGGGTTCTTCGGCTATCCCCTTAGGAGAACCCTTTTTGGTTCCAGGTAGAACTCTTTTGGGTTCCATGTAGAACCCTCTGTGGAAGGGGTTTAACATGAAACCCAAAACGGTTCTACCTGGAACCAAAAGGGTTCTACTTGGAACCAAAAAGGGACAAACAAAGAATCGTTTTAGGTTCTAGATAGCACCTTTTTTTAAAGAGTGTACCCTGCTGTGGGATCAGTAAGTGGAGGGGTTATCTCGCTGTCTCTTTTGCTTTCTACCTCTATCTTTATTGACATCCCTCTCTCTACCCCTTCCCATTCCTCTGTCATTCTCTCTCTCCCCCTTCCCTTTCCTCTGTCACTCTCTCTCCCCCCTCCCTTCCCTCTGTCATTCTCTCTCTACCCCTTCCCTTCCCTCTGTCGTTCTCTCTCTACCCCTTCACTTCCCTCTGTCTTTCTCTCTCTCCCCCCTCCCTTCCCTCTGTCGTTCTCTCTCTACCCCTTCCCTTCCCTCTGTCGTTCTCTCTCTCCCCCTTCCCTTTCATCTGTCATTCTCTCTCCCCCTTCCCTTCCCTCTGTCTTTCTCTCTCCCCCTTCCCTTCCCTCTCTTTCTCTCTCTTCCCCTTCACTTCCCTCTGTCATTCTCTCTCTCCCCCTCCCTTCACTCTGTCGTTCTCTCTCTACCCCTTCCCTTCCCTCAGTCTTTTTCTCTCTCCCCCTTCCCTTTCATCTGTCATTCTCTTTCCCCCTTCCCTTCCCTCAGTCTTTCTCTCTATACCCCTTCCCTTTCATCTGTCATTCTCTCTATCCCCCTTCCCTTTCCTCCGTCTTTCTCTCTCTCCCCCTTCCCTTTCCCCTGTCTTTCTCTCTCTCCCCCTTCCCTTCCCTTTGTCGTTCTCTCTCTCCCCCTTCCCTTCCCTCCCCTCTGTCATTCTCTCTCTCCCCCTTCCCTTTCCTCTGTCTTTCACTCTCTCCCCCTTCCCTTTCATCTGTCGTTCTCTCCCCCTTCCCTTTCCTCTGTCGTTCTCTCTCTCCCCCTTCACTTTCCTCTGTCTTTCACTCTCTCCCCCTTCCCTTTCCTCTGTCGTTCTCTCTCTCCCCCTTCCCTTCCCTCTGTCGTTCTCTCTCTCCCCCTTCCCTTCCCTCTGTCTTTCTCTCTCTCCCCCCTCCCTTCCCTCTGTCGTTCTCTCTCTCCCCCTTCCCTTTCCTCTGTCGTTCTCTCTCTCCCCCTTCCCTTTCCTCTATCGTTCTCTCCCCCTTCCCTTTCCTCTGTCGTTCTCTCTCTCCCCCTTCCCTTTCCTCTATCGTTCTCTCCCCCTTCCCTTTCATCTGTCGTTCTCTCTCTCCCCCTTCCCTTTCCTCCATCATTCTCTCTCCCCTTCCCTTTCCTCTGTCGTTCTCTCCCCCTTCCCTTTCCTCTGTCATTCTCTCTCTCCCCCTTCCCTTTCCTCTGTCATTCTCTCTCCCCCTTTCCTCCATCATTCTCTCTCCCCTTCCCTTTCCTCTATCGTTCTCTCCCCCTTCCCTTTCCTCTGTCATTCTCTCTCTCCCCCTTCCCTTTCCTCTGTCGTTCTCTCTCCCCCTTCCCTTTCCTCTATCGTTCTCTCCCCCTTCCCTTTCCTCTGTCATTCTCTCTTTCCCCCTTCCCTTTCCTCTGTCGTTCTCTCTCTCCCTTCCCTTTCCTCTGTCATTCTCTCTCTCCCCCTTCCCTTTCCTCTATCGTTCTCTCTCCCCCTTCCCTTTCCTCTGTCATTCTCTCTCTCCCCCTTCCCTTTCCTCTATCGTTCTCTCTCCCCCTTCCCTTCCCTCTGTCGTTCTCTCTCTCCCCCTTCCCTTCCCTCTGTCGTTCTCTCTCTCCCCCTCCCCTTTCCTCTGTCGTTCTCTCTCTCCCCCTTCCCTTTCCTCTATCGTTCTCTCCCCCTTCCCTTTCATCTGTCGTTCTCTCTCTCCCCCTTCCCTTTCCTCCATCATTCTCTCTCCCCTTCCCTTTCCTCTGTCGTTCTCTCCCCCTTCCCTTTCCTCTGTCATTTTCTCTCTCCCCCTTCCCTTTCCTCTGTCATTCTCTCTCCCCCTTTCCTCCATCATTCTCTCTCCCCTTCCCTTTCCTCTATCGTTCTCTCCCCCCTCCCTTTCCTCTGTCATTCTCTCTCTCCCCCTTCCCTTTCCTCTGTCGTTCTCTCTCCCCCTTCCCTTTCCTCTATCGTTCTCTCCCCCTTCCCTTTCCTCTGTCATTCTCTCTCTCCCCCTTCCCTTTCCTCTGTCGTTCTCTCTCCCCCTTCCCTTTCCTCTGTCATTCTCTCTCTCCCCCTTCCCTTTCCTCTATCGTTCTCTCTCCCCCTTCCCTTTCCTCTGTCATTCTCTCTCTCCCCCTTCTCTTTCCTCTGTCATTCCCTCTCTCCCCCTTCTCTTTCCTCTGTCATTCCCTCTCTCCCCCTTCCCTTTCCTCTGTCGTTCTCTTTCCCCTTCCCTTTCCTCTGTCATTCTCTCTCCCTCTTTCCTTTCCTCTGTCATTCTCTCTCTCTGGCGTTGTGTGCTATTTTCTGGTCTCCCTCTGCAGCGCGGCACTAGTGCAGAATGAGACTAGAGACTTCCAGTTCTATTTATACAGCCGCACACTGCATTATCCCCACCATGCCGTTTCCACTGTCGCCGTCCTCCAGTTGACCTTGGAGCCCTGGCTAGCATGCCCCCTGTTACTACACTGTACTGGGAGACCAACTGGCCCCCTGTTACTACACTGTACTGGGAGAACGACTGGCCCCCTGTCACTACACTGTACTGGGAGACCAACTGGCCCCCTGTTACTACACTGTACTGGGAGAACGACTGGCCCCCTGTCACTACACTGTACTGGGAGAACGACTGGTACCCTGTCACTACACAGTACTGGGAGACCGACTGGCCCCCTGTCACTACACTGTACTGGGAGACCAACTGGCCCCCTGTTACTACACTGTACTGGGAGACCGACTGGCCCCCTGTTACTACACTGTACTGGGAGAACGACTGGTCCCCTGTTACTACACTGTACTGGGAGACCGACTGGCCCCCTGTTAGTACACTGTACTGGGAGACCGACTGGCCCCCTGTTACTACACTGTACTGGGAGACCAACTGGCCCCCTTCTACTACACTGTACTGGGAGACCGACTGGCCCCCTGTTACTACACTGTACTGGGAGAACGACTGGCCCCCTGTTACTACACTGTACTGGGAGAACGACTGGCCCCCTGTCACTACACTGTACTGGGAGACCAACTGCCCCCCTGTTACTACACTGTACTGGGAGACCAACTGCCCCCCTGTCACTACACTGTACTGGGAGACCAACTGGCCCCCTGTTACTACACTGTACTGGGAGACCAACTGTCCCCCTGTCACTACACTGTACTGGGAGACCAACTGTCCCCCTGTCACTACACTGTACTGGGAGACCGACTGGCCCCCTGTTACTACACTGTACTGGGAGACCAACTGCCCCCCTGTCACTACACTGTACTGGGAGACCAACTGCCCCCCTGTCACTACACTGTACTGGGAGACCAACTGCCCCCCTGTCACTACACTGTACTGGGAGACCAACTGCCCCCCTGTTACTACACTGTACTGGGAGAACGACTGGTACCCTGTCACTACACTGTACTGGGAGAACGACTGGTACCCTGTCACTACACTGTACTGGGAGAACGACTGGTACCCTGTCACTACACTGTACTGGGAGAACGACTGGCCCCCTGTTACTACACTGTACTGGGAGACCAACTGGCCCCCTGTTACTACACTGTACTGGGAGACCAACTGCCCCCCTGTCACTACACTGTACTGGGAGACCAACTGGCCCCCTGTTACTACACTGTACTGGGAGACCAACTGTCCCCCTGTCCCTACACTGTACTGGGAGACCAACTGGCCCCCTGTTACTACACTGTACTGGGAGACCGACTGGCCCCCTGTTACTACACTGTACTGGGAGACCAACTGGCCCCCTGTTACTACACTGTACTGGGAGACCGACTGGCCCCCTGTTAGTACACTGTACTGGGAGACCGACTGGCCCCCTGTTACTACACTGTACTGGGAGACCAACTGGTCCCCTTCTACTACACTGTACTGGGAGACCGACTGGCCCCCTGTTACTACACTGTACTGGGAGAACGACTGGCCCCCTGTTACTACACTGTACTGGGAGAACGACTGGCCCCCTGTCACTACACTGTACTGGGAGACCAACTGCCCCCCTGTTACTACACTGTACTGGGAGACCAACTGCCCCCCTGTCACTACACTGTACTGGGAGATCAACTGGCCCCCTGTTACTACACTGTACTGGGAGACCAACTGCCCCCCTGTTACTACACTGTACTGGGAGACCAACTGGCCCCCTGTTACTACACTGTACTGGGAGAACGACTGGCCCCCTGTTACTACACTGTACTGGGAGACCGACTGGCCCCCTGTTACTACACTGTACTGGGAGACCAACTGGCCCCCTGTTACTACACTGTACTGGGAGACCAACTGGCCCCCTGTTACTACACTGTACTGGGAGAACGACTGGCCCCCTGTCACTACACTGTACTGGGAGACCAACTGGCCCCTGTGGTTTGCCATCGTCACCACATTAAAATTCACCTCTCATCCCCCATACCTATACACACAAACATACAAACACACTCGGATACACATACAAACACACACACACTCACAAGCACATGACACATCCCAGAAATCCATAGTGCATTGGCCTCCAGCGTCAATGGAGAGAATGAACTGAGCATGCCCAGTCACATGGAGGGACTGTTGTCTTCAGGGAAAAATCATTTGCTTTGCCCCATCATGACTAGACCAATCAGGGCCTATTGGAAGGTGTGTGTGTTCCGATCTATGTTGTGTTCCAGGAAGGGCTATGTGGGGAGGAGTGTGTGTTAGTGAGGGTTAGGGTCACGCTGTCGTTCTGACCTGCTGGCCGTTTCATAGATTCTCTGCTCTGTGATTCTGGTCCACGTACTGAAGGGCCCTGTGTTAGTAATCTACAGTATGTGTTTCTGCCCTACCTCCTCTCCATGTGCTACCACATCCATCTGTTCTCCCTCTCTAACCCATCTCCAGTCACCTGGTGTGGCCCTGGGATCTGTGGTCTGACCCTCTCTGTCCTGCTCAAAAGGCCCTCTCAGGGTTCAGGCTATGGGGATAGGGATGGTAGGGCAGAGGACTACACACGCCAGCCTGCTGTGGGTTACCAGGTGGCCGGACACTAGATTTCTGTGTTTCATTTGATCTTACTTAGTTTTCTTCTCTACATTTACAGGATATCTTGTTCTACATTGGCATCGTAGACATAGCGTGGATAATTCATATCCATCAACATTTCAGTGTTCATACCAACAGAAAGTTCCAGGAGTTACAGTAGAAGTAAAGCTCAACCCCAACCGCTCCACACCACAGGGTTACAGTAGTGTAGGCTTGAATGACAAAAAGAGGGTAGCTAGTGTGTCCTCCTCTCCTCTCTCCTCTATTCCCCCTGTCTCTCCTCTCTCCTCCTCTCCTCCATTCTCCCTGTCTCTCCTCCTCTCCTCCATTCCCCCTGTCTCTCCTCTCTCCTCCTCTCCTCCATTCTCCCTGTCTCTCCTCCTCTCCTCCATTCTCCCTGTCTCTCCTCTCTCCTCTATTCCCCCTGTCTCTCCTCTCTCCTCCATTCTCCCTGTCTCTCCTCCTCTCCTCCATTCTCCCTGTCTCTCCTCTCTCCTCTATTCCCCCTGTCTCTCCTCTCTCCTCCATTCCCCCTGTCTCTCCTCCTCTCCTCCATTCCCCCTGTCTCTCCTCCTCTCCTCCATTCTCCCTGTCTCTCCTCCTCTCCTCCATTCTCCCTGTCTCTCCTCTCTCCTCTATTCCCCCTGTCTCTCCTCTCTCCTCCATTCCCCCTGTCTCTCCTCCTCTCCTCCATTCCCCCTGTCTCTCCTCCTCTCCTCCATTCCCCCTGTCTCTCCTCTCTCCTCCATTCCCCCTGTCTCTCCTCCTCTCCTCCATTCCCCCTGTCTCTCCTCTCTCCTCCTCTCCTCCATTCCCCCTGTCTCTCCTCCTCTCCTCCATTCCCCTGTCTCTCCTCCTCTCCTCCATTCCCCCTGTCTCTCCTCTCTCCTCCATTCCCCCTGTCTCTCCTCTCTCCTCCATTCCCCCTGTCTCTCCTCCTCTCCTCCATTCTCCCTGTCTCTCCTCCTCTCCTCCATTCTCCCTGTCTCTCCTCTCTCCTCTATTCCCCCTGTCTCTCCTCTCTCCTCCATTCCCCCTGTCTCTCCTCCTCTCCTCCATTCCCCCTGTCTCTCCTCCTCTCCTCCATTCCCCCTGTCTCTCCTCTCTCCTCCATTCCCCCTGTCTCTCCTCCTCTCCTCCATTCCCCCTGTCTCTCCTCTCTCCTCCTCTCCTCCATTCCCCCTGTCTCTCCTCCTCTCCTCCATTCCCATTCTCTCCTCCTCTCCTCCATTCCCCCTGTCTCTCCTCTCTCCTCCATTCCCCCTGTCTCTCCTCTCTCCTCCATTCCCCCTGTCTCTCCTCCTCTCCTCAATTACCCCTGTCTCTCCTCTCTCCTCCATTCCCCCTGTCTCTCCTCTCTCCTCCTCTCCTCCATTCCCCCTGTCTCTCCTCTCTCCTCCTCTCCTCCATTCCCCCTGTCTCTCCTCTCTCCTCCTCTCCTCCATTCCCCCTGTCTCTCCTCTCTCCTCCATTCCCCCTGTCTCTCCTCTCTCCTCCTCTCCTCCATTCCCCCTGTCTCTCCTCCTCTCCTCCATTCCCCTTCTCTCCTCCTCTCCTCCATTCCCCCTGTCTCTCCTCTCTCCTCCATTCCCCCTGTCTCTCCTCTCTCCTCCATTCCCCCTGTCTCTCCTCCTCTCCTCAATTACCCCTGTCTCTCCTCTCTCCTCCATTCCCCCTGTCTCTCCTCCTCTCCTCCATTCCCCCTGTCTCTCCTCTCTCCTCCTCTCCTCCATTCCCCCTGTCTCTCCTCTCTCCTCCTCTCCTCCATCCCCCCTGTCTCTCCTCTCTCCTCCTCTCCTCCATTCCCCCTGTCTCTCCTCTCTCCTCCATTCCCCCTGTCTCTCCTCTCTCCTCCTCTCCTCCATTCCCCCTGTCTCTCCTCTCTCCTCCTCTCCTCAATTCCCCCTGTCTCTCCTCTCTCCTCCTCTCCTCCATTCCCCCTGTCTCTCCTCTCTCCTCCATTCCCCCTGTCTCTCCTCTCTCCTCCTCTCCTCAATTCCCCCTGTCTCTCCTTTCTCCTCCATTCCCCCTGTCTCTCCTCTCTCCTCCATTCCCCCTGTCTCTCCTCTCTCCTCCTCTCCTCAATTCCCCCTGTCTCTCCTTTCTCCTCAATTTCCCCTGTCTCTCCTTTCTCCTCCATTCCCCCTGTCTCTCCTCTCTCCTCCATTCCCCCTTTCTCTCCTCTCTCCTCCTCTCCTCAATTCCCCCTGTCTCTCCTCTCTCCTCCTCTCCTCCATTCCCCCTGTCTCTCCTCTCTCCTCCATTCCCCCTGTCTCTCCTCTCTCCTCCTCTCCTCAATTCCCCCTGTCTCTCCTTTCTCCTCCATTCCCCCTGTCTCTCCTCTCTCCTCCATTCCCCCTGTCTCTCCTCTCTCCTCCATTCCCCCTGTCTCTCCTCTCTCCTCCATTCCCCCTGTCTCTCCTCCTCTCCTCCATTCCCCCTGTCTCTCCTCTCTCCTCCTCTCCTCCATTCCCCCTGTCTCTCCTCTCTCCTCCTCTCCTCCATTCCCCCTGTCTCTCCTCTCTCCTCCTCTCCTCCATTCCCCCTCTCTCTCCTCTATCGCCTCCTCTCCTCCATTCCGCCCTCTCTCCTCTCTCCTCCTCTCCTCTATTCCCCCCTGTCTCTACTCTCTCCTCTCCTCCATTCCTCCCTGTCTCTCCTCTCTTCTCTCTCCTCTTCTCCATTCCCCCTTGTCTCTCCTCTATCACCTCCTCTCCTCCATTCCCCCCTGTCTCTCCTCTATCCCCAGGGTGAATGTCGTAGCGGCAGGATCAAAACAGCCATCAGAGGAGAAAAGCACTTTCAATCATGTAGCGGTTCCAGAGGTTACTACCGTACTGTAGTCAGGTCTCCAGGCTACTGATCTCTATCAATAGGGATAAACTCAATCAAGCCGCTGGAACATGTGGCCGTCCTGAGATGAGTAAATCATTACAATCAGGGCATCTGCATTCCGAATGCTAGAACTGTAATACAGAGAAAGAGAGAGAGAGAGAGAGAGAGAGAGAGAGAGAGAGAGAGAGAGAGAGAGAGAGAGAGAGAGAGAGAGAGAGAGAGAGAGAGAGAGAGAGAGAGAGAGAGAGAGAGAGAGAGAGAGAGAGAGAGAGAGAGAGAGAGAGAGAGAGAGAGAGAGAGAGAGAGAAAGAGAAAGAGAGAGAAAAAGAGACAGAGACAGAGAGACATAGAAGAGACTGTATGGAACATGGTGGGCCTGGTACAGACTCAGAGAGTAGACTGCCATCTTCTGGCCCCATTAAAATATGTCCCAGCAGCAGACTATTAGAGAGATATTGTAGATGCAAGACTCAATCTGATAGGTCTGTTTAATCTGCTCAATACCTACATGACTGGTCATGATATATACAGTGTATAGCATACATGATATATACAGTGTATAGCATACATGATATATACAGTGTATAGCATACATGATATATACAGTGTATAGCATACATGCAGAGGTGATTGAAGTAATGATGTAATGTGCAAGAATAACATGTATAGAATTTGTAAATTAACTGTGAACAAGAAAGAGCTGTATAAATGTTTATTCTTTTCAGTATGTTCAGATTTGGTGCCCAGGTTGGCCCGTAGGATTTGTAATTCAAATGTAGATTCCCCATTTTAATTTTCTGGGCAGGCCCGTGTGCCTCTAAGGACTGTAGAAAAGAGTAGTGAAGAACTCCTTCACAACAGTCAGACAGGACTGGTGGCAAACTGTCAATTCAATTCAATTCCATCTGACAAATAACAGTTCCAATAGTAGCTCCCACAATCATCACCTTCTCTGAGGAGCTGTGGAGCTGTGGAGCTGTGGAGCTGTGGAGATGGGGAGATGGGGAGCTGTGGAGCTGTGGAGCTGGGGAGCTGTGGAGATGGGGAGCTGTGGAGCTGTGGAGCTGTGGAGTTGGGGAGCTGTGGAGATGGGTAGCTGTGGAGCTGTGGAGCTGTGGAGATAGGGAGCTGTGGAGCTGTGGAGCTGTGGAGCTGGGGAGCTGGGGAGCTGTAGAGATGGGTAGCTGTGGAGCTGTGGAGCTGTGGAGCTGTGGAGATGGGGAGCTGTGGAGCTGTGGAGCTGTGGAGCTGTGGAGCTGTGGAGATGGGGAGGTGTGGAGATGGGTAGCTGTGGAGATGGGGAGCTGTGGAGCTGTGGAGCTGTGGAGATGGGGAGATGGGGAGCTGTGGAGCTGTGGAGATGGGGAGCTGGGGCGCTGGGGAGATGGGGAGCTGTGGAGCTGGTGTGATGGGGAGCTGTGGAGATGGGGAGCTGTGGAACTGTGGAGCTGTGGAGATGGGGAGCTGTGGAACTGTGGAGCTGTGGAGATGGGGAGCTGTGGAGCTGTGGAGATGGGGAGCTGTGGAGCTGTGGAGCTGGGGAGCTGTGGAGCTTTTGAGCTGTGGAGATGGGGAGCTTAGGAGCTGGGGTGATGGGGAGCTGTGGAGATGGGGAGCTGTGGAGCTGTGGAGATGTGGAGCTGTGGAGCTGTGGTTCTGGGGAGCTGTGGAGATGGGGAGCTGTGGAGCTGTGGTTCTGGGGAGCTGTGGAGATGGGGAGCTGTGGAGCTGTGGAGATGGGGAGCTGTGGAGCTGTGGAGCTGTGGAGATGGGGAGCTTAGGAGCTGGGGTGATGGGGAGCTGTGGAGATGGGGAGCTGTGGAGCTGTGGAGCTGTGGAGCTGTGGAGATGGGGAGCTGTGGAGCTGTGGAGCTGTGGAGATGGGGAGCTGGGGCGCTGGGGAGATGGGGAGCTGGGGAGATGGGGAGCTGTGGAGCTGTGGAGCTGTGGAGCTGGGGAGCTGGGGAGCTGTGGAGCTGGGGAGCTGGGAATATGGGGAGAGGGGGAGCTGGGGAGATGGGGAGCTGTGGAGCTGGGGAGCTGGGGAGATTGGGACCTGGGGAGCTGCGGCGCTGGAGAGCTGTGGAGATGGGGAGCTGGGGAGCTGTGGAGATGGGGCGCTGTGGAGCTGGGGGGATGGGGAGCTGTGGAGATGGGGAGCTGTGGAGATGAGGTGCTTGGGAGCTGTGGAGCTGTAGAGCTGGGGAGCTGGGGAGCTGGGGAGATGATGAGCTTGGGAGCTGTGGAGCTGTAGAGCTGGGGAGCTGGGGAGCTGGGGAGATTGTGAGCTGTGGAGCTGTGGAGCTGTGGAGCTGTGGAGATGGGGAGCTGTGGAGCTGTGGAGCTGTGGAGCTGTGGAGCTGTGGAGCTGTGGAGATGGGGAGGTGTGGAGATGGGTAGCTGTGGAGCTGTGGAGCTGTGGAGATGTGGAGCTGTGGAGCTGTGGTTCTGGGGAGCTGTGGAGATGGGGAGCTGTGGAGCTGTGGTTCTGGGGAGCTGTGGAGATGGGGAGCTGTGGAGCTGTAGAGCTGTGGAGCTGGGGAGATGGGGAGCTGTGGAGCTGGTGTGATGGGGAGCTGTGGAGATGGGGAGCTGTGGAACTGTGGAGCTGTGGAGATGGGGAGCTGTGGAGATGGGGAGATGGGGAGCTGTGGAGCTGTGGAGCAGGGAAGCTGTGGAGCTTTTGAGCTGTGGAGATGGGGAGCTTAGGAGCTGGGGTGATGGGGAGCTGTGGAGATGGGGAGCTGTGGAGCTGTGGAGCTGTGGAGATGGGGAGCTGGGGAGATGGGGAGCTGGGGAGATGGGGAACTGTGGAGCTGTGTAGCTGGGGAGCTGGGGAGCTGTGGAGCTGGGGAGCTGGGAATATGGGGAGAGGGGGAGCTGGGGAGCTGTGGAGCTGTGGAGCTGTGGAGATGGGGAGATGGGGAGGTGTGGAGATGGGTAGCTGTGGAGATGGGGAGCTGTGGAGCTGTGGAGCTGTGGAGATGGGGAGATGGGGAGCTGTGGAGCTGTGGAGATGGGGAGCTGGGGCGCTGGGGAGATGGGGAGCTGGGGAGATGGGGAGCTGTGGAGCTGGTGGAATGGGGAGCTGTGGAGATGGGGAGCTGTGGAACTGTGGAGCTGTGGAGATGGGGAGCTGTGGAGCTGTGGAGATGGGGAGCTGTGGAGCTGTGGAGCTGGGGAGCTGTGGAGCTTTTGAGCTGTGGAGATGGGGAGCTTAGGAGCTGGGGTGATGGGGAGCTGTGGAGATGGGGAGCTGTGGAGCTGTGGAGCTGTGGAGATGTGGAGCTGGGGAGCTGGGGAGCTGTGGAGCTGGGGAGCTGGGAATATGGGGAGAGGGGGAGCTGGGGAGATGGGGAGCTGTGGATCTGTGGAGCTGGGGAGATTGGGACCTGGGGAGCTGCGGCGCTGGAGAGCTGTGGAGATGAGGAGCTGTGGAGCTGTGGAGCTGGGGAGATGGGGAGCTGTGGAGATGGGGAGCTGTGGAGATGAGGTGCTTGGGAGCTGTGGAGCTGTAGAGCTGGGGAGCTGGGGAGCTGTAGAGCTGGGGAGCTGGGGAGCTGGGGAGCTGTAGAGCTGGGGAGCTGGGGAGCTGTAGAGCTGGGGAGCTGGGGAGCTGGGGAGATTGTGAGCTGGGGAGCTGTGGAGATGGGGAGCTGTGGAGATCGGGAGTTGGGAGGATGGGGAGATGGGGAGCTGGGGAGATGGGGGGCTGGGGAGATCGGGAGCTGTGGAGATGGGGAGCTGTGGAGCTGTGGAGCTGTGGAGATGTGGAGCTGGGGCGTGGGGCTGTGGAGATTTGGAGCTGGGGAGATGAGGAAATGGGGAGCTGGGGAGTGAGGGCGTGGGGCTTGTATACAGTAATTGTAGGGTTACAGTTAAATGTTGGTATTTATTATTTTGGTTGTATAAGGCGTCTGATGTTGATTTACCTTTCAGCATGTCATTGAAAAAGAAAATCAATGGAACTCACTTGAAGTGGAGGTCTCGTAGGAGTGGGGCCAGGCTGGGCCGAAAATGAATAGATATGTGTAGGATGCTGGTCTGTGTGTGTGTGCATTTGTGTGTGTGGGTGTGTGTGTGCGTGTGCATGTGTGCATGTGTGCGTGTGTGTGTGCGTGCGTGTGTGTGCGTGAGTGTGTGCGTGTGTGTGCGTGCGTGTGCGTGTGTGCGTGCGTGCGTGTGTTTGTCTGCCAGGTATTTCTCAACAACAAAACTTACAGTGTTTACATGTCCACAAATTGTCTGATATTACTCTGAAGAAATCAATGTTTAAATGTGTATCAAATAAGTACTGTATATGGATGGATATGCTTGGATGGATCTGACTGTGTGTGTGTGTGTGTGTGTGTGTGTGTGTGTGTGTGTGTGTGTGTGTGTGTGTGTGTGTGTGTGTGTGTGTGTGTGTGTGTGTGTGTGTGTGTGTGTGTGTGTGTGTGTGTGTGTGTGTGTGTGTGTGTGTGTATGTGAACAACCCAGAATAATACTCGGTGCATTTCCAGCGGTAGCGGCCTCTGTGTTTGTTTGGGTGGATCGCGGAGGCGTTTGATGTTATAGGCGAAGAGGCGAGGCATATTGATCAGGGGATAATCAGAGTCAAGCTGGCATGCTCCCTGCTCCCCTTCAATAATTCAAAGACAGGATTTGGGACAGGATTTCTCAGGATTAGAGGTGTGATGTACATTCAATCTGTAGGTTGGGGGGGAATAAGATGGAAGAATTTTCACAATGTATGAGAAACAGCGCTCTACCGATGAGAAGCTACCTAACTGTCTCTCGCTCTCTCGCTCTCTCGCTCTCTCGCTCTCTCGCTCTGTCTCTCTGTCTCTCTGTCTCTCTGTCTCTCTCTCTCTCTCTCTCTCTCTCTCTCTCTCTCTCTCTCTCTCTCTCTCTCTCTCTCTCTCTCTCTCTCTCTCTCTCTCTCTCTCTCTCTCTCTCTCTCTCTCTCTCTCTCTCTCTCTCTCTCTCTCTCTCTCTCTCTCTCTCTCACAAAATAATGTTTGTGGCCATCTTGGATAATGTGTGTCTGACAACTGTATGTCATCGCATTGATGACTATCGATGTATTATTCTGCAAGCCTGACACAGAACAAGAAAGATAAATTCTGCACAGTTATGTGTACTGTATGTGCGTGCATTCACTTGGGTGTGTGTGTGTGTGTGTGTGTGTTTGTGTGTTTCTCAGATGTTGCTTGACCCTTTGCTAATGCTAACAGTCGCGGTAACTCTCTCGCTAGCTGACCCTGAGGTTTTTACTTTGCGTCCTCCCATTGATGTCCCACTGACACCTTAAAGCCCTGTCTCCATGGCGACGCTCCTTTTACTGCCCATGACGTTGCCATGACAAAGAACAGAACATAAAAGCAGCAGTACATCCATGAGAAAAACAAATAGGAACATGGTCAGGCCTTTTAAGGAATTGTTGAAAATAGTAATGCTGTGGAAATGTGTAGTTTTCAAAAGGCAATGTAACAATATGCCACACAGGCAACGCCGTGGGATGTAGGGGTGCTGAGGGTGCAGCAGCACCCCCTGAAAATGTTCTTCACAAAAGTAGTGCACTGAGCCTTTAACACACATGCCCCACCAAACCCCACCCAAACCCCACCCAAACCCACCCAACTCGGTAGTGCTTTATGGCGCTATATGGCGCTATATGGTGTTATATGGTGCTTTATGGCGCTATATGGTGCTATATGGTGCTATATGGTGCTATGTGGTGCTATATGGTGCTATATGGTGCTATATGGCGCTTTATGGTGCTATGTGGTGCTATATGGCGCTTTATGGTGCTATATGGTGCTATATGGTGCTATATGGTGCTATATGGTGCTATATGGCGCTTTGTGGTGCTATGTGGTGCTATATGGCGCTTTATGGCGCTTTATGGCGCTATATGGCGCTATATGGTTTGGCGCTATATGGTATGGCGCTATATGGTATGGCGCTATATGGTATGGCGCTTCATGGTGCTTTATGGTGCTTTATGGCGCTTTATGGCGCTATATGGTATGGTGCTATATGGCGCTATATGGTATGGCGCTATATGGCGCTTTATGGTGCTTTATGGTGCTTTATGGCGCTTTATGGTATGGTGCTTTATGGCGCTTTATGGTGCTTTATGGCACTATATGGTGCTATATGGCGCTATATGGTATGGTGCTATATGGCGCTATATGGTATGGCGCTATATTGCGCTTTATGGTTCTTTATGGCGCTTTATGGTGCTATGTGGTGCTATATGGTGCTATATGGAGCTATATGGTGCTATATGGAGCTATATGGCGCTATATGGCGCTTTATGGTGCTATATGGCGCTATATGGTGCTATATGGTTTGGCGCTATATGGTATGGCGCTATATGGTATGGCGCTATATGGTATGGCGCTTCATGGTGCTTTATGGTGCTTTATGGCGCTTTATGGCGCTATATGGTATGGTGCTATATGGCGCTATATGGTATGGCGCTATATGGCGCTTTATGGTGCTTTATGGTGCTTTATGGCGCTTTATGGTATGGTGCTTTATGGCGCTTTATGGTATGGTGCTTTATGGCGCTTTATGGTATGGTGCTTTATGGCGCTTTATGGTGCTATATGGCGCTTTATGGCACTATATGGTGCTATATGGTATGGTGCTTTATGGTATGGCGCTATATGGCGCTTTATGGCGCTTTATGGTGCTTTATGGCACTATATGGTGCTATATGGTGCTATATGGTATGGTGCTATATGGCGCTATATGGTATGGCGCTATATGGCGCTTTATGGTGCTTTATGGTGCTTTATGGCACTATATGGTGCTATATGGTGCTATATGGTATGGTGCTATATGGCGCTATATGGTATGGCGCTATATGGCGCTTTATGGTGCTTTATGGTGCTTTATGGCGCTTTATGGTGCTATATGGCGCATTATGGCGCTTTATGGCACAATATGGTGCTATATAGCGCTTTATGGTGCTATGTGGTGCTATATGGTGCTATATGGTATGGTGCTATATGGCGCTATATGGTATGGCGCTATATGGAGCTATATGGTGCTATATGGTGCTATATGGTGCTATATGGTATGGTGCTATATGGCGCTATATGGTATGGCGCTATATGGCGCTTTATGGTGCTTTATGGTGCTTTATGGCGCTTTATGGTGCTATATGGCGCATTATGGCGCTTTATGGCACAATATGGTGCTATATGGTGCTATATAGCGCTTTATGGTGCTATGTGGTGCTATATGGTGCTATATGGTATGGTGCTATATGGCGCTATATGGTATGGCGCTATATGGCGCTTTATGGTGCTTTATGGTGCTTTATGGCGCTTTATGGTGCTATATGGCGCTATATGGTGCTATATGGTATGGTGCTATATGGCGCTATATGGTATGGCGCTATATGGCGCTTTATGGTGCTATATGGTGCTATATGGTGCTATATGGTATGGTGCTATATGGCGCTATATGGTATGGCGCTATATGGCGCTTTATGGTGCTTTATGGTGCTTTATGGCGCTTTATGGTGCTATATGGCGCATTATGGCGCCTGATGGCACAATATGGTGCTATATGGTGCTATATAGCGCTTTATGGTGCTATGTGGTGCTATATGGCGCTTTATGGTGCTATATGGTGCTAAATGACGCTATATGGCGCCTGATGGCACAATATGGTGCTATATGGTGCTATATAGCGCTTTATGGTGCTATGTGATGCTATATGGCGCTATATGGTGCTATATGGCACTAAATGACGCTATATGGCGCTTTATGACGCTATATAGTGCTATAAGGCGCTTTATGGCGCTATATGGCATGGCGCTATATGGTATGGCGCTATATGGTGCTTTATGGTGCTATATGGTGCTTTATGGTGCTTTATGGTGCTTTATGGTGCGTTATGGCGCTATATGGTATGGCGCTATATGGTGCTATATGGCGCTTTATGGCGCTTTATGATGCTATATGGCGCTTTATGGCGCTTTATGGCGCTTTATGGCGCTTTACGGTGCTATCCTCTGGCGTGGTGTTTTGTCTCCATGTGGACAGCATATTAAAGGGTGGTTACTGTGATAATGTGCTGCTGTGTGTATGACCCAAAAGCTTAGCAGTGAGATTGTATCAGTGTCTTAATTGCATGTTTAAAGGTCAGGCGTGGGGGAGGGTGGCCTCTTCTCTACACACCGTTTACCCGTTAACGCTTATCTCCTAATCACTGCAATTACCACGGCAACCCCTGTTTGTTTGTTTGTCGGAATGCTGTATTAGTGTGTTTCTATCCCAATGAGAATTATAGTAGTGTGTGTGTGTGTGCGTGTGCATGCGTGTGTGTGTGTACATGTAGGTGTGTGTCCTGTGCTAAGATTACTACAGATGTGGGAGGTAGATTGGATAGCTGTGCAGCTCTGAAGTCTCAGAGCAGACATGACAAAATGATTCAGGCAGAGAGAGAATGTAACTAAACACACACTATGGAGGAGAAAATACTGCATTGGGTCATCTATCAGTGTCTCTGTTAGCCCACACCCTACACACAACATGACTGGCCTGAGAATGCAGAGACGGTATGGGATCACCCATATATCTATATGGTGACTTTTCTCCTCCACTCCTCCCCTATACTGTAGTTATTTTTGCTCAATTCTGATGAACGCACACATACAGTGCATTCGGAAAGTATTCAGATCCCTTACCTTTTTCCACATTTTGTTACGTTACAGTCTTATTCTAAGGCTGTAACATAAATGTATTTGCAAAAATAACAGAAATACCTTATTTCCATGTATTCAGACCCTTTGCTATGAGACTCGAAATTGAGCTCAGGTGCATCCTGTTTCCATTGATCATCCTTGAGATGTTTCTACAACTTGATTGGAGTCCACCTGTGGTAAATTCACAGGATGTGAGTTGTGTAAGTGTAGTGATTTTGTAGTAGTTTATCTAGGGATTCTGTCCACCAACACCCATCGTAGTCTGGGACTACTAGCACGAGGTGTTATTATATGTGGATAGAAAGTAGAGGCAAGAGAACCGTTGAAGATACATATGATGTATAGGATGATAGAAAAGTCGATGTGGTCTGAGAGCCACTGATAATAGCACGAGGTGTTATTGTAGGCATTTAGGGATTGTTAAAGATGCACATGTGGTGGTGTGGATGAATACCTAAATTGATATAATGTTATACAGGGAATCAGTGTATGTGAAGATATGAAAGGAGAGATTATCCAAATATGCTTTATGAATGTATAATGGGTTACTATAGATTTGATAAAGTAACATACGAAGAGTATAATGGGTTACTAGAGATTTGATAAAATAATATATAACTTGCAAACCCACATGTAGACGTGTGTAAGTGGTGTAAAAAGTATTCTGATGTGAAATGTTCAGAGTGGTCCCTTTACGGATAATTTGATAAATATAAGGTTAAAGCATTGTACGGCACTTGACTTGCCCCTAACCAATGAAACTATAAACGCTTGTGAGATATCGTCCACCCTGGTAATACATCACCTACTCAACCGTTTCACTTGCTAGGTAGAGACTTATTATGGACAGAGCACCATGCCACCTACAGGGGATTGATAGACAGTGCCAGCCCAGTTACTATATATTGATCCTTCCAAAGCAATACATATGATCCTTAAAATAATAGACATTGAATAAATATTGAAACAGAAAGTGAATATCCAACATATACTGGTAATAAAAATATAGAGTAACATTGTTAGGGTATACTAAAATTAAAACAATGCCTTCCAATACGGAGAAAGTTATCATGTTTGTGTTGTTTTGTTTTTAAACCTTGCAATAGAGGGAAAAGCAGAACATTGTTTGAGAGTGATCCGTGTGTATTAGCAGTAGTGATTGGGAGGGTCTTGAGAGTCCTAGTTGAGGGAAACAGATATGGAGACTAGTGAAAGTAACAAAATGAATGGTAATATT
This sequence comes from Salvelinus alpinus, assembly GCF_045679555.1. Taxonomy (NCBI): domain Eukaryota; kingdom Metazoa; phylum Chordata; class Actinopteri; order Salmoniformes; family Salmonidae; genus Salvelinus; species Salvelinus alpinus. The sequence continues at coordinate 63,249,844 of NC_092093.1, forward strand.
AGTGGCTTTCAGATAGCACTCTAATAATGCAATGTCTTAGAAATTTGAAGAGTGAATGTTTCAATATAAGGTCACATGGCGAACAGATTGATTGCGCATAGGGACTGATATTAAATTAGAGGATGCCACCTGGTGTTTGGGTTAGAGATACGTTTCCCATTACGTGGAACTGTGTCCAGTGATTTAAGTAAGAAAGTAATGTCATCTAAAACAATAATCTGTTTCCATGGAACTCTGTCTAGAATTGAAGTAGATTCAAGTAAATGTTTTAGCACCGAATATTGAGCTGATAAGCCAGCACCAACTTTTTTAAGGTCCTAGCAGATTTGTTAAACAATAGTTTTCATATTTTGTCTAGTTGATGTCACTGGAACATACAGTGCATTAGGAAAGTATTCAGACCCCTTGACATTTTCCACATTTGGTTACATTACAGCCTTGTTTTAAAATGGATTAATTTGAACCCCACCTCAAAAATGGGGTTCAAGGTTATTAACTTTCAAAGCAGAATTACTTTCCCATTGTTCCTCAAATGCAGTGTATGATATACAATGTTGTAGCTCTGTGTCTCTGCTTTTATCCAATGTAAACACAATTTCAAATTTTGCTACACAGTACCGAATCGAGGCGGTGGGTCACATGTGTGTAACTGTAAGAAGCGAAGGTCTTAAGCCATGGTTTTACAAGAAGGATTGTACAACCCAGAATGAAAGGTTTGAAATGATGAAGTGTCTGGTTTTATGTGTTGATTTCCCTTACTTTAATAGAAGTATAGAACCTTTTGATAGAAGCTATAGTCTAATGCTTACCTTAAAATGTAATGATAATTATCACAGATTGAGTGATAAGAGGAGGGAATGTAATGGAAAATTGTGTGTTTGTGCCTTTCTTTTAACCAATTTCTATGATCTATGTTTGTGCTTTTCTAATAATCAATTTCTGTGTTCATGCAACTGACTGATTGAATTAATCCTCACTATCAGTATCTGCAATTTGGCAGTACGCCCAGACCATTGTTTTGAGAATTAAAGATATCTCAGTTTCAAGGTTTCAGCTTAGAGAGAAGAAGCCTTCCAATACTGGTCGGTCACATGAATGAAGCAAATGTTAATGATGAATTAATTATGAATGATGAATAAGCTAAATCATGCAAATATAACTTGTCTGCAGTTTATAGAACTAACAGGACTGCGCCGGAGGAGGTCCGGGTCGACAGTACTTGGTGCATTGAGTTGGTTAGAACCTCTCCAGCGCGCTGATAATAAAGAATGATTAATCTAAGATTGAATTTGAGTGTCCCTGTGTAGAATTTCCACGACAGTATAAACAGTAAAAGTAAAAGTATGAATCATTTCTAATTCCTTATATTAAGCAAACTAGACAGAACAATTTTACTATTGTTTTTTATTTACAGATAGCCAGGAGCACACTCCAACTCTCAGACATAATTTACAAACTAAGCATTTGTGTTTAGTGAGTCCGTCCGATCAGAGGCGATAAGGATGTGTCACGGTCGTCAAATGGAGAGGACCAAAGCGCAGCGTGGTGAGCGTACATATTCCTTTTATTTAGGATGACGCCGACAAAAACAATAAACAATACAAAAACAACCGTGAAGAATAAGGCAATGTGCCACAAACAAAGTTAACTTCCCACAAAGAAAGGAGGGAAAAGGGCTACCTAAGTATAGTTCCCAATCAGAGACAACAATAGACAGCTGTCCCTGATTGAGAACCATACCCGGCCAAAACATAGAAATACAAAATCATAGAAAAACAAAACATAGAATGCCCACCCCAAATCACACCCTGACCAAACCAATTAGAGACATAAAAAGGCTCTCTAAGGTCAGGGCGTGACAGGATGACCAGGGATGTTCTCTTGATAAGTGCGTGAATTGGACCATTTTCCTGTCAAAATGTAACGAGTACTTTTGGGTGTCAGGAAAAATGCATGGAGTAAAAAGTACATTATTATCTTCAGGAATGTACTGAAGTATAAATGTAAATAGTAAAGTAAAGTACAGACACCCCAAAAAACTACTTAAGTAGGACTTTAAAGTATTTTTACTTAAGTACTTTACACCATTGTGAATGGTGTTGCCATGGTGCCATAGTGTTCCATTGTTTTGGTCGAGTTCGATTGATCTCTTTACTGCATCTATGTTCTGATCTAATGATATGTTTGTGTGTACTGTTTTATCACAATTGAAAACATCCATATACAGTAGTCCAAGCAGGGAGAGGTCTTGTTCTCTCCAGCTCTGCTTTATTGTTCGACCTATGTTGAACCTGAGATGTTCATGTTCTCTTTACGTTCATTTTCAAATAATCTACACAAGGAGATCACATATTCTTGATACTCTACCACTGTTCTATTGGCTGATTGAAGTTCCTCCTTTCCCAGTCTGAGTCACAGCAGCTCTCTATTCAGGAGAGTAGAGGAGAGGTCATGTTTAACTAGGTTCGTCTCCCATGTCTCCTGTTACCTCTGACTGTGACCAGCTTCCTCTACATAGGCTACACTCATTATCACTCTGTGTGTGTGTGCATGTGTGTGTGCGTTCGTGCGTGCGTACATGCGTGCGTGTGTGTCTTGGACAGAACTAGCGTCGGGTTTATATGTAGAGCCAGTAGTGGGTAATTACAATAGCAGATCTCTGGTCAGAGGTGTAAGGGAGCATGGGAACTTCGTTTAACATGAAACAAGAGACGAATCATATCTGGCTACTGTTCTAGATCTGACTCCAGACCTGTCTCTAGGTCCTCCCAGACACAGCGGGCTCTTCTCCTCCCCTCTTTCCCAGTCATTACTTGAGAACATGTAGACCTTTCATAGTGGAGGTGGAAATGTAGATATTGAGACACGACTTGTTGCTTTAGAGCAACAGCGACTTGCTTTGGAAGCATTTTGTTCATGATATACTGTTGTTAAACCCACTAATAAAAATAATAATAATAATATAAATATATTTTTAAAAGCGCTTTTCTCACATCCAAGACGCACAGAACATAGAACACAGAACACATAACATAGAACATAGAACACTAACAACAAACCCATGTATATACAGTACAGGTATCATCAGATCCAGATGCTTGTAAGTCACTGAAGATAAAAGCATATTTTAGAAAAACTGAAAGGTTATGTAGCCTAAATAGAAGATTGGCTGGCTACAATAATGTAATGTTTTGAAAGGTGAGTATTTCAACAACAGAAGACCAAAGCTGCTCTGTGTAATACTGAATGACCTTGACCAGGAAGCTGTTGGTGGGCAGATTCATACACACGCACATCAGTTTGTGCATGTGTGTGAGCACGTGTTGCATGTGTGTGTCCGCCAGGCAGCATCATTCAACATGAAAACCCTTTTACTTTCTCTCTCTCTCTCTCTCTCTCTCTCTCTCTCTCTCTCTCTCTCTCTCTCTCTCTCTCTCTCTCTCTCTCTCTCTCTCTCCTGTTGAAGAGTGTATATGTCAGCCATTCAGCCACAGAGACAAAGGCCCTGAGTTAATTACCCATAATTTAAAACTTATGGCTGCAGATGATATGTAAATTGTCCTACATGTATGTGTGTGCATCGCATGTGCCTGTAAACACACACACACACACACACACACACACACACACACACACACACACACACACACACACACACACACACACACACACACACACACACACACACACACACACACACACACACACACACACACACACACACACACACTCATACACTCATACACTCATACACTCATACACTCATACACACACAGAGGACATAGGGGTGTGTGGAACAGGGGGATTGTTGGTTGAATAGTATTGTCGATTAATCGATTCCTCACAGATACATTATTCATGACTGAAGCCGTAATTCTAGGTTGTGGTTTTGTGCAATTATACACAGCCTTCTTTAATCCTCTCTGCATACTCAATGTCATTCAGAAAATATTCAGACCCATTGACTTTTCCCACATTTTGTTACGTTACAGCCTTATTCTAAAATGTGTTAAATTGCTGTTCTTCCCTCATCAATCTACACACAATACCCCATAATGACAAAAAATAAAGAAACGGAAATATCACATTTACATAAGTATTCAGACCCTTAACTCAGTAGTGTGTTGAAGCACCTTGGGCAGCGATTACAACCTCAAGTGGTCTTGGGTATGAAGCCAAAGGAGATTGCCACCGTTTTACAATCCCGTAACCAATTGTGCTATTGTGTATGTTTTTTGCGTTATTTGTAACTTATTTTGTGCATAATGTTTCTGCCACCATGTCTTATGACCGAAAAGAGCTTCCTGATATCAGGGCAGCGATTACTCACCTCGTACTGGAGGAATTCTTCATCTTCAACGAGTCGGACGGGAAGGATTTACTCCAGACACCCAACAAGGCCCTCATCCCCGTCATTCGAAGGAGGAAAAGACGGAGATATCGTGGACGACGGTCCGGGTGCCTTGTAAGGATCCGTCGCCGAGAGGGTAATCTACCTTTACCATTGGTCCTATTAGCCAACGTACAATCAATCAATAAAAAAATAGACAAACTACGGTCACGTATATCCTACCAACGGGATATTAAAAACTGTAATATCTTATGTTTCACCGAGTCGTGGCTGAACGGCGACATGATTAACATACAGCAGGCGGGTTTAAAGCTTTTTCGGCAGGATAGAACAGCAGCCTCTGGTAAGACAAGGGTGTATATATACAAATGTATATTTGTAAACAACAGCTGGTGCATGAAATCTAAGGAAGTCTCGAGGTTTTGCTAACCTGAAATAGTGTATCTCATGATAAGCTGTAGACCACACTATTTACCAAGAGAGTTTAAATCTATACTTTTCGTAGCTGTCTATATACCACCGCAGACCAATGCTGGCACTAAGACAGCACTCAATGAGCTGTGCACGGCCATAAGCAAACAGGAAAACGCTCATCCAGATGCGACGCTCCTAGTGGCCGGGGACTTTAATGCAGGGCAATTCAAATCAGTTTTTCCTCATTTCTATCAGCATGTTAAATGTGCAACCACAGAGACGCGTACAAAGCCCTCCCTCGCCCTCCATTTGGCAAATCTGATCATAATTATATCCTCCTGATTGCTGCTTGCAAGCAAAAACTAAAGCAGGAATCACCAGTGACTCTGTCAATAAGAAAGTGGTTAAATGAAGCAGATGCTAAGCTACAGGACTGTTTGCAAGCACAGACTGGAATATGTTCCAGGATTCTTCCAATGGCATTGAGGAGTATATCACATCAGTCACTGGCTTCATCAATAAGTGTTTTGATGACGTCGTCTCCAGAGTGACTGTACGTACATACCCCAACCAAAAGCCATGGATTACAGGCAAAATCCGCACTGAGCTAAAGGGTAGAGCTGTCGCTTTCAAGGAGTGGGACTCTAACCCAGAAGCTTATAAGAAATCCCGCTATTCCCTCCAATGAACCATCAAACAGGGAAAGCGTCAATACAGGACTAAGATTGAATCGTATTACACTGACTCCGACACTCGTCGCATGTGGAAGGGCTTGCAAACTATTACAGACTACAAAGGGAAGCACAGCCACGAGCTGCCCAGTGACACAAACCTACCAGACAAGCTAAATTACTTCTATGCTCGCTTCGAGGCAAGTAACACTGAAACATGCATGAGAGCACCGGCTGTTCGGGACGACTGTGTGATCACGCTCTCCGTAACCGATGTGAGTCAGACCAATAAACAGGTCAACATTCACAAGACCGCAGGGCCAGATGGATTACCAGGACGAGTACTCCGAGCATGCGCTGACCAACTGGCAAGTGTCTTCACTGACATTTTCAACCTCTTCCTGACTGAGTTTGTAATACCAACATGTTTCAAGCAGACAACCATAGTCCCTGTGCCCAAGAATACTGAGGTAACCTGCCTAAATGACTACCGACCCGTAGCACTCACGTCTGTAGCCATGAAGTGCTTTGAAAGGCTGGTCATGGCTCACATCAACACCATTATCCCAGAAACCCTATACCCACTCCAATTTGCATACCGCCCCAACAGATCCACAGATGACACAATCTCTATTGCACTCAACACTGCCTTTTCCCACCTGGACAAAAGGAACACCTATGTGAGAATGCTATTTATTGACTACAGCTCAGCGTTCAACACTATAGTGCCCTCAAAGCTCATCACTAAGCTAAGGACCCTGGGACTGAACACCTCCCTCTGCAACTGGATCCTGGATTCCTGACGGGCCGCCCCCAGGTGGTAAGAGTAGGGAACAAACATCCGCCACGCTGATCCTCAACACGGGGGCCCCTCAGGTGCTCAGTCCCCTCCTGTGCTCCCTGTTCACTCATGACTGCATGCCCAGGCCAAGTTTGCCGATGACACAACAGTGGTAGGTCTAATCACCGACAACGATGAGACAACCTCTCCCTCAACATGATCAAGACAAAGGAGATGATTGCGGACTACAGGAAAATGAGGACCGAGCACGCCCCCATTCTCATCGATGGGGGCGTAGTGTAACAGGTTGAGAGCTTTAAGTTCCTTGGTGTCCACATCACCAACAAACTATCATGGTCTAAACACACTTAGACAGTTGTGAAGAGGGCACGACAAAGCCTATTCTCCCTCAGGAGACTGAAAATATTTGGCATGGGTCCTCAGATCCTCAAAAAGTTCTACAGCTGCACCATCAATAGCATCCTGACTGGCCGCAAGGCACTACAGGGGGTAATGGGTACGGCCCAATACATCACTGGGGCCAAGCTTTCTGCCATCCAGGACTTCTATATCATGCGGTGTCAGAGGAAGGCCCTAAAAATTGTCAAAGACTCCAGCCACCCTAGTCATAGACTGTTCTCTCTTCTACCGCACGGCAAGCGGTACCGGAGATCCAAGTCGAGGTCCAAAAGGCTTCTAAACAGCTTCTACCCCCAAGCCATAAGACTCCTGAACAGCTAATCAAAAAGCTACCCAGACACCTATTTTACGCTGCTGCTACTCTCTGTTTATAATCTATGCATAGTCACTTTAACTCTACCTACATGTGCATATTACTTAAATTACGCCCCCGCACATTGACTGAGTACCGGTACCCCCTCTATATAGCCTTGCTTGTTTTTTTACTGCTGCTTTTTAATTATTTGTTACTTTTATTTTCTATTTTCTATTTTTTGCTTATCAATTTTTTACTTAACACTTATTTGTATTCATTTTTTTCCCCTCCAGAAGTGACGCTTGGCATTCAGGTCAAAGAGTTCAATCTTGTTTTCATTAGACCAGAGAATCTTGTTTCTCATGCCTTTTGGCAAACTCCATGTGGGATGTCATGTGCCTTTTACTGACGAGTAGGTTCCGTCTGGCCACTCTACCATAAAGGCCTGATTGGTGGAGTTCTGCAGAGATGGTTGTCCTTCTGGAAGGGTCTCCTCACTCCACAGAGGAACTCTGGAGCTCTTTCAGAGTGACCATCGGGTTCTTGGTCACTTCCCTGACCACGGCCCTTCTCCCCCGATTGCGCAGTTTGGCCGGGTGGCCAGCTCTATGAACAGTCTTGGTGGTTTCAAACTTCTTCCATTTAAGAAATGGCCACTGTGTTCTTGGGAACCTTCGATGCTGCAGAAATGTTTTGGTACCCTTTCGCAGATCTTTTGGCAGTGTCTCTGACATGCACTGCCAACTGTGGGACCTTATATAGACCGGTGTGTGCCTTTCCAAATCATGTCCAATCAGTTGAATTTACCACAGGTGGACTCCAATCAAGTTGTAGAAACATCTCAAGAATGATCAATGGAAACAGGATGCACCTGAGCTCAATTTCGAGTCTCATAGCAAAGGGTCTGAATACTTATGTAAATAAGGAATTATTATTATTATACATTTGTAAACATTTCCAAAGAAATAACTGTTTTTGCTTTGTCATTATGGGGTATTGTTTGTAGATTGATGAGGGAAGAAAAATGTGGAAAAAGTCAAGTGATCTGAAAACTTTCCGAATGCACTGTATGTTAAGTGATCTGTGTCTTTCTTTTAGAATTCCACTACAAGCTTTTTATAGACTTCATGGTTTTTAGCAGCTGATGAAATGTGTTGTATTTGCGAAATTTTTAATTTAAATAAAAGATTTGTTTAATTTCTAAATTACATATTTTCCATTTTTATTGTGACTAAATCCCTCAAAACTAGTTTGCACATTTCAAGGATGCATAATCATGACAAAATCAGAATTAATCATTCATTTTGTTTAGTTTTTTCAAAGACTCTTTCTAAAGATCAGTCTCTTCTCATTCTAAAGAATAATCTATTATCATTCTATAGAAGAGTCTCTTCTCATTCTAAATTAGAATCTCTTCTCATTCTAAATTAGAATCTCTTCTCATTCTAAATAAGAGTCTCTTCTCATTCTAAATTAGAATCTCTTCTCATTCTAAATAAGAGTCTATTCTCATTCTAAATAAGAATCTATTCTCATTCTAAATTAGAATCTCTTCTCATTCTAAATAAGAATCTCTTCTCATTCTAAATAAGAATCTATTCTCATTCTATAGAAGAGTCTCTTCTCATTCTAAAGAATAATCTATTATCATTCTATAGAATAGTCTCTTCTCATTCTATAGAAGAGTCTCTTCTCATTCTAAAGAATAATCTATTATCATTCTATAGAAGAGTCTCTTCTCAGTCACTTCTCATTCTAAATAAGAATCTATTCTCATTCTAAATAAGAATCTATTCTCATTCTAAAGAAGAGTCTCTTCTCATTCTAAAGAAGAGTCTCTTCTCATTCTAAAGAATAATCTATTATCATTCTATAGAAGAGTCTCTTCTCATTCTCTTCTCATTCTAAATAAGAATCTATTCTCATTCTAAATAAGAATCTATTCTCATTCTATAGAAGAGTCTCTTCTCATTCTAAAGAATAATCTATTATCATTCTATAGAATAGTCTCTTCTCATTCTATAGAAGAGTCTCTTCTCATTCTAAAGAATAATCTATTATCATTCTATAGAAGAGTCTCTTCTCATTCTCTTCTCATTCTAAAGAATAATCTATTCTCATTCTAAAGAAGAGTCTCTTCTCATTCTAAATAAGAATCTATTCTCATTCTAAATTAGAATCTCTTCTCATTCTAAATAAGAATCTATTCTCATTCTAAATTAGAATCTCTTCTCATTCTAAATAAGAATCTATTCTCATTCTAAAGAAGAGTCTCTTCTCATTCTAAAGAAGAGTCTCTTCTCATTCTAAATAAGAATCTATTCTCATTCTAAATTAGAATCTCTTCTCATTCTAAATAAGAATCTATTCTCATTCTATAGAAGAGTCTCTTCTCATTCTAAAGAATAATCTAATATCATTCTATAGAATAGTCTCTTCTCATTCTAAAGAATAATCTATTATCATTCTATAGAAGAGTCTCTTCTCATTCTCTTCTCATTCTAAATAAGAATCTATTCTCATTCTAAATAAGAATCTATTCTCATTCTAAAGAAGAGTCTCTTCTCATTCTAAAGAATAATCTATTCTCATTCTATAGAAGAGTCTCTTCTCATTCTAAATAAGAATCTATTCTCATTCTAAATTAGAATCTCTTCTCATTCTAAATAAGAATCTATTCTCATTCTATAGAAGAGTCTCTTCTCATTCTAAAGAATAATCTAATATCATTCTATAGAATAGTCTCTTCTCATTCTAAAGAATAATCTATTATCATTCTATAGAAGAGTCTCTTCTCATTCTCTTCTCATTCTAAATAAGAATCTATTCTCATTCTAAATTAGAATCTATTCTCATTCTAAAGAAGAGTCTCTTCTCATTCTAAATTAGAATCTCTTCTCATTCTAAAGAAGAGTATCTTCTGATTCTAAGGAAGGATATATTCTCATTCTAAAGAACAGTATCTTCTCATTCTAAAGAACAGTATCTTCTCATTCTAAAGAACAGTATCTTCTCATTCTAAAGAAGGGTATATCCTCATTTTAAATAAGAGTCTCTTCTCATTCTAAAGAAGAGTTGCTTCTCATTCTATAGAAGAGTTGCTTCTCATTCTATAGAAGAGTTGCTTCTCATTCTATAGAAGAGTTGCTTCTCATTCTATAGAAGAGTTGCTTCTCATTCTAAAGAACAATCCCTTCTCATTATATTCTAAAGAAGAGTCACTTCTCATTCTAAAACAGTCCCTTAGTTAATGAAGGGAGGTGAGTTCAGATGTTACTCAATTTGGGTGCCTTTAATTCTAGACAGGAAGTGAGGAGCATAGAGGATCAATGGAGATGACCAGCGCTGAGAGTACAGTGAGGGAGTGTAATATACCATGTATATAATCAGACAGAGAGATAGAGCGAGCGATAGGGAGAGAGAGAGAAAGATAGGGAGAGAGAGAGAAAGATAGAGAGAGAGAGAGAGAGAGAGAGAGAGAGAGAGAGAGAGAGAGAGAGAGAGAGAGAGAGAGAGAGAGAGAGAGAGAGAGAGAGAAATGAGAGAGAGAGAGAGAGAGAAATAGGGAGAGAGAGAGAGAGAGAGAGAGAGAGAGAGAGAGAGAGAGAGAGAGAGAGAGAGAGGGAGAGATGCAATAGAAGCTCCTTACTGGAGATACATCTACACATACTGTACAGTAACTGGAATTTGTCCTTTTTCTCAATGGGAGATATGCAGTAGAGATTTGACACAGGCGCATCTGGACAGTAACTCTGTGTCATAGAATAGAGAACATAGACGTGAGGACACTGCTGTAGGCCTATTTGTGTAATGCCACTACTTCACTCACAAATAATTTACATATCATCAGTGCACCATTTAACCGAGGCTGTACAAGGTAACATAGTCTAGTCAGAGTTCACATCTAGACAACACTACAATATCATCTCCCTCTGACTCGCCAACTATGGTTCAAGTCAAGTGCCTCTCCCCCGTCAACTCATCCTGGTCTCGTGACGAGGCCTATGGTGACCTCATGTGAAGCGTGGCTGACCTCTGGGGGTCAGTGTGACAGGGGGACAGTGACAGGGGACACTGACTCCACACCTCTGACCTCCGCCATTTAAACAGACACAGACGAGTGAAACAGAGTGGCTTCATGAATGTTAAAAAGCAGTACAATATATGGGGGATTGGAAACGGTGCAGACAATTACACTGATGGACGTTACAATCTGTCTGCAATATTAAAGCTGATCTACCCCCCCTTTTTAAATATTTCAAACACATAAGTGCAGAGGATGTGTTTGGTGTGTGTTGATGTGATTATGAATCAGTCTAACTTACTTACATTCTGATTAAAATTGTAGATATAAAATCTGAAAAGATAGGTATATACCATGAAAGTTAAGATTATACATGTATGTGTGTGTGTGAAGTCCTACGGCTTTTAAACCACTATCTCAGACCATCCTGGCGAGTCGTTACGCAGCAATAAAAGTCTGTATTAGCATTCAACCATATACACATAGCATCCGTACCCATCACTAACCCTATAAAAGCAAGTTAGCATCTAGACTAGCAGTATCCATCACTCACACAGTACCCATCACTCACCCTATAAAATCAGTTAGCATCTAGACTAGCAGTATCCATCACTCACACAGTACCCATCACTCACCCTATAAAATCAGTTAGCATCTAGACTAGCAGTATCCATCACTCACACAGTACCCATCACTCACCCTATAAAAGCAGTTAGCATCTAGACTAGCAGTACCCATCTCCAACCCTATAAAAGCATGTAGCATCTAGGCTAGCAGTACCCATCTCCAACCCTATAAAAGCAGTTAGCATCTAGACTAGCAGTACCCATCTCCAACCCTATAAAAGCATGTAGCATCTAGGCTAGCAGTACCCATCTCCAACCCTATAAAAGCAGATAGCATCTAGGCTACCAGCACCCATCTCCAACCCTATAAAAGCATGTAGCATATAGGCTAGCAGTACTCATCTCCAACCCTATTCAAGCAGTTAACATCTAGGCTAGCAGTAGTTATGGCTTTGCAAGAGCAGGCCCCTAAGACACAGCCATTTCCAGCCATGATATTCCCTTTGCAATTAATACACCGTAAAATACAGAGAGCCAGCACATCATCAGATGTAGCAGTTTTTTACTAGCACTCTCTCCCACAGCAGGACGTGGTGTTTATAGCTAATATCTGTGATAAGTACTACTGTACATTTGGGCTGTCACAGATGGAGTCCTGCTTATTTTGTGCTCATTACAACCAAATTAATGAGAAGCTACATCCATGTTCCTACACGCAATACAGTGCAATAATTAATAGTTAGAATTAGCTATAATCTGCTGTATTTCAGGTTTTATTTGGAGGAACAAAAAAATATAGCCTACACATTTTTTAAATACAATACATTCTATAATTGAATCGAAACATTCCAGTATTATATGAAACCAGGTGAAGGCAGTGAATGAGGGCCATTTAGCTTGCCTGTTGCCTCCCTACTGCATCGTTTAGTGTGGCTCATCTATCCACTGCTCTGCAACATTAGCACTGCTGGCTACATGACAACACATCTCATACTGCTGAAACAGCACCTAGAGGGCCTCTTCATTTACAACAGGAGATTTCCATTACCGGATATATCCCAGAAATCGAATGACTTCCATTCAAGAGTCCTAACAATAACAAAGATGTTTTGTTTATGTTATTGTTGATGTATAATTGGTATATTATGTTTATGTTATTGTTGATGTATAATTGGTATATTGACATTTGTATGTATTTTTTTCTGAGATAAATTAATACAATAAAGATTTGCTATAATGATCTGTCATCAGGTCTCTTTTGCCAAAGCTAGTCAATCAACAAAATTAAACTAACATATTGTATTTCTGAGAATGTATCACGTTGCTGTTGGCATGTTTCTCTTCTGAGTGTAATAATTTTAACTACCCATAAATGTAAAGGACATAAAGCAAATACATGTCTTATGTGCTATCTAGTTCCAACAGATTCAGACCAGCTGAATGATTATTGTTGTATTGCAGATCTATGTGGATGTGAGAAAATTAAACCTATCGTCTCAACACAGTGCATCAAAACAATGAGTGTCTCTAGCTGTACTAACAACACCAGACAGCACCATCTCTCTCTCTCTCTCTCTCTCTCTCTCTCTCTCTCTCTCTCTCTCTCTCTCTCTCTCTCTCTCTCTCTCTCTCTCTCTCTCTCTCTCTCTCTCTCTCTCTCTCTCTCTCTCTCTCTCTCTCTCTCTCTCTCTCTCTCTCTCTCTCTCTCTCTCTCTCTCTCTCTCTTCTCTCTCTTCTCTCTTTCTCTCCCTCTCTTTCTCTCTCCTCTTTCTCTCTCCTCTCTCTCTCTTCTTCTCTCTCTTCTCTTTCTCGCTCTTTCTCTAGCTTCTCTCTCTCTCTTCCTCTCTCTTCTCTTTTGCTCTCTCTGTCTCTCTCTCTTCTCTCTCTCTTCTCTCTCTCCTCTCTCTCTCTCTCTCTCTTCTCTCTCTCTTCTTCTCTCTCTCTCTTCCTCTCTCTTCTCTTTCTCTCTCTCTGTCTCTCTCTCTCACACATTCACACCCACACATGCACATGTGACCCTGCCTGTGACTGTGAGTGGCACAATAGTAAGTAGTTGTAGACCAAGCAGTAGCTCGGGTGGTTGATGTCCTTGATGATCTTTTTGGCCTTCCTATGGCATCGGGTGCTGTAGGTGTCCAGGAGGGCGGGAAGTTTGCCCCCCGGTAATGTGTTGGGCAGACCACACCACCCTCTGGAGAGCTTTGCTGTTGTGGGCAGTGCAGTTGCCATACCAGGCGGTAATACAGCCTGACAGGATGCTCTCAATTGTGCGTCTGTAAACGTTTGTGAGGGTTTTGAGTGTTAAGCAAAATGTCTTTAGCCCCCTGAGGTTGAAGAGGCGCTGAAGTTTTAAGTTGAATTGAACGGTATAAAACAATCAATCAGAATGGAGAAAGACCCATTAAAATCACTTAGAATGTATGCGTTTTCACCGTAGGTTAATGCCCTGCTCATAAACCAAATTTTGAACTTTTATTATTCAAAAACATAAAATACCGTCAAATACCATTAAAAAAATATAATATTAAAATGAAAATAACGCCCTGCCCTACCTACACCATTCTATCATAAGTGAGTAATTTATTGGGAGAATAAATCATTTCTCCCACTCCCAAGACCAATTCCAAAAGAGTCAAGCAAGACCTTGAACTACAGTTCAAGAATACATTTCGTTTCTCTCTCTCCCTCTTCAGTCTTCACAGTCTATGAACATGATTTAGTCAATATTGTTTATGAAGAAGTTATAGTTTTCCTACTAAACGAAACAATAGTATGCTATCATCTTTTTCAGCTCTAATTTGTAGAGAACCGTGTTCAAATGATTTGGTCTGTGCTGATTATGTTGTGTATCTGTGATTTCCTCAGTGTGGTTCACTGGTTATTTTTGTCCTATAACACAGTTCTCTGATGGTGATTGTTACAACCAGGACAGAGAAACAGTAAAGGAACACTGCTCACTAGAACCTTGTGGACTGACCTAGTTCTGTCACTAATTTATAGACTTAATAACAAATGTATGCATCACCATGTGTCAAAAAAAAGATTTTCAGGTATTTGGGGAGATTCAACCTGAATAAAGTTTTGTCGTTGTTGATGCATGCTATCAATAAATACCTTATATCTACAGTAAATCTGGGGAGGCTGGGGAGACAGCAGGTTGTCAGTGCAGTGGAGAAACCCCCTGAATCCAGACGAGTCTATGCCTACTAGGACAGTTTCACTACAGTGGAATATAACCAGAGGCTATGTCAACGATTAAAAACCACACTGATCTCCAGAACACTCCCCCAGGGCCTGATGGACTGATGGACTGATGGACTGATGGACTGATGGACATGCCAGGAAGGGCGAGGGGGAGAGAGAGAGACCTCACTCTGGGTTTGGTTAGGGTCTGCTGGGGTGCTCCTAGTGCTTACATCAGTATGGGTGACCACAGCCCCATGGAGAATTAAGATGAGGATGGGGGAAAAGAGGGAGCAGAGGAGGAATAAGAGAGGGAGGATAGGAGGAATAAGAGAGGGAGGATAGGAGGAAGAAGAGAGGGAGGAGAGGAGGAAGAAGAGAGGGAGGATAGGAGGAAGAAGAGAGGGAGGAGAGTAGGAAGAAGAGGGGGAGGGGAGGAGGAAGAAGAGGGGGAGGGGAGGAGGAAGAAGAGGGGGAGGGGAGGAGGAAGAAGAGGGGGAGGTAGGAGGAGGAAGAGGGGGAGGAGGAGGAAGAGGGGGAGGAGAGGAAGAAGAAGAAAGGGAAGAGAGGAGGAAGGGGAGTGTGAGGAGAGGAGGAAGAAGAGTGGGAGGAGAGGGGGAAGGGGGAGGGGAGGAAAGGAGGAAGGGGGGAGAAGAGGAAGGGGAGGCGAAGAAGTGGGGAAGGGGAGGATGGAGAGGAGGAAGAAGAGGGGGAGGAGAGGAGGAAGAAGAGGGGGAGGAGAGAGAAATACTATAAGGGAAGGTCTTGGTGTGTGTAGGTGAGCAGTCAGATAAGAGGAGGATGATGAAGGGGGGGACAACATGAGGGAGGACAACATGTGTAATCGGATCGTTGGCTAAAGCAAATTAAGTGGATGTGATCAATATAAACTGAATGGCCCTTAATCTCCTTCACGTCTGACAGCGAGCGAGGAAGGGTGTCACCGGAACAGAGGTGCTGCATCACATTATACAAATATGTATGTTTACTTTATGCTTAGACACACACACAGTGTCAGGTTTATAGTCCCCACACCACACAGAAGCACATAGACACAGACAGACAGACAGACAGACAGACAGACAGACAGACAGACAGACAGACAGACAGACAGACAGACAGACAGACAGACAGACAGACAGACAGACAGACAGACAGACAGACAGACAGACAGACAGACAGACAGACAGACAGACAGACAGACAGACAGACAGACAGACAGACAGACAGACAGACAGACACACACACACACACGTGCACACACCAACCCAGACTCCTCTGGCTCCTATCCTACTAGTACATCATTTCTCTGTATATTATTTCATTTCAAATGCATTGCATTTTAGACCCCCAGCAGCCAAGACCACCACCAGCCTCCATTCCAATTCCTGCGTCCTTACCCGCATAGAGCTATTACCACCCTCAAGTATCAATAGGAGGGACAAGAAGCAATGACATCATCACTACGCTGCCTCTCATCGTGATGTACTACTGAGCTCCAAGCCCCTTGACTAATCCTGCTGAAGTCACTTCCCCTCTACACTTCCTGTCTGAAGAGTCCATCCAACCTGTCCTGGATGAAAGTTACAGATCTCCTCCTCTAAGATACCTCTAAGTTGGGTAAACTGTGGCGGGACGTGTGTCATGTCTGGCCACTGCATGTTCAGATATGCAGATAGAAATCTGGTGAATTAAATACGCTGGGAATCAAGACCTGCGTCCTACCTAAATGGCAACCTATTCCCTACATAGCGCACTACTTTTGACCAAAGCCCTATGGGCCCTGTGGAAAAGTAGTGCACTATATAGGGAATAGGGCACCATTTGGGATCCAATCCATGTCTCACTCTCTCTCTCACTTTTAGCTCATAAATAAAAGAGGAGGGCAGAGCAGCAGAAAGGTATTAACCTGACACCAAAGGGCAGAGCGGTGTGGATAGGCTACAACAGAGTTAATAATGATGGCCTTGACATGTTGAAGTCTCCTAAAATAACCATCCTACCTACCTGGAGCCTGAATATAAGGGTATGTCTCAAATGACACCCCATTCCCTACTTTTGGACTCTGGGTTAAACTACTTGTAGTGTACTATATGGAGATTGGGGAATACGGTGTCATTTGAGTCACAGATGATGGCAGAGAGAAGGATTCTGGGATGAGAATTGAACTCAACTGTAATTAGAACTGAGAGTCATGTGATTGTCAATCACATCCAATCGGATGGACTTGCTGGCAGCATTACAGTGTTCTCATTGGTCCTCACAGTTAAATGGATCCAGTCATGTAGAAATGTCTCTCGAGACACATATTGATTATGATGACAAGGCAAGGCTCTGTTGAATCATTCTGGTAAATGTTGTCAAGGCCAGTGGTGGCAGTGTGTTGGTATATTTGGAAAGGTTATCAAAGTGGATTATAATAATGTCAATATAGTTCACATCATTTGTATTGTTCATACAGGCTATGGAAAGTCATGCAGATTGTCTGAAAGATTTGAGATACTATTCTTTTCAGTGTTTATAAAACATTTATTCAAGACAAATGTGAGACTGTTGAGTACAAATGAGTTAATAAGGGATGAACAATAGACATTCCACACAGAGACTCCGATAAGTCATAGATTCAGAGATTAAAGATTCTGTTTAGGAAAAAGTTCACAAAACTCCATCTAGACTTCCAATAGCATCAGCTACAGACTAGACTTCCAATAGCATCAGATATAGACTAGACTTCCAATAGCATCAGATATAGACTAGACTTCCAATAGCATCAGATATAGACTAGACTTCCAATAGCATCAGATATAGACTAGACTTCCAATAGCATCAGATATAGACTAGACTTCCAATAGCATCAGATATAGACTAGACTTCCAATAGCATCAGATATAGACTAGACTTCCAAAAGCATCAGCTATAGACCAGACTTCCAATAGCATCAGATATAGACTAGACTTCCAATAGCATCAGCTATAGACTAGACTTCCAATAGCATCAGATATAGACTAGACTTCCAATAGCATCAGATATAGACTAGACTTCCAAAAGCATCAGCTATAGACCAGACTTCCATTAGCATCAGATATAGACTAGACTTCCAATAGCATCAGATATAGACTAGACTTCCAATAGCATCAGATATAGACTAGACTTCCAATAGCATCAGATATAGACTAGACTTCCAAAAGCATCAGCTATAGACCAGACTTCCAATAGCATCAGATATAGACTAGACTTCCAATAGCATCAGCTATAGACTAGACTTCCAATAGCATCAGATATAGACTAGACTTCCAATAGCATCAGATATAGACTAGACTTCCAATAGCATCAGATATAGACTAGACTTCCAATAGCATCAGATATAGACTAGACTTCCAATAGCATCAGATATAGACTAGACTTCCAATAGCATCAGATATAGACTAGACTTCCAATAGCATCAGATATAGACTAGACTTCCAATAGCATCAGATATAGACTAGACTTCCAAAAGCATCAGCTATAGACCAGACTTCCAATAGCATCAGATATAGACTAGACTTCCAATAGCATCAGCTATAGACTAGACTTCCAATAGCATCAGATATAGACTAGACTTCCAATAGCATCAGATATAGACTAGACTTCCAAAAGCATCAGCTATAGACCAGACTTCCAATAGCATCAGATATAGACTAGACTTCCAATAGCATCAGATATAGACTAGACTTCCAATAGCATCAGATATAGACTAGACTTCCAATAGCATCAGATATAGACTAGACTTCCAATAGCATCAGATATAGACTAGACTTCCAATAGCATCAGATATAGACTAGACTTCCAATAGCATCAGATATAGACTAGACTTCCAATAGCATCAGATATAGACTAGACTTCCAATAGCATCAGATATAGACCAGACTTCCAATAGCATCAGATATAGACTAGACTTCCAATAGCATCAGATATAGACTAGACTTCCAATAGCATCAGATATAGACTAGACTTCCAATAGCATCAGATATAGACTAGACTTCCAATAGCATCAGATATAGACTAGACTTCCAATAGCATCAGATATAGACTACACTTCCAATAGCATCAGATATAGACTAGACTTCCAATAGCATCAGATATAGACTAGACTTCCAATAGCATCAGATATAGACTAGACTTCCAATAGCATCAGATATAGACTAGACTTCCAATAGCATCAGCTACAGACTAGACTTCCAATAGCATCAGATATAGACTAGACTTCCAATAGCATCAGATATAGACTAGACTTCCAATAGCATCAGATATAGACTAGACTTCCAATAGCATCAGATATAGACTAGACTTCCAATAGCATCAGATATAGACTAGACTTCCAATAGCATCAGATATAGACTAGACTTCCAATAGCATCAGATATAGACTAGACTTCCAATAGCATCAGATATAGACTAGACTTCCAATAGCATCAGCTACAGACTAGACTTCCAATAGCATCAGATATAGACTAGACTTCCAATAGCATCAGATATAGACTAGACTTCCAATAGCATCAGATATAGACTAGACTTCCAATAGCATCAGATATAGACTAGACTTCCAATAGCATCAGATATAGACTAGACTTCCAATAGCATCAGATATAGACTAGACTTCCAATAGCATCAGATATAGACTAGACTTCCAATAGCATCAGATATAGACTAGACTTCCAATAGCATCAGATATAGACTAGACTTCCAATAGCATCAGATATAGACTAGACTTCCAATAGCATCAGCTACAGACTAGACTTCCAATAGCATCAGATATAGACTAGACTTCCAATAGCATCAGCTACAGACTAGACTTCCAATAGCATCAGATATAGACTAGACTTCCAATAGCATCAGATATAGACTAGACTTCCAATAGCATCAGATATAGACTATACTTCCAATAGCATCAGATATAGACTAGACTTCCAATAGCATCAGATATAGACTAGACTTCCAATAGCATCAGATATAGACTAGACTTCCAATAGCATCAGATATAGACTAGACTTCCAATAGCATCAGATATAGACTAGACTTCCAATAGCATCAGATATAGACTAGACTTCCAATAGCATCAGATATAGACTAGACTTCCAATAGCATCAGATATAGACTAGACTTCCAATAGCATCAGATATAGACTAGACTTCCAATAGCATCAGATATAGACTAGACTTCCAATAGCATCAGATATAGACTAGACTTCCAATAGCATCAGCTATAGACTAGACTTCCAATAGCATCAGATATAGACTAGACTTCCAATAGCATCAGATATAGACTAGACTTCCAATAGCATCAGATATAGACTAGACTTCCAATAGCATCAGATATAGACTAGACTTCCAATAGCATCAGATATAGACTAGACTTCCAATAGCATCAGATATAGACCAGACTTCCAATAGCATCAGATATAGACTAGACTTCCAAAAGCATCAGATATAGACTAGACTTCCAATAGCATCAGATATAGACTCATGAGTTGTGATGTTTGTGATTTGTTATTCCGTTGCTGTTCCTCTATTTGTTTGTCTTCACTTGCCTTTTAGACTCAAGGTTGCATGCTGGGGGTAAAAAGCAAAAAAAAGAGTTGTGAATATAAAGAAATGGCGAGTCTACTAGAGTGGCCTGTCCTAAAAACAGAGTAGCAGAGAGATGGAGGCTGATAAACATTCACATTTTTCTGTTACTGTTACCTAGGGTGCCACACCATGGAGACTAGGAGAAATACACCTTAGATAGAAGTGCACTTGCTCTTTCACTGTATTGGGAAAGTCGATTTTTTTGTGAACATTTTAATCATTGTCACAAATCTGCATTTATATAGAATATGGGGCAGAAGTGTGATGAGAGAATAAAACCACTGACAAAACAACCAAACTGAGCCACTAGTGGAGAGTACCTACAGCGTCCACACTACTCACAGTTCAATTACACTTCCATTCAACATCATCAGTGCAGTAAATGTTGAGAGTGACAGTATAAATGTCAGACTCTAATGCGTGCCACATTGCGTGTAGCACAATGACATCTTCTGTGCTGTAAACTACCTCATATCATTATGTTGGAGAACAGGTTCAGGCTCCACTTTCAATTCAGAGATAACGATATAACCATGGCAACACAGATAGCATGTCAGCATACTGAGGTGGAATCTACACATTAGTGTCACTCAAAGCACGACTCCAAGGGTTGGAATTACTCATTGTCCCTTTGTGGGGGTGCTCTAGACATAGTGTCGCTGGACCAATGGTAATATTATGAATGGTTATGGGGATTGGGGGTCCCATAGGGTTGCCCATGTTAATACTTCAACACTTACTGGGGGGTCCCTGATTCGGTATTGGGTTGCTCACCCTTTGAACCCCTGATTCCAACCGCTCAGAACTGACAAACAACAACATTATTTGAAACAATGCCAGGTTACCCTAAGACCCCTAAATGTCACTGAGCATGGTCATCAATACGCCTCATGTCAAGGTTGGGCTTGTAGGAGACCAGACGTGCCGGGGCCGAGAGCGTGAAAACCTTCAAAACAGAGAGGAGAGAAATGTCAGCGGTGCAGAGCAGAGGCGTGACCTAACCTTGCCCCCAGCCATGTCTTGACGAGTCTTCAATGTGACTGAATCTTCAAAGGAAGCAGCGGAATGCAGGAGCGAAGTCTCCTTCCCTCTCATCTTTTCTCATCACACCATAGAATTTTCCTCTGAAAAGAGAGGACATTTGGGGGTTGTGAAAGGCTTCCCTTTAGAGCCGTTTTGACCACAGAAGCAGCACATCCATGTCAACGAGTCCATTGGCAACATACACAACAGACTGTAACAAGCACAATCAATTTGAGTCAAATATACACAAATATAATAGCAGCCTAAGCACCACAAATACAATAAGGTACTCTGCATTACTAAAGCCTGGACATCATCATCAGGTATTAGCTGAGCTAATAGAGTTGAGGTCAGAGGTTGTGCTCTCTACTGTGTTAGGGCTGCAGCAAGCTAATTCAACCTCTGAAGGAACAAGGTGGGAATCACCCTCACAACACAAACCACCATTAGCATATTTGGCTCTCATATTTGTGCATCTCAACAACACTGCCACGTGCAGCTAGAAACCGGTAATTGCGGTGAGCATTCTGCTTCTCTATTATTGTACTGTTAATAGAGCGGTCTGCTTT
Source organism: Salvelinus alpinus (assembly GCF_045679555.1). Taxonomy (NCBI): domain Eukaryota; kingdom Metazoa; phylum Chordata; class Actinopteri; order Salmoniformes; family Salmonidae; genus Salvelinus; species Salvelinus alpinus. Next base: position 63,271,746 of record NC_092093.1, read on the forward strand.
GGCTGCCTTCACAGATTAATGTTTTGGCTGCCTTCACAGATGAATGCAGCGAGTGTCTGCAGAAAGCCTGATGGATGTACAAATTAACAGGCAGAGGACAGAGAGGAGAGTCGCAATCAAAAGCCTCCTCCGATATAATTACAACTCTTTATCCCTCCTCATCACACACAGAGGGTCCTCTCTCTCTCTTTTCCCTCTCTCTCTCTCTCTCTCTCTCTCTCTCTCTCTCTCTCTCTCTCTCTCTTTTCCCTCTCTCTCTCTCTCTCTCTCCCTCTCCCTCTGCAAAGATCACCCTTGGGAAGCTGGCATTAATTGCTCAGACAAAGGTGTAGTTTGTACAACAAGTGGCTGTACTCTCTATATAATCGCTTGTGGAGGGGTTGGAGAAGCTGTTGAGTAACAAGGTGCTATTGTGCCTTTGATACAAGGGAGATAAATCACAGGACATAGAACCTATGGCATTACTACACATAGCATTACTACACATAGCATTACTACACATAGCATTACTACACACAGGAGCACTGCACACAGGAACACTGCACACAGGAGCACTGCACACAGGAGCACTGCACACAGGAGCACTGCACACAGGAGCACTGCACACAGGAGTACTGCACACAGGAGTACTGAACACAGGAGTACTGCACACAGGAGTACTGCACACAGGAGTACTGCACACAGGAGTACTGCACACAGGAGTTAATGGGAGTTAAGTTGCAAATGATACAATGGCGCTATCTGGTGGACATATACTGAAACACAACGTGCATGTACCTCATGGATAGCATGGTCCAGCAACATATATAATACTGAAAATGGGGCAGGTGTGATGTGGTTTGAAATAAATTATACTACTTCCTTATTACTTCCATAAATATAAATAATTATTTAAAGTTTTTTATTGTGCTACTTTGTATTAGAGAATGCATTAGAGAGTAGCAACTAAGAGAGACAGGGTTTTAAGGAAAATAAATATTTTGAAGCAACGTTCAATGGCCGACTGTTAATTCAACTGTCAAAGTGGGTGATTTACCAGGAACTCAAGATTAACCTACATACACACATGCATGCTACCCAGACTATTTGAATTGCCCCCACCCCCCTCTTCTACGCTGCTGCTACTCTCTGCTATTATCTATGCATAGTCACTTCAATAACTCTACCTACATGTACATATTATGTATCTGTATATATGCAGTGTGTATGTATGCATGTATATATGTATGTATAGTATTGTACTATTGGCAATTTCTCCCATGGAATAGCCTTCATTTCTCAGAACAAGAATAGACTGACGAGTTTCAGAGGAAAGTTCTTTGTTTCTGGCCATTTTGAGCCTGTGATCAAACCCACAAATGCTGATGCTCCAGATACTCAACTAGTCTAAAGGCCAGTTTTATTGCTTCTTTAATTAGCACAACAGTTTTCAGCTGTAATAACATAATTGCAAAAGGGTTTTCTAATGATCAATTAGCCTTTTAAAATGATAAACTTGGATTAGCCAACACTATGTGCCATTGGAACACAGGAGTGATGGTTGCTGATAATGGGCCTCTGTACGCCTGTGTAGATATTCCATTAAATAATCTGCCGTTTCCAGCTACAGTAGTCATTTACAACATTAACAATGTGTACACTGTATTTAATTAATGCACAAAAAATGCTTTCTTTCAAAAACAAGGACATTTCTAAGTGACCCCAAAATTTTGAACGGTAATGTATATATACAGTACCAGTCAAAAGTTTGGACACACCTACTCATTCAAGGGTTTTTACGTTTTTTAAAACTTTTTTTCTACATTGTAGGTTAATAGTGAAGACATCAAAACTACGAAATAACACATATGGGATCATGTAGTAACCAGAAAGTGTTAAACAAATTAAAATAGATTTTATATTTGAGATTCTTCAAAGTAGCCACCAGGACAATGACCCAAAGAGGGTGCTAGTGAAGACATCAAAACTAACATATGGAATCAAGTAGCAACCCAAAAAACCTCTAATGAACTTATCCTCTGCAGTAGAGGTACACTCTGTGTCTTCCTTTCCTGTGGTGGTGCTCATGAGAGCCAGTTTCATCAAAGGGCTTGATAGTTTTTCGAATAGATTGACTGATGTCTTAAAGTAATGATGGACTGTCAATTCTCTTTGCTTATTTGAGCTGTTCTTGCCATAATATGGACTTGGTGTTTTACCAAATAGGGCTATATTTTGTTTACCACCACAAACGCATTAAGAAGGAAAGAAATTCCACAAATTAACGAGGCACACCTGTTAATTGAAATGCATTCCAGGTGACAAAGGGTGGCTACATTGAAGAATCTCAAATATAAAATATATTTTGATTTATTTAACCCTTCTGGCTACAACATGATTCCATATGTGTTATTTCGTAGTTTTGATGTCTTCACTATTATTCTACAATGTAGAAAATAGTAAAAATAAAGAAAAACCCTTGAATGAGTAGGTGTGTTTAAACTTTTGACTGGTACTGTACATATTACAACAATGATACAGTACAATATACTTTATTTTCATTGTTGGACATAAAAGACATAAATCACCAGGAAATCAGCTAAAAGTGATTTTAATTTAGGAAATATGTTCCCAAGTATTCCCATGCATAATAGAGACGTGAATGTATACAAAGGTTTAAAATGATTATGTTTAAGTCAAATATTATATCTGTTTGGGCTTCTTGCCATCAATTTGCAGTCTACAAATGATTTGTAATTATGTTCCAGCCCACCATCTGCTCAAAAAAATAATTGTCCCGCGGTTGAATCTAGCTGATGATGCCTGCCCTACAGTATCAGTCTTGATGGAGTGGGGCGGCAGCGGAGCCTAGTGGTTAGAGTGTTGGACTAAGAACCGAGAGATTGCAAGATTGAATCGCCGAGCTGACAAAGCACAAATCTGTTGTTCCGCCCCTGAACAAGGCAGCTAACCCACTGTTCCTAGGCCGTCATTGAAAATAAGAATTTGTTCTTAACTGACTTGCCTAGTTAAATAAAATAAAAAGCCTTGGTGTCAGTAAAAAATCTGTAATATTTAGGATCATCCAAGTGCAGAAACAGAAAATGGATGACAGGGTTATTGCTCACACATCGATACAATCACATACACACAACAGACCGCAAGAAGACACATCTCAGAAGCATTTGTTATGCTAAACATGGGTAATGTTTATTTTTCACTAGTGAATCATCTTGAGGAGAAACGCTCACTTCCTTGGTGATGTTCAGCTTTTGGGATACCCCTCTGTAACCAAGCAGCAATCGGCAGTAGGCAAAAATCACTCCTAACCACTGATCCAGTACCAGATATATTTTCATCCCCCTAATGGTTTAGGTTAGGAGATGGGGTAGAGCATCTGGTCCCAGATCTGTGGTTAACGGTAACTTATACCTGGACCCAGGAAAACCAGGGAGGGTCATCCCAAAAGCGTTACAGAGTTCTTCAGAGACAGAGAGCCTGAAGCCTGTTCAGTCAGGTGAAACGTTGCACAACGCTGCTGATAGAAACGTCATGTTTAAAGCTAAAACAATTTCCCGTTCTCATCTACATGACAGAGAATCATATCTATTGGACACATTTTCTATCTGAATGTTGTGTAACATTGCAACCTCCTGAACAGGCCCCAGCTTTAGCCTGAAGATACTGACAGCTACCAAGGCGACAGCTACCAAGGCGACAGCTACCAAGGAAACCGTTACCGTGGAGCAGATTTCTCCTCAGACAAATGGACTTCAGAATGACATGATAATCACGAGAGAAAAAACTAACATGTGCATTAACTGGCATTCACCCAGCTCACTACATCATCCACCTCATCTTTTGGTACACAGAAAAAGATGCAGAAACAAAGGGGCGGGAATAAGGGGGGTCCATCTAATGATTGGCATGATTATGGCCGTTTCCTGTCGTTCCCCTCACCTGTCAATCAATCACAAGCTGAGTGTAGATTCAAGTAAAATATTTTGTTATACATGTAATATCTTTTCATCTCTTCTGAAGGCGCTAACGTTCATCGAGGGGAAGGGGAGAACACATTTTCTTCCCCCAATATTTTGGAGGCATTAAAAAAACAAAACAAAAAACTACAAGTCTGGTAAAATCCTCAGAAAAACTAACTACACTGGTTAGTCAGTTATTACAAACAGAAGTCCAGAAAGAGAGATATAAGTGAGATATAAGAGTTATTAGAGAGTAAAGGGTATTGGTAGAGGCTGCTTTAGGTGGACTGAAAGTGCTTAAAGAGAGAGTTTAAAGTGAGTAATGTTCTTTATTTTTGTTCAGAGACAGGAACACTAGGGTAGATTGATGCACCAGAGAACTGATACAGGTGAGTCCATCGTCGTGTTCACGTCGTGAGATATGGCCTCTTTGTTGAAAAGATGGCAGGACCCTTTCTTCTGCGTAGTTAGGCTAATTATTTAAGGTCCTACGTCGTTAGTGTTGTACCTCTAGCAAGGAGTTCTCTTTAAAGTTACTGTTGATTTCTATTCCGCTCCTGGGGAGAGGGAGAGAGGGGGGGGACAAAATTAGAGGATATGTAAGTGGGAGAAAAAACACATGGAATGCTGTTACAAAACATACTCAGGGAAATGTATTTTTTTGACTCGATCTCTTGTTCTCTGTTCATGTGATGAAAGCTCTGTGATAGGATTTGGCCCTTGGATGTAAGCTAACGGAAGAAATGCGTGCTTCGCTTCAAAATTAGCTTAAGTCACACAGTGGTGTCTACTGAAGATTTCCACAGAGTTGAGTTTCTGCATGTGGAACTCAAAACCTACTTTATTTCATCCTTATTATCACCAGCTGAAATACATCCCCATCTCTAACCCCTCCTCCCCTCAAACCCCCATCTCTAACCCCTCCTCCCCTTACCCCCCATTTCTAACCCCTCCTCCCCTCAACCCCTCAAACCCCCATCTCTACCCACTGAAATACACACCCCATCTCTACCCACTGAAATACACCCCCCATCTCTACCCACTCAACTCCTCAAACTCCCATCTCTACCCCCTCCTACCCTCAACCCCTCAAACCCCCATCTCTACGCCCTCCTCCCCTCAACCCCTCAAACTCCCATCTCTACCCCCTCCTACCCTCAACCCCTCAAACCCCCATCTCTACCCCCTCCTCCCCTCAATCGACCATCTCTACCCCCTCCTACCCTCAACCCCTCAAACCCCCATCTCAAACCCCTCCTCCCCTCAAACCCCCGTTTCAGGTCTCTCCTGAGATGTTCAATCGGGTTCAAGTTGTCCCGAAGCCACTCCTGCATTGCCTTCTCCCTTACCTCACTTCGCTCATCAACTCATCCTTGACCGCTGGCTACGTCCCTTCCGTCTTCAAGAGAGCGAGAGTTGCACCCCTTCTGAAAAAACCTACACTCGATCCCTCCGATGTCAACAACTACAGACCAGTATCCCTTCTTTCTTTTCTCTCCAAAACTCTTGAACGTGCCGTCCTTGGCCAGCTCTCCTGCTATCTCTCTCAGAATGACCTTCTTGATCCAAATCAGTCAGGTTTCAAGACTAGTCATTCAACTGAGACTGCTCTTCTCTGTGTCACGGAGGCGCTCCGCACTGCTAAAGCTAACTCTCTCTCCTCTGCTCTCATCCTTCTAGACCTATCGGCTGCCTTTGATACTGTGAACCATCAGATCCTCCTCTCCACCCTCTCCGAGCTGGGCATCTCCGGCGCGGCCCACGCTTGGATTGCGTCCTACCTGACAGGTCGCTCCTACCAGGTGGCGTGGCGAGAATCTGTCTCCGCACCACGTGCTCTCACCACTGGTGTCCCCCAGGGCTCTGTTCTAGGCCCTCTCCTATTCTCGCTATACACCAAGTCACTTGGCTCTGTCATATCCTCACATGGTCTCTCCTATCATTGCTATGCAGACGACACACAATTAATCTTCTCCTTTCCCCCCTCTGATAACCAGGTGGTGAATCGCATCTCTGCATGTCTGGCAGACATATCAGTGTGGATGACGGATCACCACCTCAAGCTGAACCTCGGCAAGACGGAGCTGCTCTTCCTCCCGGGGAAGGACTGCCCGTTCCATGATCTCGCCATCACGGTTGACAACTCCATTGTGTCCTCCTCCCAGAGTGCTAAGAACCTTGGCGTGATCCTGGACAACACCCTGTCGTTCTCAACTAACATCAAGGCGGTGACCCGTTCCTGTAGGTTCATGCTCTACAACATTCGCAGAGTACGACCCTGCCTCACGCAGGAAGCGGCGCAGGTCCTAATCCAGGCACTTGTCATCTCCCGTCTGGATTACTGCAACTCGCTGTTGGCTGGGCTCCCTGCCTGTGCCATTAAACCCCTACAACTCATCCAGAACGCCGCAGCCCGTCTGGTGTTCAACTTTCCCAAGTTCTCTCACGTCACCCCGCTCCTCCGCTCTCTCCACTGGCTTCCAGTTGAAGCTCGCATCCGTTACAAGACCATGGTGCTTGCCTACGGAGCTGTGAGGGGAACGGCACCGCCGTACCTTCAGGCTCTGATCAGGCCCTACACCCAAACAAGGGCACTGCGTTCATCCACCTCTGGCCTGCTCGCCTCCCTACCTCTGAGGAAGTACAGTTCCCGCTCAGCCCAGTCAAAACTGTTCGCTGCTCTGGCACCCCAATGGTGGAACAAACTCCCTCACGACGCCAGGTCAGCGGAGTCAATCACCACCTTCCGGAGACACCTGAAACCCCACCTCTTTAAGGAATACCTAGGATAGGATAAAGTAATCCTTCTAACCCCCCCCTTAAAAGAGTTAGATGCACTATTGTAAAGTGGTTGTTCCACTGGATATCATAAGGTGAATGCACCAATTTGTAAGTCGCTCTGGATAAGAGCGTCTGCTAAATGACTTAAATGTAAATGTAAATGTCTTGGCTGTGTGCTTAGGGTCGTTGTCCTGTTAGAAGGTGAACCTTCGCCCCAGTCTAAGGTCCTGAGGGCTCTGGAGCAGGTTTTCATCAAAGATCTCTCTGTACTGTGCTCTGTTCATCTTTCCCTCGGTCCTGACTAGTCTCCCAGTCCCTGCCACTGAAAAACATCCACAGCATGATGCTGCCACCACCATGCTTCACCGTAGGAATGGTGCCAGGTTTCCACCAGACGTGACGTTTGGCATTCAATCTTGGTTTCATCAGACCAGAGAATCTTGTTTCTCATGATCTGAGAGTCCATTAGGTGCCTGGCAAACTGCACGCGTGCTGTCATGTGCCTTTTACTGAGGAGTGGCTCCCGTCTGGCCACTCTACCATAAACTGGTGGAGTGCTACAGAGATGGTTGTCCTTCTGGAAGGTTCTCCCATCTCCACAGAGGTTCTCTGGAGCTCTGTCAGAGTGACCATCGTATTTTTGATCACCTCCCGGAAGAATCTTCATGGTTCCAAACCTCTTCCATTTAAGAATGATGGAGGCCACAGTGTTCTTGGGGACTTTCAATACTGCAGACATTTTTTGGTACCCTTCTCCAGATCTGTGCCTCGACACAATCCTGTCTCAGAGCTCTACGGACAATTCCTTCAACCTCATGGCTTGGTTTTTTCTCTGACATTCACTGCCAAATGTGGAACCTCATATAGACAGGTTTACCACAGGTGGATTTCTATTAAGTTGTAGAAACATCTCAAGGATGATCAATGGAAACAGGATGCACCTGAAATCAATTTCGAGTCTCATAGCAAAGGGTCTGAATATTACTGTTTAAATTTTTTTATAAATTTGCAAAAATTCCAAAAAACAGTTTTCCCTTTGTTATTATGGGGTATTGTGTGTAGATTGACGAGGAACAAACATTAATTTAATCCATTTTAGAATAAGGCTGTAACGTAGCAAAAAAGTGAATGGATCTGAATACTTTCTGAATGCACTGTATGCCCCCTCATCCCCTCCAAACCCCAATTAATCCAATGCCCACCTTGACTATTTACATTGAGCCCCCCTTTGTTTTTATACTGCTGCTACTCGCTGTTTATTATCTATGCATAGTCACTTTACAAATAACCTCAACAAACCTGTACCCCCGCACATTCCCTCGGTACTGGTAACCCCGTATATAGCCTTGTTATTGTTATGTCATTTTTGTGTTACTTTTTGATTTTATCAATTTTTTTACTGTAGTTTATTTATTTTTTTACTCTATTTCTTGAACTGCATTGTTGGTTAAGGGTTTGTAAGTAAGCATTTCACGGTAAGGTCTACACCTGTTGGATTCGGCGCATGTGACAATTTTTTATCTATTTATCTCTGCCCCCTCCTCCCCATCTCCCCCTCCAATTGCCATCTCTGCCCCCTCTCTGCCCCCTCCAATCTCCATCTCTGCCCCCTCCTCCCCCTCCAATTTCCATCTCCATCTCTGCCCCCTCCTCCTCCCCTCCAATCTCCATCTCTGCCCCTCCTCCAATCTCCATCTCTGCCCCTCCTCCAATCGCCATCTCTGCCCCTCCAATCCCCATCTCTCCCCCCTCCTCCCCCACTTCCAATCCCCATCTCTGCCCCCTCCTCCTCTCCTTCCAATCTCCATCTCTACCCCCTCCCTCCCCTCCAATCCCCATCTCTAACCACCCCTCCAATCCCCATCCTTGACTCCTCCTCCCCCACTTCTAATCCCCATCTCTGCCCCCGCTTCCCCCACTTCCAATCTCCATCTCTACCCCCTCCCTCCCCTCCAATCCCCATCTCTAACCACCCCTCCAATCCCCATCCTTGACTCCTCCTCCCCCACTTCCAATCCCCATCTCTGCCCCCGCCTCCCCCACTTCCAATCCCCATCTCTGCCCCCTCCTCCCCCCTTCCAATCTCCATCTCTACCCCCTCCCTTCCCTCCAATCCCCATCTCTAACCCCCCCTCCAATCCCCATCCTTGACTCCTCCTCCCCCCTTCCAATCTCCATCTCCACACGCTCCAATCCCCATCTCCACCCCCCACTCCAATCCCCATCTCCACCCCCCATCTCCACCCCTTCCTCCAATCCCCACCCCCTCCTCCAATCCCAAACTCCACCCCTCCTCCAATCCCCATCTCCCCTCCTCCCCCTTCAATCCCCATCTCTACACCCTCCTCCCCCTCCAATCCCCATCCCCTCCTCCCCCTCGCTACCCCCTCCAATCTCCATCTGTACCAGCTCCTCCCCCTCCAATCTCCATCTGTACCAGCTCCTCCCCCTCCAATCTCCATCTGTACCCCTCCCCCCTTCCAATCCCCATCTCTACCCCCTCCATCCCCCTTCTCTCCATCCAGCAGAATGTCTGTCTGGTTGTAGTCATTTTTATGAGCAGGCAGGAAGGCTAATAAATCATGGCACAGTTAATCACTATGATGGAGGGGGAGATGGAGAGGGAGGAAAGTGATGAGGAGAGAGAGAGAGGGATAGAAAGATAGATAATAGAGATAGAAAGAGAGAGGGATATATATATATACACACACAGTTGAAGTCAGAAGTTTACATACACCTTAGCCAAATACATTTATCTCAGTTTTTCATATTTCTTGACATTTAATCCCAGTAAAAATTCCCTGTCTTGGGTCAGTTAGGATCCCCACTTTATTTTAAGAATATGAAATGTCAGAATAATAGTAGAGAGAATGATTTATTTCAGCTTTTATTTCATTCATCACATTCCCAGCGGGTCAGAAGTTTACATACTAATTGAGTGTATTTGGTAGCATTGCCTTTAAATTGTTTAACTTGGGTCAAACGTTTCAGGTAGCCTTCCACAAGCTTCCCATAATAAGTTGGGCGAATTTTGGCCCATTCCTCCTGACAGAGCTGGTGTAACTGAGTCAGGTTGTAGGCCTCATTGGTCGCACATGCTTTTTCAGTTCTGCCCACAAATTTTCAATGGGATTGAGGTCAGGGCTTTGTGATGACCACTCCAATACCTTGACTTTGTTGTCCTTAGGCCATTTTGCCGCAACTTTGGAAATATGCTTGGGGTCATTGTCCATTTGGAAGACCCATTTGTGACCAAGCTTTAACTTCCTGACTGATGTCTTGAGATGTTGCTTCAATATCTCCACATCATTTTCCTACCTCCTGATGCCATCTATTTTGTGAAGTGCATCAGTCCCTCCTGCAGCAAAGCACCCCCACAATATGATGCTGCCACCCCCGTGCTTCACGGTTGGGATGGTGTTCTTCAGCTTGCAAGCCTCCCCCTTTTTCCTCCAAACATAACAATTGTCATTATTTTGGTTTCATCAGACCAGAGGACATTTCTCCAAAAAGTACAATCTTTGTCCCCATGTGCAGTTGCAAACCGTAGACTGGCATTTTTATGGCGGTTTTGGAGCAGTGGCTTCTTCCTTGCTGAGCGGCCTTTCAGGTTATGTCGATATAGGACTCGTTTTACTGTGGATATAGATACTTTTGTACCTGTTTCCTCCAGCATCTTCACAAGGTCCTTTGCTATTGTTCTAGGATTGATTTGCACTTTTCGCACCAACATACGTTCATCTCTAGGAGACAGAACGCGTCTCCTTCCTGAGCGGTATGACGGCTGCGTGGTCCCATGGTGTTTATACTTGCGTACTATTGTTTGTACAGATGAACATGGTACCTTTAGGCATTTGGAAATTGCTCCCAAGGATGAACCAGACTTGTGGTCTACAATAATTTTTCTGAGGTCTTGGCTGATTTCTTTTGATTTTCCCATGATGTCAAGCAAAGAGGCACCGAGTTTGAAGGTAGGCCTTGAAATACATCCACAGGTACACCTCCAATTGACTCAAATTATGTCAATTAGCCTATCAGAAGCTTATAAAGCCATGACATCATTTTCTGGAATTTTCCAAGCTGTTTAAAAGGCACAGTCAACTTAGTGTATGTAAACTTCTGACCCTCTGGAATTGTGACACAGTGAATTATAAGTGAAATAATCTGTCTGTAAAAAATTGTTGGAAATATTACTTGTGTCATGCACAAAGTAGATGTCCTAACTGACTAGCCAAAACTATAGTTTATTAACAAGAAATTTGTGGAGTGGTTGAAAAACGAGATTTAATGACTCCAACATAAGTGTATGTAAACTTCCAACTTCAACTGTGTGTGTATATATATATATATAAATATATAAGAGAGCGAGAGAGAAAGAAAGAGAGAAGGAGAGAAAGAGACAGACAGACAGAGAGAGAGAGAAAAGAGTGAGAGTGAGAGAAAAGAGTGAGAGTGAGAGAGAGAGAAAAGAGTGAGAGCGAGAGAGAAAGAAAGAAAGAAGGAGAGACAGACAGAGACAGACAGAAAAGAGTGAGAGTGAGAGTGAGAGAGGAGGACTGGATGGTTGTGCTCTATTGACTCCTTAAAACCATGAGAAAAGCAGGTCTGTCAGTTTACTCCCCAACCGTTCATTTATTGACATACACAAATACAGGCCTGGCTGCACAGTGCATTCTAATACTCTCACACACAACACACACAACACGCACATCACTTCCAAAATTTGCTGTCAAGCAAAGTTTGTACACAAAGTTGTGCTTATCCAAGCTATAAAAACACAGTAAACTCAAAACAATGTACGAACATGACAAACTTCAGGGCTTTATATAGACTAACTCTCCCATTTCCCAGGTAAAACAGTGGTCCCTTTGAAGGGTGGAAGGTGTCAGTGTCAGTGGACACAGCAAGGGAAAGCCCCAGTGAGACCTGGGCCTCCAGAGTAACTCTATCCCCAGTAGGGATACTCTGTCTGGTGCTGGGGCTGAAGCCTGACCTGGGCTGGGTGGCTGGGGAAACAAAGGCCTCCTCAGTGTGTCTGTGCCCACAGAGACCATCCTTTATTCACTCACCTGAGGCTACCACATCCACCCACGCACATCCACCCACCTACTGAAGGGTTTATTATGACGTGTATTATTTCTCTATTTTCTTTCTCTCTGCATTGCTGGGAAGGGCCAGTAGGTAAGCATGTCATTGTTAGTCTACACCTGTTGTTTACGAAGCATGTGACAAATCAACATTGATTTGCCTGCCATATTGCCGCATTGACACACAGATCCCACATGACCCTGACAAACACACCTCTGCAAATATTACAATCCACTTATCTACACTGAACAAAAATATAAACACAACATGTAAAGTGTTGATTCCATGCTTCATGAGCTGAAATTAAAGATCCCAGAAATGTTCCATCTGCACAAAATGCTTATTTCTCTCAAATTTGTTTACATCCCTGTTAGTAAGCATTTCTCCTTTGCCAAGATAATCCATCCACCTGACAGGTGTGGCATATCAAGAAGCTGATTCAACAGCATGATCATTACACAGTTGCACCTTGTGCTGGGGACAATAAAAAGGCCACTCTAAAATGAGCAGTTTTTCACACAACGCCAGTTTTGAGGGAGCATGCAATTGGCATGCTGACTGCAGGAATGTCCACCAGTGTTGTTGCCAAAGAATCTCATTTTAGAGAATTTGACAATACATCCAACCGGCCTCACAACAGCAGACCACGTGTAACCACGCCAGCCCAGGACCTCCACTTCCAGCTTCTTCACCTGGATCGTCTGAGACCAGCCACCCTGACAGCTGATGAAATGGAGGAGTATTTCTGTCTGTAGTAAAGCCCTTTTGTGGGGAAAAACTAATTCTGATTGGCTGGGCCTGGCTCCCAAGTGTGTGGGCCTATGCCTTCCCAGGCCCACCCATGGCTAAGTCCCCTTCCCATGTGAAATCCATAGATTAGGGCCAAATTTTTGTTCAGTATCGGTCTATATCCTCGATCCTGTATACAACCTCAGTCTCCACAGTTAGCTTCTGCTTAGCATCAACCCTCTGTCTGGGACAACATACTGCAGACCGCTCCACCTGACAGTCCTCAGAGAGAAGAGAGGCCTAACAATGGAGGTCAATTAACCTTGTCAGGCTGGGGAGGGTGAGGCAGGGAGGAGGATGGGTTCTGTCAGGTCCTGGGCAGTCATGTAGAGGGGTCAGGGCTACAAAAGCAGCGCCAGCCGCACGCTAGGCTACACAACGCTACCTTGGCTTCAGTCAAAACACATTTCCTACTGACAGGTTGTTTTCAGTGCTCCTGAAAACATGGACTTGAAATATTTATGAGAGTGTTACCCGGTAAATATTAACAAGGTCAGGAATCAAGAGTCAGTACACCAGCATCAATATAGAGGGAGGGAGCCAGAGAGGGAAAAGGACAGAGGGACGGAGAGATAGACAGATGGGGGAGAGAGAGGGAGAAGGAGAGCAAGGGGGAGGGAAATGAAGAGACGGACAGAAAGTAGGAAGAAGAAAATTAAAAGGTTGTGAGTGTGGGGGGGTGGGGGGTTCTTAACGGTCCAATCCTGCCATTTTTATCTCAATATCAAATCATTTCTGGGTAACAATGAAGTACCTTAATGTGATTGTTTTCAAAAATATCTTCTTTGCAAGGAGCAATTTCTAAAGCAAGAATTTTGCTAGGACTGTCTGGAAGTGGTCTGAGTGGGGAGGGGATTTTTTGAAACTAGCTGTTATTGGAAGAGAGGTTTGGAACTCCTTATTGGTCTATTAACTAATATACCACCTGGTGATGTCACCAGGCAGGCCAAAACTCCATCCCACCAAAACAGGCTGAAATGTCAGGTGGTCTTTTCAAACCGCACTTACACTAAAAGGGCATTATCATAATTTTCACAATTTCACAGTAGTATTCCAACCTCAGTGTAGAAATATACATAAAATATAGGGAAATCACATTTTGACTCCACTGGGCCTTTAATATAATAATATTAGCATATGTATTTTTTAATGAAGAACGTGTGCAGTGTTGCCTTAAAATAAACAGTTTTAATATGATTCCTAGATTTTCTAGCTGGTCCTATAACAATAACTAGCTGGGTGCCTATTTCACACATGTACAAGTGTGTATTATAATCATGTGTGAATTGGAATTGTCTCAGTTCTCTGCCTTCAATATGTTGTATGCATATTATTGCTCAAAGTGTGTCTGTTTGCGCAAGTAAGAACCAGTGAATAATGTAATTGTTTCCCAAAACATTGTGGAATAACTCTGAAATATAAACCATTGAACCATGTTAAAACAGAACCCATAGAAACCCAGTAAAATACATGAGGAATATAGAGTGGGGCTGTACAGCTAATGAAGCAAGAGGAGCCCGTCTCTGCCAGAGGCCTGGTGTTCAAAGGTAGATCAGAGCCACTTCTGCCTTTGTCTGAGAGGAGGTATGTGAGGAATGCGGCCAGTTTCAGAAAACCCCTGCGTGTCCCACTCTCCAGTTCCGTGGGTGAATCATCACTCTCATAGAAGCACACAGTCACACAAGATGGCTGCCAAATCAGATAGGGTTTCCTGGGTGGACCAATGCAGAGATGGTCAGGCCTGAGGGACAAGCTGCTAATTCAACACATCAACCTACCTCACCGCCTTGGAGTAATAACACTTAGAACCCACCGCCATGGAGTAATAACACTTAGAACCCACCGCCTTGGGAGTAATAACACTTAGAACCCACCGCCTTGGAGTAATAACACTTAGAACCCACCGCCTTGGAGTAATGACACTTAGAACCCACCGCCTTGGAGTAATAACACTTAGAACCCACCGCCTTGGAGTAATGACACTTAGAACCCACCGCCTTGGAGTAATGACACTTAGAACCCACCGCCTTGGAGTAATGACACTTAGAACCCACCGCCTTGGAGTAATGACACTTAGAACCCACCGCCTTGGAGTAATGACACTTAGAACCCACCGCCTTGGAGTAATGACACTTAGAACCCACCGCCTTGGAGTAATGACACTTAGAACCCACCGCCTTGGAGTAATGACACTTAGAACCCACCGCCTTGGAGTAATGACACTTAGAACCCACCGCCTTGGAGTAATGACACTTAGAACCCACCGCCTTGGAGTAATGACACTTAGAACCCACCGCCTTGGAGTAATGACACTTAGAACCCACCGCCTTGGAGTAATGACACTTAGACCCCACCGCCTTGGAGTAATGACACTTAGACCCCACCGCCTTGGAGTAATGACACTTAGAACCCACCGCCTTGGAGTAATGACGCTGGTAGAACCCACCGCCTTGGAGTAATGTAATGACGCTGGTAGAACCCACCGCCTTGGACTAATGTAATGACGCTGGTAGAACCCACCGCCTTGGACTAATGTAATGACGCTGGTAGAACCCACCGCCTTGGAGTAATGTAATGATGCTGGTAGAACCCACCGCCTTGGAGTAATGTCATGACACTGGTAGAACCCACCACCTTGGAGTAATGTAATGAGACTAATGTAATGACGCTGGTAGAACCCACCGCCTTGGACTAATGTAATGACGCTGGTAGAACCCACCGCCTTGGACTAATGTAATGACGCTGGTAGAACCCACCGCCTTGGAGTAATGTAATGATGCTGGTAGAACCCACCGCCTTGGAGTAATGTCATGACACTGGTAGAACCCACCACCTTGGAGTAATGTAATGAGACTAATGTAATGACGCTGGTAGAACCCACCGCCTTGGACTAATGTAATGACGCTGGTAGAACCCACCGCCTTGGAGTAATGTAATGACGCTGGTAGAACCCACCGCCTTGGAGTAATGTAATGACGCTGGTAGAACCCACCACCTTGGAGTAATGTAATGAGACTAATGTAATGACGCTGGTAGAACCCACCACCTTGGACTAATGTAATGACGCTGGTAGAACCCACCACCTTGGAGTAATGTAATGACACTGGTAGAACCCACCACCTTGGAGTAATGTAATGACGCTGGTAGAACCCACCACCTTGGACTAATGACACTGGTAGAACCCACCACCTTGGACTAATGACACTGGTAGAACCCACCACCTTGGACTAATGACACTGGTAGAACCCACCACCTTGGACTAATAACACTTAGAACCCACCACCTTGGACTAATAACACTTAGAACCCACCACCTTGGACTAATGACACTGGTAGAACCCACCACCTTGGACTAATAACACTTAGAACCCACCACCTTGGACTAATGACACTGGTAGAACCCACCACCTTGGACTAATGACACTGGTAGAACCCACCACCTTGGACTAATGACACTGGTAGAACCCACCACCTTGGACTAATGACACTTAGAACCCACCACCTTGGACTAATAACACTTAGAACCCACCACCTTGGACTAATAACACTTAGAACCCACCACCTTGGACTAATAACACTTAGAACCCACCACCTTGGACGAATAACACTTAGAACCCACCACCTTGGACTAATGACACTGGTAGAACCCACCACCTTGGACTAATGACACTGGTAGAACCCACCACCTTGGACTAATGACACTGGTAGAACCCACCACCTTGGACTAATAACACTGGTAGAACCCACCACCTTGGACTAATGACACTGGTAGAACCCACCACCTTGGACTAATGACACTGGTAGAACCCACCACCTTGGACTAATGACACTGGTAGAACCCACCACCTTGGAATAATGACACTGGTAGAACCCACCACCTTGGACTAATGACACTGGTAGAACCCACCACCTTGGACTAATGACACTGGTAGAACCCACCACCTTGGACTAATGACACTGGTAGAACCCACCACCTTGGACTAATGACACTGGTAGAACCCACCACCTTGGACTAATGACACTGGTAGAACCCACCACCTTGGACTAATGACACTGGTAGAACCCACCACCTTGGACTAATGACACTGGTAGAACCCACCACCTTGGACTAATGACACTGGTAGAACCCACCACCTTGGACTAATGACACTGGTAGAAATGGATTATTCGAGTAGACAAGAAGCCTAGGAACTAAGAGAGCCCAGATGATGACCTCTGTTAGACACTGACCAGTATTACACTGTGTGACTGAGTGACCATCTCACACATATACACACTCTGCTGCCAGCTGATACAATAGGGCTGTGTGTGTGTGTGTGTGTGTGTGTGTGTGTGTGTGTGTGTGTGTGTGTGTGTGTGTGTGTGTGTGTGTGTGTGTGTGTGTGTGTGTTTGGTTTTACTATCCTTGTGGGACCAGAAGTCCTCACAAGGATCGTAAAACAAGGAAAATTCAGACAAGTGCGGCCACCTCGCCGGTCCCCACAAGGAAAAGGCTGTGTGTGTCAGTCAGCAGCATGATTCTCTCACCCTCCGCAGGGCCTCTTCTTCCTCCTGGCGCTTCTCGTAATGTGCAAAGTCATCAAAGATTGAGGTGGTATGCTTGAAAGTGGTAATCATTTTAAGCACTTGCTTGGCCTTTTCCAGAGGCACCTCCTGAGTGTCCCTGGAGTTGGTGACGGGTTTGTTGTCATTGTTCTCCAGTCTGATGTGCCTCAGCTGGCTGTTGGGCACGTCCTTCACAAACGCCCACTTCACCTCAAACTTGCCCTTCCACTTGTCCTGAGACCAGACGCCTGCGTAGGCGTTGTAATCCACGGGCGAGCGCATCTCTGCCACGCCGCAGAAATGACCGCTGCCGTTGACACTGAACAACAGGTAGAGGGGCCCCTTGGCCCCCAGCGAACGGTAGGCGCCGTCCAGGCGCTTGTTGCCATGCTCGGTGCTGCACCAGATGGAGTACTTGATGGAGCGGTGGATGTCGTCCTCAGAGTAGCTCTTTATGATGAACACACGGCCGTTCTTCAGGTTCCAGTCAAAGTCTTTGGGGTTGTAGTTGTTGAGGGCCCGCAGTTTCTCTAACACGGGGTGCACCTCCCCGGAGCTGGGAGAGGCACTGAGGGGGACCCCACCAACACCCATCCCAAAGCCTTCCGCCCCTCCTTGGTTGAAGGTGCCCCTGTTCCGGGGTGCCACCCAGCGGTTCTGGGGTGGGGGTTGGGGATGTTGGTGTTGATGCATAGGTTGAGGGGGGCCAGGCTGGGAGAAGTTCTGGTGGGGGTGTTGGTGGTGGTGAGGGGGGCCTGGGGGCATCTGCTGGGGGTGTTGGGGAGACTGGAGGGACTGCAGCTGAAAGGGTTGGTGGTGCTGCTGGTGCTGATGTTGGTGCTGGTGTTGGTGGGGCAGAGGGCTCTGCAGCAGGGGCTGGGGCTGGCCCATCAGGGTCTGCTGCACCATGGTCTGAGGTTGCATCATGGCCTGAGCTAAGGGGGGCTTGTTGAGGGAGCCCTTATCGTCCCAGGTGCCAATGTTCATGTTGTGCTTGATGGGCGGCGGGGGAATGGCAGGGGCCCCCATCCCCATGTTGGCTTTGGGCTTGACCTTGGGCTGGGGCTTGGCCGGCTTCCTGGCGATGGCCGCCCAGGACGTGGGTTTGGGGGCAGAGGAACTAACCAATGGAGGCATGTTATTGGCCGCCATGCTACTCATGCCCAACGTGCCCCCAAGGGGCGAGCCGACAGTCTTGGTGATGGCGGCGCCCATGTCCAGTTTTAACCCAGTCATGCCCTGCTCGATGCTGCTCAGCACCGGGACCTTACTGAGCTGGGCGTCACTGCTGAAGCCCGCCTGTCCGTCAGCTATAGCTCTCCCCAGGGAACTAGGGGTGTAACCATAACTATTACTATAGGCATTGCTCTGTGTGGACTGGCCCTGAGAGACACTGGTGCCCCAGGTGGAATAGTCTGCGTTTCCAGGGAAGAAGTTGAAGCCGTGCTGGCTGAGGAAGGGAGGGGTATTGCCCAGGGCGCCCGGCTGGCTGAACACCCCGTCGGGGATAAAGTGGTGCTCGCCGTTGCTCATCTGTCCATAGGTGGTCAGGTAGGGCATGGGGGGATCCCCCGCAGTGGACCAGGGGGCCTCCCCCAGGGAGTAAGGGAAGCCGATGGAGGGAGCATAGTAGCTGGGTATGTAGGGGTCGGACATTGGTGGGTAGCTGTTATTCTGTAGATGGGGAGAACAGAGGTCAGTTAATGGATGACCTTAGTGATAGAAGCTAAGACTAACCTAATCTTGCCCATCTCTGCTCAAAAGCGTAACTAAGAAATAAATCAGCGTTTCTTCAAAGGAGCAAGACTGGATTTCAGAGGAAGAAATGGATGCTAGTTCTATAGAATATCAGTTTCCCTTAGCAAGAAGTGAAGACAGCAACAGTGTTCAAATAATCTGGCAGTTGTTGTTGTTGTCTGAGTTTGTATAGATTCATTTCATAAGTAAATTGGCATGGCCAATGATGGGTTGGTTCTTGGCTACATTTCACTAGAGTTCTTTAAGACGAAGAAAGCTCGTCACCCACGCAGAAGATGAACACCACCCAGTCTTTTTAATCAACAATCATTTCACTCACAGCTCTTTTTTTTTTTTTACTTTTCCATTTAAAAAATGAGCGTTAATTATCTATCAATGGCTTCTTAATTACATAGACTTACTATACAGTGTTTTCATTCAGAGGTAATACTTTATACACCAGCCATCCTCAATAGGCAGACAGCAGTCCGTATCCAGACACAGAACAGGGTCAACACAAAATAATAATTAAAAAATAACATTAAAATAATTTCAGGGTAACAAGTAAGTACCTTCCTATAATATATTTCTATTAAAATGGGCAAAAATTGCTAATTTAGCAAAAACCAAATTCTCATGCAAGAATTTTGCTACGACTGTCTGGGAGGGGAAAACTAGCTGTTATTGGCAAATAGGTTTGAAGCTCTCTTTGTTCACATGGATCGCGAGATGGGGGTTTGTTACTATGCCGATAAATGACACCTTTGCCACCTAGGAAATCTGTGTGACCGGACCTTCTCAAATAGTATTTGAGTACCCCTGCTATACACCCTCATATGAAGCCTGACCCTGTATCACTATCAGACACAATTATGAGGGTCCATACAGATCAAAATGCTAATCCTCTGTATGCTATGAAATGTCAAGCTGAATGGCTTGGCTAGAATTGGAATTCACACACACCTGATTTGTCTGGCTGCTTAGGTAAGGTTCAAAGTCTTCATCGTTTACTCCATCCTTCTGATGCATTGATCCGTTTTGTACTGGAGAGGGAAAATGTTTTTCTTAGGTTATTCTTTAGATGTGATAGAACCATAAAGGTCCCTCAGCTAAATTCAACTATTGTGTTTTAACAGATCTACAAACCAATAATTAACACTTGATAAACTACTCATAAACCTCCTTACATTCCCATTAAGTAGTTGGGGTATGACAACATAGATGGTAACATCACCCAAGAATGACAAGAACAGTGGTGTATGGTTATAGGGCTAAGTGAGTTAGTTTACCTACTTTTGGCTGATGACACCAGGTCACCAGGTCAAAAAAAGGTGGTTGAAGAGTGATCAGAGCAGTTATTTAATTACACTCTTGAGTTAGTACAGCAGTTAGTTTGACTGTCATCAAACTCCACAACAACCATGCCATCGTAGAAGAATAAGGTGACAAACATACCTTTATTTCCTTGTCCTTTGGGTCTCTGACATCAGAATGGATGAGTGCAAACGTGATAGGGAAGAGAGATTTATCAGATTGTGCATGTGCCCATTAGGGAAATGTTTGATAGGAAGAAGAGTGATGGTAGCAAACATGCGAGGTGAGCTAGGCCTAGGCTCCTGAAATACATGCAATGATTCCATAACAGTGGCTGTATATTACTACATATTCAAGTGCATTCAGTCCTAGCCTATCGATCCAAGGCTTCCTTTGCGTTCTTTTCAAACGCACCTAACATCCAGTAAACGTGCCGCATAGACAAGTACAAAATACAGCAACCGGCTCAAGCTGGAGTTTGTAGCAGCCGGTACGCTACTTCAAGGTTCGGCCTACATAGCAGCTAGCTATCATATATCAAATACTTTTGTCTGTGTTATTTAGCATGCCCACCGCTCTGAATGATAGCAGCTGGCGAAAGTGTTGACAAAGTTCATATTGCAACGACACACGTCACGACAGTGGGTTGTCCAAAAATACGCACCTGATCGACGGTGGTTCCAGACATCCTCCAGGAGCCGAAACTGAATGCGGTTTGTGACTGTCCACGGTTTCTCCTGCTTCTGCACTCCGGTATTTTTTCTCGGCTCGTCTCGGGTTATCCAATCTCTGTGTATGTAGAGGCGGTGTTTTTCTCCAGTCGTCAGATCGCTACAATCTTTTCTCGAGCGCAGAGGATTGCGTCTTTATATCTGTCAATGATGTTAGCCTATATGTTTCCAATCTAATTGACGTTCGGCTACAATATATCACTCACTCGGAAACTGCCTAATGCCAGATTGGAATACACTATTCCACAACGGCGGATGTGCTATTACTCTCGCTTCCGTTCTATTGCTCCATGACCTTCCGCCTGTGACGTTCTGTGTCATGTTACAGACTCAGTCATATTTCACATGACATGTCTCAGAAGATTTCCTCTTTATTCTAGCCTACACAACAGACTTTTGTTTCCCTTGTTGAAATAAACGTGTTCCCTGTTTTGTGACGAACTGTGTGACTTCAGGCAGATCTGTCTCTGTCTGTTCAATAAATTTGAATATGTCTCTCTCCAGATCTATGCCTTGTTTAAAGATTACCGTCATTGGACGTTTTTATTGCATATGACATTCATGAAAGGCTTCATTGAATCATTTGCCTACCAGCACATACAGGTCTCCTCGTGGACTTGGATGGCATCCTGTACATTCTACATTTAGATGTAATTTTCCTGAATTATAAATTGTAGGCTATTGTGGATTTATGGACAGATGCAATAGCCTATCTCAAGCTCTTATACCAAACACAAAGACCCAGAGATGAAGGTTTGCCACATAACAGAGAGATTGGGAGATGTCCTTAAAACAGGGAAATTAACCCAGGGTGCATGTACAACACACACAGGCGGTGTCAGAGGAAGGCCCTAAAAATTGTCAAAGACTCCAGCCGACCTAGTCATAGATTGTTCTCTCTGCTACCGCACGGCAAGTGGTACCGGAGCGCCAAGTCTAGGTCCAAAAGGTTTCTTAACAGCTTCTACCCCCAAGCCATAAGACTCCTGAACAGCTAATCAAATGGCTACCAAGACTATTTGCATTGTCCCCCTTCCCTCTTTTAGGCTGCTGCTACTCTCTGATTGTTATCTATGCATAGTCACTTTAACTCTACATACATTTTTTTATTTTTTATTTCACCTTTATTTAACCAGGTAGGCTAGTTGAGAACAAGTTCTCATTTGCAACTGCGACCTGGCCAAGATAAAGCATTAATGTACATATTACCTCAATTACCTCAATTAACCTGTGCCCCTGCACATTGACTCTGTACTTATACCCCTTGTATATAGCCTGGCTACTGTTATTTTACTGCTTCTCTTTAACTGTTTGTTAATTTTATGTTTTACTTATCTCTTTTTTACTTAACACTTATTTTTCTTCAAACTACATTGTTGGTTAAGGGTTTGTAAGTAAGCATTCACTGTAAGGTCTGCACCTGTTGTATTCGGTGAATGTGACAATTACAATTTGATTTGATTAGGGACCCCCGTTGTAAAAGAATAACGTTCCGTCTGGCAACATTTGTTCTTCTCGCGATATGTTCTCAGTGGGTGGGGAAGCCAGAAATATGGCAGCCGTCGTGCTGAGGTCCTGCCGCAACGGACTTTTTCACATTTTGAAGAATGGAGGAGTCAACACTATCTTGCCAAAGACTTTGGGAGGTGAGTATGATACTGCAGTTCAAAATGTAACGATTTCACTGGAAAATGTATAGGCTACGGGATTATGCCGCGTTCAAAACAACTGGGAACTCGGAAAAATACGAGGTCAAATCATTACATCAGTGATGTTCAGCTTGGAACGTTGGAGCTCTAGAAAGAGGCCCGAGTTACCGAGTTGGAATTCAAAGTTGGATGACTGTTCAAAATATTTTTCCCAGTTGGAGGTCGTTGTTTTCGAGGTCCCAGTTGTTTGTTGGCTCGAAAGTCAGATGTTTCCAGTTGTTTTGAACGCGGCATTAAAAGGTACAGGTGGGGGGAGTGGCAGAGACAGGACCCGTCATCTGAATGTATTGGTTAGCTCGTGCGCATATAAACTGCGCAGCATCTGCGCGTATTCTAAGATCTCGCACAGTGGTGGTAGGAATAATCTTCCGAGCGGCGCTATACCGGACTGTTCATATGTTGTTGAGATTTGGTAAGGCGCACGCACAACAGAAAAACGGATTATTCAACATGAGCGTGTTTGCAGGGCACAGTTTTCCAGTTTTAAAACGCAGGGTAGCCTAGTTTTTAGACCATACAATTAATGCCAATGCTGGTAAATTAAGTATAGCTTTTATCAAACCATTTAGTTTTAATGTTCTTGGTGGTAATGGTATTCTAATGTTCTCTTTCTTGTATTGAGGAAAGTTACAAAAGCTTCTACCTGCATTGCATCATAGGCTACTCCATATCTGTCTCTGTTCAGTCGGGTTGACTCACTGGTTATGATGTCAACAAAGCCTTGCCCCACAGCACTGGCCCAGTTCTATTTTAAAAATATTCCATAAGAATGCCATAGCTGATCATTCCTTGCCTTGACTTCATGTTGATTTTATCTTTCAAGAGTATTGCATGAATCACCCATATAAAACCTACATTTTTACAAGACACACCCCATTCTCATCTTTTGCATTAAATAACTGTTTATAAATGTCATAGTCAATCGACGTGTGTGTGTCCTACAGGGGTGAGACAGAAGTCCAATGTGCAGTATGTGACAAGGCCAGAGCTCCCCAAGCTGGCCTACCGCAGGGTAAAGGGGAAGAGTCCAGGTGTGGTCTTCCTGCCTGGGTATGGATCCAACATGAACGGCCTGAAAGCTGAGGCCCTGGAGGAGTTCTGCAGGTCACTAGGACATTCATACCTAAGGTACTGTACATTACATGGTCTCCTTAAGGCCATGCAAATGTAATTTAAGACCCTAAGGCCATACAAATGAGGTTCATTACCTGAATAGACTCCCTAGCCTATATGTTAGGTATGTTATGCAAATAGACCACCCTCTAACATATGTTACTCAAATAGATTCTGTACTCTGTTTGAATTATATGCTAGCATAGTACAGATTTTGTCAGATGTTTAATTGTATTTCTAACTGTGGTCCTCATGTTGTGTTTGTGTTTCCCCAGGTTTGACTACACTGGCCATGGCTTATCAGAGGGGGTGTTCACTGACGGGACTATTGGCACCTGGAAGAAAGACGTTCTCTTTGTGTTGGATGAACTAGCAGAGGGTCCACAGGTGAACTAACTCTCCACTGGTGGATCTAGAATCATATCTAAACTAGCCTTTAGATAACTCTCATATCCATATGCATGTATTTATGTATTTATTGTGATTCCAATTGGTATTTGATTGGATTTTTGGGACATTTTTCATGTATGTGTTTAAGAGCTAAAATAATAGTTTGACTTTATAACCCAGTTATAGACCGTCCCGTTATAACCCAGTTATAGACCGTCCCGTTATAACCCAGGTATAGACCGTCCCGTTATAACCCAGGTATAGACCGTCCCGTTATAACCCAGTTATAGACCGTCCCGTTATAACCCAGTTATAGACCGTCCCGTTATAACCCAGGTATAGACCGTCCCGTTATAACCCAGTTATAGACCGTCCCGTTATAACCCAGTTATAGACCGTCCCGTTATAACCCAGTTATAGACCGTCCGGTTATAACCCAGTTATAGACCGTCCCGTTATAACCCAGGTATAGACCGTCCCGTTATAACCCAGGTATAGACCGTCCCGTTATAACCCAGTTATAGACCGTCCCGTTATAACCCAGTTATAGACCATCCCGTTATAACCCAGGTATAGACCGTCCCGTTATAACCCAGTTATAGACCGTCCCGTTATAACCCAGGTATAGACCGTCCCATTATAACCCAGTTATAGACCGTCCCGTTATAACCCAGGTATAGACCGTCCCGTTATAACCCAGTTATAGACCGTCCCGTTATAACCCAGGTATAGACCGTCCCGTTATAACCCAGTGATAGACCGTCCCGTTATAACCCAGTTATAGACCGTCCCGTTATAACCCAGTTATAGACCGTCCCGTTATAACCCAGGTATAGACCGTCCCGTTATAACCCAGTTATAGACCGTCCCGTTATAACCCAGTTATAGACCGTCCCGTTATAACCCAGGTATAGACCGTCCCGTTATAACCCAGTTATAGACCGTCCCGTTATAACCCAGTTATAGACCGTCCCGTTATAACCCAGGTATAGACCGTCCCGTTATAACCCAGGTATAGACCGTCCCGTTATAACCCAGTTATAGACCGTCCCGTTATAACCCAGGTATAGACCGTCCCGTTATAACCCAGTTATAGACCGTCCCGTTATAACCCAGTTATAGACCGTCCCGTTATAACCCAGGTATAGACCGTCCCGTTATAACCCAGTTATAGACCGTCCCGTTATAGACCGTCCCGTTATAACCCAGGTATAGACCGTCCCGTTATAACCCAGTTATAGACCGTCCCGTTATAACCCAGGTATAGACCGTCCCGTTATAACCCAGTTATAGACCGTCCCGTTATAACCCAGGTATAGACCGTCCCGTTATAACCCAGGTATAGACCGTCCCGTTATAACCCAGGTATAGACCGTCCCGTTATAACCCAGGTATAGACCGTCCCGTTATAACCCAGTTATAGACCGTCCCGTTATAACCCAGGTATAGACCGTCCCGTTATAACCCAGTTATAGACCGTCCCGTTATAACCCAGTTATAGACCGTCCCGTTATAACCCAGGTATAGACCGTCCCGTTATAACCCAGTTATAGACCGTCCCGTTATAACCCAGTTATAGACCGTCCCGTTATAACCCAGGTATAGACCGTCCCGTTATAACCCAGGTATAGACCGTCCCGTTATAACCCAGTTATAGACCGTCCCGTTATAACCCAGTTATAGACCGTCCCGTTATAACCCAGGTATAGACCGTCCCGTTATAACCCAGTTATAGACCGTCCCGTTATAACCCAGTTATAGACCGTCCCGTTATAACCCAGTTATAGACCGTCCGGTTATAACCCAGTTATAGACCGTCCCGTTATAACCCAGGTATAGACCGTCCCGTTATAACCCAGGTATAGACCGTCCCGTTATAACCCAGTTATAGACCGTCCCGTTATAACCCAGTTATAGACCATCCCGTTATAACCCAGGTATAGACCGTCCCGTTATAACCCAGTTATAGACCGTCCCGTTATAACCCAGGTATAGACCGTCCCGTTATAACCCAGTTATAGACCGTCCCGTTATAACCCAGGTATAGACCGTCCCGTTATAACCCAGTTATAGACCGTCCCGTTATAACCCAGGTATAGACCGTCCCGTTATAACCCAGTGATAGACCGTCCCGTTATAACCCAGTTATAGACCGTCCCGTTATAACCCAGTTATAGACCGTCCCGTTATAACCCAGGTATAGACCGTCCCGTTATAACCCAGTTATAGACCGTCCCGTTATAACCCAGTTATAGACCGTCCCGTTATAACCCAGGTATAGACCGTCCCGTTATAACCCAGTTATAGACCGTCCCGTTATAACCCAGTTATAGACCGTCCCGTTATAACCCAGGTATAGACCGTCCCGTTATAACCCAGGTATAGACCGTCCCGTTATAACCCAGTTATAGACCGTCCCGTTATAACCCAGGTATAGACCGTCCCGTTATAACCCAGGTATAGACCGTCCCGTTATAACCCAGTTATAGACCGTCCCGTTATAACCCAGGTATAGACCGTCCCGTTATAACCCAGTTATAGACCGTCCCGTTATAACCCAGTTATAGACCGTCCCGTTATAACCCAGGTATAGACCGTCCCGTTATAACCCAGTTATAGACCGTCCCGTTATAGACCGTCCCGTTATAACCCAGGTATAGACCGTCCCGTTATAACCCAGTTATAGACCGTCCCGTTATAACCCAGGTATAGACCGTCCCGTTATAACCCAGTTATAGACCGTCCCGTTATAACCCAGGTATAGACCGTCCCGTTATAACCCAGGTATAGACCGTCCCGTTATAACCCAGGTATAGACCGTCCCGTTATAACCCAGGTATAGACCGTCCCGTTATAACCCAGTTATAGACCGTCCCGTTATAACCCAGGTATAGACCGTCCCGTTATAACCCAGTTATAGACCGTCCCGTTATAACCCAGGTATAGACCGTCCCGTTATAACCCAGTTATAGACCGTCCCGTTATAACCCAGGTATAGACCGTCCCGTTATAACCCAGTTATAGACCGTCCCGTTATAACCCAGTTATAGACGTCCCGTTATAACCCAGTTATAGACCGTCCCGTTATAACCCAGGTATAGACCGTCCCGTTATAACCCAGGTATAGACCGTCCCGTTATAACCCAGTTATAGACCGTCCCGTTATAACCCAGGTATAGACCGTCCCGTTATAACCCAGTTATAGACCGTCCCGTTATAACCCAGGTATAGAACGTTCCTTTCAATGACATTGATATTTAAAAATATGTTTTGTCAGTTTTACCCTCCATAATAGTTATTACATTTGTGGTGTAATATTTCAGTTAGAATCTGTAAAAAAAAGTGGGTGAGAGAGAGGGAGCCATTCTCTCTGAATGGTCCAAGACAGGCACATAATTGATGCTTCCACGTTCTGCTATTTTTTGGGGAAAGTTTTCAAAACCTATGAAGATGTCCAGTGAAAGCAGAAATGCAATTTGTTGACAACACAGTACATTATCCCGAATACTAATCAATAAAAACATTTGTTAAATTCGCCGCTCCGTTTAGCTTGTTTACAGCGGGTTATTTAATAGGGAACTGTCGGAGGCGCTCTCGTATTGTTACACCATCAAAATTCAGATAATAAAGGCGCTAACATGGCAGCCATTCTAAAACCTGGCCGAACTCTATGTGCATTTGGAAAGGGTTTTTTCCTCCACATTTTGTTACGTTACAGCCTTATTCTAAGATGGATTAAATTGATGAGGGAAAAAAACAATCTACACAGAACACCCCATAATGACAAAGCAAAAACAGGTTTTTGGAAATTTTAGCAAATGTATTAAAAATGATATCACACTTACATAAGTATTCAGACCCTTTACTCAGTACTTTGTTGAAGCACCTTTGGCAGTGATTACAGCCTCAAGTCTTTTTGGGTGTGACGCTACAAGCATGGCACACTTGTATTTGGAGAGTTTCTCCCATTCTTCTCTGCAGATCCTCTCAAGCTCTGTCAGGTTGGATGGGGAGCGTCGCTGAGATGTTCGATCGGGTTCAAGTCCAGGCTCAGGCTGGCTACTCGAGGGCATTCAGAGACTTGTCCCGAAGCCACTCCTGCATGGTCTTGGCTGTGTGCTTAGGGTCGTTGTTCTGTTGGAAGGTATATTTTAGCCCCCAGTCTGAGGTCCTGAGCTCTCTGGAGCAGATTTTCATCAAGGATCTCTCAGTACTTTGCACCGTTCATCTATCCCTTGTTTCTGACTAGTCTCCCAGTCACTGCTGCTGAAAAACATCCTCACAGCACGATGCTGCCACCACCATGCTTCACCATAGGGATGGTGCCAGGTTTCCTCCAGAGTTCAATCTTGGTTTCATCAGACCAGAGAATCTTGTTTCTCATGGTCTGAGAGTCCTTTAGGTGCCTTTTGGCAAACTCCAAGCGGGCTGTCATGTGTCTTTTACTGAGTGGCTTCCGTCTGGCCACTCTACCCTAAGGCCTGATTTGGTGGAGTTCTGCAGAGATGGTTGTCCTTCTGGAAGGTTCTCCCATCTCCACATAGGAACTCTAGAGCTCTGTCAGATTGACCATTGGGTTCTTGGTCACCTCGCTGACCAAGGCCCTTCTCCCCCGGTTGCTCATTTTGGCCGGGCGGTCAGCTCTAGGAAGAGTCTTGGTGGTTCCAAACGTATTCCATTTAAGAATGATGGAGGCCACTGTGTTCTTGTGGACCTTCATTGCTGCAGACATTTTTTGGTACCCTTCCCCAGGTAGACAATTGCTTTCAACTCATGGCTTGGTTTTTGCTCTGACATGCACTGTCAACTGTGGGAGCTTCTATAGACCGGTGTGTGCCTTTCCAAATCATGTCCAATCAATTGAATTTACCACAGGTGGACTCCAGTCAAGTTGTAGAAATATCTCAAGGATGATCAATGGAAACAGAATGCACATGAGCTCAATTTTGAATCCCATAGCAAAGGGTCTGAATACTTATGTAAATAATGCAAAAATGTCTAAAAACCTTTTTTTACTTTTTCATTATGTGGTATTGTGTGTAGATTAATGAGAACTTCATTTGATTTGATCTATTTTAGAATAAGGCTGTAATGTAATGTGGAAAAGGTCAGGGCGTCTGAATATTTCTGAAAGCACTGTATACGCTGTATTTGACTCTGCTGTGGTGTTTTTAGTGACACATGTTTCCACAAGGGGGCACTGTGTCACACAAATGTAATAGCATCTCACCACCATGTAAAGTTCACACCATTCAATCATTATGATAGTATCATAGCCTCCATGCCAGGATTCAATGCTGTCCTAGTCATTAATCAGACACACAGCTAGGGAATGACACCATTAGCAGGGCCAGAGTCACCAATGGCTGATATTAGTCCCAATGTGCCTGTGATGATGATTTACAGTCAAGGTTAGGACTATATGTTGTGGTTACAATTAGTGGTTAGAATCACATTTGTGTTTACAAACTGCAGTTCTTCTGTCCATAGTAGCGATTGCTAGATACTGTCACACATGGTGCTTCTCTGCAGAGTCAGTTCAAATGGAAGAGAGGAGACAAGGAGACAAGCGAAGCAATCCATATCAAAACTATTGGTATATCTATGTACCATTGCTCCCTATCTTAGGTCTAGGCATCTTTAATGTAATCATGTCTTTCCCCATGGTCTCTGTTTAGATCATGGTGGGGTCCAGTATGGGCGGCTGGCTCATGCTGTTGGCAGCTATCGCCAGGCCGGAGAAGACTGCAGCTCTGGTGGGGATCTCCACGGCAGCAGACCATGTCGTCACAGCCTTCAAGTCAATGTCTCTAGAGGTGAGAGAGGACATCATGAAATAACCTCTGGATTACTATGAATGACATGAACGAATGTTAATTCCATTTCTATTCAGGCAATTCAGGGGTGTCGTTAATTGAAATTGAATCATCTGTGTGAATGTCAATTCATTTTTAGATTTAAAATATATTTCATCCCATTTCACCACAGGTGCGTAAGGAGATTGAAGAGAAGGGCGTGCTGACGATGCCCAGCAAGCACAGAGAGGAGGGCGCCTACACGTTCACAATGGACTTCCTGAAGGAGGCGGAGAACCACTGTGTCCTCCAGAGCCCCATCCCCATCACCTGCCCCGTGAGGCTCATCCACGGCCTGAAGGACGACGACGCGCCCTGGCACATCTCCATGCAAGTGGCCCAGCGCGTCCTCAGCCCAGACGTGGACGTCATCCTCCGCCGCCACGGTCAGCACCGTATGGCCGAGAAGGACGACATCAAGCTCATGGTCTACACCATTGACGACCTCATAGACAAGCTGACCACGCTCGTTTGAGTCGGTGGAAGGGTTAGGGAAGGGAAGGGGGGGTGAGTTGGAAATCCCCCGCATTGGAGCTGCTCCTACCTTCCAGCCATATAAGATCCCTTTATCCCAGCTCTCCCACTCTCCCCTTACCCTTCCTCCTAGTCTGCCCCTGGTCAGTTTATCCCAATTATGCCGTTACAAAGAGAAGGAGAGAAACGAGGATCACCGAAAGTACAAACTGATGGAACGAGGAGCTTGTCTGTCATAAACCTCAGCCAGGTCCTTGATGTGTGCCTTGGGGAGGGAGTGTGACTTTTACTAGTTCCAGTTTACTCTGTGCAGTGTTGTTTTGGTCAAGCCTTCTATGGGCCATGCTGCCACTGCTAATGCTGCTGCTGTTTGTTTGACAGAACATGCTGGTCCTTTTGCCAGACCCCAATAGTTTTCCTGTGCCTTTCTACCACGTCTCACCCTGTTGGGCCAATAAAGCCTCTGCACACCAGAGTGGAGTGCAGGTCTTGTCTGTTACTATGCATGCGGATATATGAGGTGTTATTGAGTTAATACAATCCACACGAACGACAAGCTCCGTCAAACTGCCTCCTATGCAGAAGCACTGTGACATAGTCTTTTCGTTAGGACTGAGCATCACACTATCTCAAAATAGCAAAAGAAAAACGTTCAAGTTAAGAGGAAACTTCAAATAAAGGTTAATACTATGAGCACCACATCCCAGAGGCCCCATAGAATGTTCAACTAACCACCAAAGATTGCCTTGTTTAATTTATTTTCATAATATACATCCCATTGGTTTGGTGTAAGGAAACGCCTGGCCCTGTTGGAGCCAATGGGCTGTTGATTAGCATGTTGTTGGTCATTGGACTGTGTTCAATGGGGCAGAAGGCCAGTCCTGCTGCAGCAGAAGCAGTAACTCTCTCTGATCCCCTAACTGCTGCTCTGACCTTTCACTCTTAGGCAGGCAGAATATATGCAATCAGTCACCTCCGCATCACAACACCAACCGGGTGACATCACTCAAACCTATGCATGCATCAGGGAGTAAAAAAATCCTGCCTGGGTTATGTTTAATATAGATCACTGAGTAACTGACTAATATGTAGAGACAAGGGCTAGAAATGCATACACACAGATACAGTGATGGTGAGAATACTACTGAAGTTATTTTAGCCTGACAGTCAAAGGGTACAGTAGTATTTCAATGATATGTTCAACAGCTTTTCTGATATTTAGACGTTCTAGAAAAGCATGAATCTCTATTTCCTGTATTTCAATGTTGTCTGGAGACTTTTTCCAGTCTGTGATGCATGTTGTCATATCAGTACTGTAGAGCACACCGCACCCAGCCTCTCTTTCCAGATCTATCTGGTGTCCACTTCTGTAACTGTAACCCAATTAAAGCAGAGCAATGGCTCTCATTATTGAAACTGAGAGGCAACAGCCACTAACAGGCTGTTCAGTGCCTTCCAAATCTGCAGAAACATTTAAGATAGATGTAAAGGTGAAAATATTTTGTTTCTCTTGTTCTGTAAATATTGATTCTGTGCTCCATCAGGTGTATTGTTGTAGCAGCAACTAGTGAGGATCCTAATAAAATACTACATATGAGAGTAGTTAGGCCAAATACATCAACAATGAGAAGTGAACACTTTATGTCATGTACCTTTTGGAAATCACCCATCCTTAGCTGGGCTGGGGGAGGGGGACCAGCCCTGCCTTAGCTGGGGCCGGGGACCCGCCTTAGCTGGCTGGGGCCGAGGGACTCGCCTTGCCTTGCTGTCCACATCCTCTTGTTTCTGCTGTCCTGTCTCATTCTGTATGAGACATCTCGAGGGAGCCTCCTCGTGGCGCCCGCACATATAAAACCAGTGGTTTGCAACTCCCGAACACTGAGTCCAGCCTCGCCCCACGCACGCGTCACCGCTTAATGGATGCTTCAGCAGTTCAGCATCCTCTGCCCCGACCAGCTCAGCGGAATTAACGGCGCGATAGCTACCGGACAAAATATCTCTCCTCTTCTTTATAGTAAGTGTGCCCAGAGCTTTTATTCCTCAAAATCATTATTTATTCAGAGCATGAAACGTTCGTTTCAAAATATATATTTGTGGATTAATAATTAAACGTCACTGGTAGTTTATTCAATTTCAAAGGGGCTATTACGAAAATTTGCATGACTAAAATATATAATCTGCCTTCCTAATTTCTAAATCAGTTTTATTGTGAAAAATGTTGCCTACATACTCAATGCAATGCGATTGCTTTTCGATTTTATGCCCAGCGCGCACACAGTCTAGGCTACCTCATTAGAATGTGCGTGTCCCTATGCAGGACGGGTGCCAAGGACCACACCCATTCCGGCAAGAGCTCTGGTTCTCTGGGGATGCGCCTGGTGCCTGTCCTGTAAGGGACACAGATGCCATTGGGGAGAAAGCCGAGGATAGAGTGTGAGGAAAGGACGTGAAATTAGGAAAACAACAGGTGATGTAGTTTATGATAGAAAAACCACGACAGGTAGACTAATGGTTAAACGCGTTGGGCCAATAACCGAAAAGTTCGAATCCCGAGCCGATTAGGTGAAAAGCCTTTCATTGAGCAAGGCACTAAACCTAATTTATCCTGTAAGTCGGTCTGGATAAGAGTGTCTTTTAAATGACTCAAATGTTTTTTTAAATTAAGACAATTAAGAAATGCTGGCTCAGAATGAAAAAAGTGACTACTATGAAGCCTATGCATTATTTATGGCTCTGATGTCAATAACTGGACTTTAATACAAACATTATATTGCTTGACAATGTTCAGTTTTCTACATGATGTATTGTTTTTGTATAGCAGGTGCAGGCTGCCAGTGCTGAAACTGTTCCAGGGTGTTGGTCAGCAGAGCTGCAGACTACTTGTCCGTCCGTCTGTCTGTCTGTCTGTCTGTCTGTCTGTCTGGGTGAGCAGGACAGGAGGAGCAATGGCTAACAGGGGACCCAGTTACGGGCTGAGCAAGGAGGTGCAGGAGAAGATAGAGCTGAAGTATAATCTAGACTTGGAGGCCCGGCTGGTGGACTGGATCGTAGCTCAGTGTGGGGGGAACCTGGAGAGACCACAGCCAGGCAGACAGAACTTCCAGACCTGGCTGATGGATGGAACAGTGAGTCTGCATGACAATGAACAAGCTCAATAAGATTGACTGGACTGCAGTCATTGATAGAGGACGATCGCTTATACAAGCTAACAATGAGAGCAATTTATGCTTACCTCTGCTGTGTTTCTTTGTTTCTCTCTCCCTCTTTTCATTGACGAATCTCTTCCTTTCTCCCTCTCTACTTATCTTCTTTATCCATGTATCTGTATTCCTCTTACTCCCCCGTTCTCTCCTCCTCCCTGTAGATTCTGTGTAGGCTCATCAATAGCCTGTACCCGCGTGGTAAGGAGCCCATCAAGAAGATTCTGGAGACCCAGATGGCCTTTAAGCAGATGGAGAAGATCTCCCAGTTCCTGCAGGCTGCAGAGGTCTACGGAGTCATCACCACAGACATCTTCCAGACCGTGGACCTGTGGGAAGGTGGGCTGCACGTTCACTGACACATATCATGTCTCCATACATCCATGTGACATTGACATGCATGTCCAATAACGGGGACTCTCACAGTCTTGTCTCTGCTGAGCTCTTTCTGCCTGTACAGTACCTTCAATACTCACATTACATTTACAAGAACCTGTATAGTCTGGGAACCAGTCTGTTTCTGCTAACATTCCACTCATTGTACTCCGTGTCATATGACACAGAGTGGCAGGAAGTGGAATGATAGCTAAACAGACTGGTACCCAGGCTATTTATAGTCCACTATATAGGTGATACTCCATGGAGACATTTAAAATACTTTTTGACATATGACTCAAAGGGTAGCTGTGTTTAAAGTTTGTTTTATTTGGAACCTGTTTGCCTGTTCTTTGCTGTCTGGGTGTGGTCCAGTGTTTGTGAGGACTGTTGCTATGGTTACAGGGAAGGACATGGCCGCGGTGCAGAGAACCCTGATGGCCCTAGGTAGTGTCGCCCTCACCAAGGACGACGGACATTACCGTGGCGACCGCGACTGGTTCCACAGGTAATGGAATGGCCACGACCCCTTACTTGGAAAACTCTGTGGCAGTGGTATCTTAATGTTGTGTGAGTGTTGTTCTATGTCTCAACTGTCCTGTCTGTCGTGGTCTGTGTAGGAAAGCCCAGGGTTACCGGCGGGAGTTCTCTGAGGACCAGCTTCGTCAAGGCCAGAGTCTGATTGGTCTGCAGATGGGAAGCAACCGCGGGGCCTCTCAGTCCGGCATGACAGGCTACGGATCGCACCGCCAGATCATGTAGAGACACCAGCCAGCCGCTCAGCCAGCTGCCAGCCGCTCCCTCAGCATGGCTGTGTACTCCAGAAGAAAGCTCCATCGCACCCCTGGAACCTCATGATATGACCCAACCACTTTTCCCCCTTCCCCAGAAGCACTAGCAAATCACACGCACACACACGCTTTTACTGTTCATCCTCAACCCAAACAGAGTGCTCCTTATACCCCAACCACAATTCTATAGACCTCAGTGCTTTCTGCTTCCCCCACCCCTGCTCTCCATCCATATGGTCCCACTCTCTCCATCCATATGGTCCCACTCTCTCCATCCATATGGTCCCACTCTCGCCATCCAAATGGTCCCACTCTCTCCATCCATATAGTCCTGCTAGCCATTCCCTTCAGTGGATGAAGTCTTCGTAATTCAGTCGGTACAGAGAACCCAAGATTGAAGTCATCCCTCTACAAAACAAGCAAATAGTATTTTACACTTCTAACAAATATTACAGCATGACAACGTTATAGCATGTTACACATTTTAATTAACTCTTTGTTTGTATGTACAGTAGATGTGTCTGAGTCATTGTATAGTCATTTGGGAGGGTTTGCTATACCTCATGAAAAGTTTAATGTGTAACCGAATGGAACTCAGTGAACGATGATGCCTCGGATGTCTTGTGTCAATATGTGAAGACTTTGCAGTAACTTCTGTAACCAAATGACCATCACATTGTGCCTGGTTAATATAGTAAAGAGACCATAAACTATGCCTTGTATAAGAGATGCTTCCCACCCTAATGCAGAGGAATTCATAGACCTAAATTCAGTTCTGTTTTTGTACTAACATTCTGTGCTGTGCATTTATTACTTATGTATAATTGATGTAATGTACTTGTATGTGCCCACTGTCCATGTGTGTTTCAGCCAATCCCATGATTGTTAAAGACCCACAGTATGAAAGTGACACTAGGATCATTTTGTTCCAGGCCTGATATTGCTTGAATGTGTTTTTTTCCCCTTCAATGTAATTTGTCATGTTTACATAAACAAATATGTTTATATCTGAATCATTGTGTGTAGAAAACATAATAAATAGGTGAAAACTGATTCTGGAATCGTATTATTTTTCTGATCTGTGAAATATACTAAAGTCATTGCTCTTGGACATTTAGATCTTTGGTTTTCTAATATATATCCCAATGGATTTCCAGCATCAGGAAAGTATACCAGACTTCTAAGGAATGCTATCTGTGAAGATAAGAGAATGTTGTTTAAAACAATCACTCTTCCTAGGCATTCCGATGGGGGTAGGGACGGATGTAAAGGTTCTAGAACACTAGCTGGAAAGGTCAGAGTTTATGGCAATGGTCTAATTTATGGGGGCAAAAATTTTAACAACATTGTTCTATTGATGTTTCAGATATAGAAGATAAACACACGAGGTAACATCTCCCCATCCGGAGTGTCCCTACTATTGTGTTCTGTTGCTAATGATTTCAGGCGCTAGCTAAGGGATGTTTTATCCTACTTTGACATTAAAAATGAAATCCATTAGGACAAATTAGGCATCCGATATTAATCTTGCTCTTTATCCCTGATACTCCCTGCACATTTTCGTTTGATGACCTCATTCAAGAGGAGCTAGACAGCCACTCAAATGACTGTGCAGATGTAATAACCACAGGTCAGCATTGAAATCCTGCATGTATTGCTACAGGGAAGCAATACGGAACACCACCATTTTGTTGCCTTGCTAACATCCCTATGGTGATAGATACTGTACTCCCAGCACAGTCCAAGCTAGTCATTACAAATCCAGAGAATGGGGAACGTTCTAGAAGGGGACAGGTGATATGGAACGGTGAGGGCTGGACAGACAGAATAAGTAACCTAAAATAGCCGTTATCCTTGTCGAACCAATGAGGCGGCTGGCTTGGTGATTTCACTAGCTTTTCAGTCCTTGGTAAAATTTGTGTGGCCTTCTTTGGTGTCTTGGCTCTCCAAACATTCAGCTGTCTCCACCGCTCAGTTCATATGCATGTGTGTGTCTGTGCATGTATATGTGTGCGAGTGTGTGGGTGTGCATTGGACATAATGCATTGCGCTGCATTAACCCACTCTTCTGTCTTGTGCATCTAGTGCTGAGAATACTCAATTGGAAGTCTTTGAAGCATTGGCCCTTGAGGGCCCATGATGGGGGTTAGACTCAGAGTCGCTCTCTTGCTCCTCCTGCTGGCTGTGAGGTGCATAGCACATGAAGAATTCAAGAAGAACTGATGTGTTAGTGGATACCCAGGAATACCAGGAGACCCAGGCCACAACGGAATGCCAGGCCGAGATGGACGAGACGGGTTCAGAGGTGACAAGGGAGACCGAGGTAAGACAATGGCACATCCTCCTCTGTTAGATAAGTCTCAATTGAAATCAGCCTTTCTGGTCCCATGCTGATAAATTTTTGAAAGTTCTTGGTCATTTTATTAATTAAAGGGGAAATCAGCATCAATGGACCAACAGGACAGAGTGGCCCCAAAGAAGAGAAGGGGAGCTGGGTGAGACTGTATTTGATTTTATAACAGTTATCACCACTGGCTTTCTCTAACAAGCAGTATTAACATAATTATATTATCCTTGAATCTGCAGGTACGGCTGGCCTGGCAGGAATAAAGGGAAAATGGGGTGAGAATGGAGAGAAGGGGCCACCGGGGAAGATGGGGCCCCAAGGAGTCTCAGGGCACATGGGCCTCAAGGAGATCAGGTTACCAGGACCCCAGGGCCAAAAAGGGATTTGGGGCCTCTGGGACCTGAAGGCCAGAAGGGGGAGATCGGGTTCCAGGGGGAGCGAGGCATCCAAGGGCCCTTGGTACCCCCAGGACGACCAGGTCCGAAGGGAGACCTCGGCCCCCCAGGGTTCAAAGGCAACATTGAGACGGAGAGCAAGGGAATCAGGCGGCGAGACAGGGGACAAGGGGGAGAAGGGGGTACATCCCTCATCCCAAAAAGTGCATTCTCAGTCGGTTTAACCGAATACACCAAACTCCCACCGGCAAACACGCCGATCAGGTTCGACAAAGTGATCTACAACAGACAGAACCATTACGACGCACAGACCGGACGGTTCACCTGCGCTCTGGCTGGGGCCTACTACTTCACCTACCACATCACCGTGTTCTCCCGTAATGTAAAAGTAGCATTAGTGAGAAACGGGTTGAAGGATAACTACACGAGCAGTGAGTAGTTATCCACACCATGGATAACTACACGAGCAGTGAGGACCAGGCAGCAGGTGGGGCTGTCCTGCACCTGGAGAAGGGGGACAAAGTGTGGCTGCAGGTGGCTGGAGGAGAGCTCTTTAATGGACTGTTTGCTGATGAAGATGATGATACAACCTTCTCTGGGTTCCTGCTCTTCGGTGCAGATTAGGCCCACATGACTCAGTGAACTTGCTCATGGAATGTTACGTGGAAAATTATTACCACCTGTTATAGATGAATGTAATAGCCTACAGTAATAAAACATGTTTTAATCAAATATGAATATAAATTACGTTTTCGTAATATTTTGATGCTACAGCTGATATAGCCTATTATAAGATCATATCTCCTCTGATAACTCACCAATCTATGACAGATTTCATGTGACAAGTGTATCTTGTTTGATTTCAATACCATAATATACAATGTAAAATCCCATTGACTGTCTTCAATTTACTACTCCTGTGTACAATGTAATATGCTGGCTACAATATTCAGAAATCAATGTGTGCCAATAGGCTGTATCAGCTGGTGTAATGACTTCCTGGGTGCGGGAATGATTAGAAAACTGGATGAGTTTCGCAATACCACAAACTGGAAGATCCTGTACTTTTTAAAAAGGCATTCCAAATGTTGGTGGCAGAAATGACGTCCAACGACGCTAGCACTTATATATATAATACACGGCTGTTTTTCCTCAATGGAGCGCAACCTGCTATGGGCGTACTTTACTGCAGTGTTCACGTTCCGTTTAACTTGGCTCTCGGCGGTGAGGGCCTCTTGTGGTCAGACCACAAAATAATCAGTGCAAAACGTCCTTTGAGTAAATGTGGAACGCAAACTCCGCCCCCAAGCAATCACTGCAACAAGTGCACTGATGCCCCCCAGTAACGACAGCTCGAGCTCCAAAGAATCGACCAGCCTCTCACACTTGAGTACCAACGGATTTCTGAGTTTGTTTGAACCACTTTTATCATTTATCCACTTGCATAGCCAACGGCGGATGCTTACTTGCCTGAAACCTTTCACAAATTGAGCTTTCTGTTTTGTGAATATTTTAGAACTTCCTAGTTGGCTAACTAATGTTAGCCTACTGTTTCATGTTGCAATGAGCGAAGTTAGCCATTTGTCTCGAGATCTTGCAAGACAGTTTAACCAGCAGCAGTAGCCTGCTACTTCCGACATGTTTTCGTGTGTAATCATCGATTGCAGGACCCAGCAGACCTTTGGACTTAAGTAGCTAGCTTGCTAACTAACCATTTTAGTAAAGCGTTGACCGAGGATGGCTAACTAATCAACAAAAACAGCTGCTACTCTGTTGATGAGAAATATCGGTGGCACAGAACAACTCGACTATGAGAAGGGTAAGCAAATGTGACCAACTTGCAGTTCAATGCAATATCAATTGTTCTATTGTAAATATATATATATATATATATATGGCTTACATCAAACTGGTTAACTATTTTTATTTTTAGGATTTAAATGTGTCATTCAGTCAATATTGATCAAATTCGTTTGTGTTCTAGCATTGGCTTGTTTCTGTAACGTCAACGAAGAAAATAGGGGGGTCATTGTAGTGCATTACTCCCCCGGTTGTTATAGTGATGTGGGGGATGCCAGGCACTTCTATAGAGGTGGAGAGGACGGTTGGGGGCTCGGTCAACTACAAAGTAAGAGGTTTATGGCGAAAACATAAGTTAATTAAAAGCACAAATAAATGAGCACTTTTTCCTCGGGGGTGTTTTGCTGACTTACGCGGAAGAACTGTAACATAATCGCCTTTAACATGTCATTCTCCAGCTCTTTTTCATTTGAAAAATTCCCTGTTACTTATACTTCCTTTTCAGTATGGATTTGTAACAGTAGTAGATTGTTTCCCACTGAATGACATCTTTGTAGACTCGCAAACCCAACTGTCACGCGCCCGTACACCAGGGAGATGGAACCACAGAACAGTTCGAACTGTATAGATGGAGAGCTTTATTTAACTAGGCAAGTCACATTCGGGTCAGGTTCTATCCTGCGTCAGGGGAGAACTCTCATATCTGTTGTTAAGTAGTCTAGCTGAACATATCACACAAACTTTGCTTTTTCGTTCCAGTATCCATATATTAACACTGGTATATAGGAGACAGTTTCTGTTTCACACACTTGTAAATCCACTGTGTCACAGCAGTGGGACTTATATGGATCTTTGTGATTGTCCAACTTTGTTTGAACTTTGCCTCATAAATGCTCATGTCCATGGTCTCAGAGAAGCTTATGGGTAATTCCGTGGGAAAGTCAACCTGAGCATCCACAAGTAAGTTTTGTAATTTCCAAATGAAACCAGCCTCTCACACTTGAGTACCAACGGATTTCTGAGTTTGTTTGAACCACTTTTATCATTTATCCACTTGCATAGCCAACGGCGGATGCTTACTTGCCTGAAACCTTTCACAAATTGAGCTTTCTGTTTTGTGAATATTTTAGAACTTCCTAGTTGAATTTTCATATTGTTAAGTTCAGACTTTATTTGAAACATTTAAGTAGGAAATTGTATGAATTTTGACCATTACAAAGTATTGTAGCATACCAAGTCACAAATGCTTTTCAGTCAAACATATTTCATGGCTTTTAGAACAGGCTCAGAGCTTGGTTTTCCACTCACAGCTGGCCCCAGCGTTAGTTATGAAGATCAGCTGTTAATGAAGCAATACAAACCTTCTTAAACACAACGCAATGCAGAGTGCCTATATACAGCCCTTAGCCGTGGTATATTAGCCATATACCACAAGCCGCCGAGGTGCCTTATTGCTATTATAAACTGGTTACCAACATAATTGGAACAGTAGAAATAAATATTTTGTTATACCCGTGGTATACGGTCTGATATACCATGGTTTTCAATATACCACGGCTTTCCAATCAGCATTCAGGGCTTGAACCAGTTTATAATTGTATATAGCCCACTCCTGTTGAATGCTGCTACTGTCTTGTTTGGTCAGATATTTATGCGTTTAGCATTCCTACATGTCCTAGTGTTCATATTAGCGTTTTGTCCTCTGAGCTTGGTGTTGGATTTCCCATTCAGGGCGTTCTGACAGACCACAGACAGTAGCATATCAGGTGCATGTGTGAACGAGACGGAGAAAGTGGGTGACACCCTCTACCCAATACCTGGCTTCCCACGATCAAGAGGGGGAGGGGCGTGGTCTCTCTCGGTATGCCCTCTGTCATAAGAAAAGGAATTGGGTCATTGTGAGATATGGCTTCAATAAGCAACATGTGCTTATTTAGGAGGGTGCAGTGTTACAGAACATTCAGACAAAAATGGGCTATATTGTTGAGATAAAATAAAAATTGAACTTTGCTATGGAGAATAGTCAATTGTGTCAGCTGCTCTATATTGGACATTTCTATCGGCATCATCTTGAAACATTTAGGAGTAGGCTACTGCTTGCATGCAGGCCTGAGCTAGTCAGATTCCATAAGTCACCCCAAATGGCAAACAACTGGGCAATAAGAGATTGTGCCGTGTATATAGAGATTAGTGAATCTGCCCTGCGCCAGGCTTAGGATGATTCTTGTGAACAAGCACATAGACAAGGCTGCCAGTGCCCTATCTTTGGAAATCACTTCCTCAGAATTTAGATGTGATTCTATATAGGCTAAATGATAAAAGATGACTTAAAGACATTTTAACAGTTATAAAGGGCAGACTGATGGGAGGAAAGTGAATTATTTTCCCTCCCTGATAGAGCAGTCTACTATATACACAATTAGCAGGCGCTCTCTGTGAACTAGATTCCATCGGATTCCTTGTATAGATGGCATCCAAAGATATCGTTTTCTGAGTATACTTTATATAGCCTAGAAACACATGGTTCTAAATTCCATATGATTTTACATGGATCCACCAATATGGCGGAATATTTAAATGATCCATTCCAATAAGCTGGAGTCTAGAGTTGTTTTTCAGTAGCTGTAGAGTGCAGTACTCTCTCTGGTTGTAAAATCTGATAAGGTTGGTAGGCAAAGGACTGTATTGAAGGTTGGTTTGTTGTTGGTATGGGCTTAAGAAACAGATTGTAATTTTGGTGCGCATAGTAAGGAGTCATGAGTGCATTCAGGTGTGTTCCGCACCAAATCTTCTTCACAATAGACAAACGGGCTTGTTCTGTTCCGGAAAACCCAGGGTATGACGCAATGTCATCTTGTAGTGTACATCAAACATAGTGATTATAAACGTTGACCCTGTATATGACATGAGTTTTATGATGTGGAAATGTGAAGGTCACATTTGGACCCACGGGTGTTTGGCTTACTTGTATGACATCAAAGCTGTATTTATTATAATCCTCAACATCTCATCTTTCAAATTACATTGAGTTCTCTTAATTTACAGCATTTCCTCACCAAGACAACAAAAAACAACTGTCAGTCAACTCATACAGCGCTGTGAAGCGCAGAGCCTGAGCTCTGATGTCGTTTATGGCATGTTACTGTACAGCCACTGTGCTCCAATTTAGGAGCTTATCAATGCCCAAATCTGCCATTTTTGAACTTGTATATGGGTACGAGTGTAAAGGGTTAATAGGTCAATAAGAAAATGTTCCAAACCTCTCTGCCAAAAACAGCTAGTTT
Source organism: Salvelinus alpinus (assembly GCF_045679555.1). NCBI lineage: Eukaryota > Metazoa > Chordata > Actinopteri > Salmoniformes > Salmonidae > Salvelinus > Salvelinus alpinus. The sequence goes on from NC_092093.1 coordinate 63,314,422, forward strand.
TCAGTTTGCTCTTTGCTATGAAGCTATTTTTGTTTCTTTTTGATCATTTTAATTGAAGTCAACCACAGTAAGGTACTTAAAAACCTCTTAAGGTTTGAACCCTTTTTTTTCCCATTTTTGCCTAAAGTGACATACCCAAATCTATCTGCCTGTAGCTCAGGACCTGAGCAAGGATATGCATATTCTTGATATCATTTGAAAGGAAACACTTTGAAGTTTTGTGGAAATGTGAAATGAATGTAGGAGAATATATCACATTAGATCTGGTAAAAGTTAATACAAAGAAAAAACTGTGTTTTTTTTGTACAATCATCTTTGAAATGTAAGAGAAAGGCCATAATGTATTATTCCAGCCCAGGTGCAATTTAAATTTTGGCCACTATATGGTAGCAGTGTATGTGCAAAGTTTTAGACTGATCCTAAAACATTTTAAAAAAGGAACATAAAAAACAGCAAACATCCATAGAAAAGGTAAGAAATAACTGAACTGATACTGACAGGTAGGTTTGTCAGGCTGCCACTGATTCTCTTCATATGAGGCCATTTAAAGGTAGAGTGGGGTGTGGAAGAAGTCCTGCCTCTGGAACAGGAAGTGGATTGGTTGGTGGGAAAGTCTACGTGAGTGGGTGGAATTTCCCAAACTGGTCGAAAGGCTTCCCTGATTCGGGCTATACAGTGCCTTCAGAAATTATTCACACCCCTGGACTTTGTCCATGTTTTGTCTTACAGCCTAAATTGATTAAATGTAGATGGGGTTTTTTCTTCAATGTCCTACATACAATACCCCATAATGTCAAAATGGAATCATGTTTTTTTAATTTTTTAAAAACAAATTAATAGAAAATGAAAAGCTGAAATGTCTTGAGTCAATAAATATTCAACCCTTTTGTTATGGCAAGCCTAAATAAGTTCAGGAGTAAATTTGCTTAAGTCACATAAGTTGTGTACTCGGTGTGCAATAATAAGGTGTAACATGATTTTTGAATGATTACCTCATCTCTACCCCACACATACAACTATCAGTAAGGTCCCTCAGTTGAGCAGTGAATTTCAAACAGATTCAACCATAAAGACCAGGGAGGTTTTCAAATGCCTCGTAAGGTAGGGCACCTATTGATAGATTTTAAAAAGGGGGGAAAAAGACATTGAATATTCTTTTGAGCATGGTGAAGTTATTACACTTTGGATGGTGTGTCAATACACCCAGTCATTACAATGATAGTGTCCTTTAATGGCTTTGATAGGAGAACTGAGGATGGATCAACAACATTGTAGTTACTCCACAATACTAACCTAATTGACAAAGTGAAAAGAAGGAAGGAAGCCTGTACAGAATAAAAAATATTTAAAAAAATGCATACTTTTTGTAAAACTGCTGAAAATGTTGCTTGGGGCAAACACAACACATCACTGAGTACCACTCTTCATATTTTCAAGCATGGTCGTGGCTGCATCATGTTATGGGTATGTTTGTCATCGGCAAGGACTACATCGTTTTTTTATGATAATTAACGAATAGAGCTATGCACCGGGAAAAGCTGGTTGTCTGCTTTCAGACTGGGAGACAAATTCACATTTCAGCAGGACAATAACCTAAAATTCAAGGCTAAATCAACATTGGAGTTGCCTTCCAAGGCGACCTTGAATGTTCCTGAGTGGCCTAGTTACAATTTTGCTAGCATGTTTTCACCTTGTCATTATGGGGTATTGTGTATAGGGGGGGGGGGGGTTATTTAATACATTTTGAATTCAGTCTGTAACACAACAAAATGTGGAATAAATCATGAGGTGTGAATACTTTCTGAAGGCATTAAGTATTATATATGACAAACTCATAGTGTGTGTTGCTTTTTGACTGCCCCATAGAGGAAACAAGTGCTGCACATACTGGTAAAGCCCCTTGATTAGTCCTGGGAGAGGAACATGCACATGCTGAACGGGGCTTGGTGTAGGGAGCCTTCTGTGTTTCCTTTAACTCAGAGAAACTCCACTTCTCTTTGGACCACAGAATGGGTAGTTTTACTTACACACACACACATACAATCACTCCATGTGTAGTCCACTTAGGTCTGTTTTTATTTAACTTTTAACTGGGCAAGCGAGTTAAGAACACATTTTTATTTACAATGACCCCCTACTGGGGAACAGTGCGTTAACTGCCTTGTTCAGGGGCAGAATTACAGATTTTTACCTTGTCAGCTCTGGGATTCGATCCAGCAATCTTTCAGTTACTGGCCCAACGCTCTAACCACTAGGCTACCTGCCGCCCCTGTTTCATGCCCGATGGTCTCATACGTATCAGCGTGGCTAACATGGAAGGTCTTCTACATACTTATCAGCGTGGCTAACATGGAAGGTCTCCTACATACGTATCAGCGTGGCTAACATGGAAGGTCTTCTACATACGTATCAGCGTGGCTAACATGGAAGGTCTCCTACATACGTATCAGCGTGGCTAACATGGAAGGTCTTCTACATGCGTATCAGCGTGGCTAACATGGAAGGTCTCCTACATGCGTATCAGCGTGGCTAACATGGAAAGTCTCCTACATACGTATCAGCGTGGCTGACATGGAAGGTCTCCTACATACGTATCAGCGTGGCTAACATGGAAGGTCTCCTACATACGTATCAGCGTGGCTAACATGGAAGGTCTCCTACATGCGTATCAGCGTGGCTAACATGGAAAGTCTCCTACATACGTATCAGCGTGGCTGACATGGAAGGTCTCCTACATGCGTATCAGCGTGGCTAACATGGAAGGTCTCCTACATGCGTATCAGCGTGGCTAACATGGAAGGTCTCCTACATACGTATCAGCGTGGCTAACATGGAAGGTCTCCTACATACGTATCAGCGTGGCTAACATGGAAGGTCTCCTACATGCGTATCAGCGTGGCTAACATGGAAGGTCTCCTACATGCGTATCAGCGTGGCTAACATGGAAGGTCTCCTACATGCGTATCAGCGTGGCTAACATGGAAGGTCTCCTACATACGTATCAGCGTGGCTAACATGGAAGGTCTCCTACATGCGTATCAGCGTGGCTAACATGGAAGGTCTCCTACATGCGTATCAGCGTGGCTAACATGGAAGGTCTCCTACATACGTATCAGCGTGGCTAACATGGAAGGTCTCCTACATACGTATCAGCGTGGCTAACATGGAAGGTCTCCTACATACGTATCAGCGTGGCTAACATGGAAGGTCTCCTACATGCGTATCAGCGTGGCTAACATGGAAGGTCTCCTACATGCGTATCAGCGTGGCTAACATGGATGGTCTCCTACATACGTATCAGCGTGGCTAACATGGAAGGTCTCCTACATGCGTATCAGCGTGGCTAACATGGAAGGTCTCCTACATGCGTATCAGCGTGGCTAACATGGAAGGTCTCCTACATGCGTATAAGCGTGGCTAACATGGATGGTCTCCTACATACGTATCAGCGTGGCTAACATGGAAGGTCTCCTACATACGTATCAGCGTGGCTAACATGGAAGGTCTCCTACATGCGTATCAGCGTGGCTAACATGGAAGGTCTCCTACATGCGTATCAGCGTGGCTAACATGGAAGGTCTCCTACATGCGTATAAGCGTGGCTAACATGGATGGTCTCCTACATACGTATCAGCGTGGCTAACATGGAAGGTCTCCTACATACGTATCAGCGTGGCTAACATGGAAGGTCTCCTACATGCGTATCAGCGTGGCTAACATGGAAGGGATATAAAGAATAAACAATTTGCATACTTTCACTAGTTCAGTTGGTTTTTAGTGTTTTAATAAGTTATTTTTCCTGAACATGTTTGTCTCTGGTCAGGACAGCACTGATGAGCCTGGCTAGCTAGTTTCGATCACTCAGCTAAGCAGACAACCAGTAAAATGAGCAGCTTACCAAAGAATGGCTGTGCTAGTGCTTTTGGCCAATTCTGTCTGGGTCCCATGGCTTAGCTACCAAAATGAGAAACCGCTAGAGAAGTGGCTTTTCCCTTGATATTCTCTGTCTAGCCGTCTATTTAGTTTAACTCTCCGTTCATCTCTGCCCAATTAGCTTGAACTTGGCCCGGGGCAGGACATACGTTGGCTCTGTGAAGCTGAATTGGGGGCTGGAGTTCACTAATGATTATATGTTTATGACCCCTTACATAAGGCTGTGACTTTATCAGCCCAAAGGGAAGGGAGTTGATGATCAAGAGAATGCCTGCCTACGTGTCCGTCTGTCCGTCCCCTACTGTGTGTGTGTGTGTGGGGGCACATGTATACTGAGTAGGCCTTGACAGTGTCTTCTGAAGTATGTGTAAATGTGCATGTCTTTCAGTTTGTGTGACCCCAGCCCTCCTCTCTCTGGGAGTCTAATCTGAAGCTGGCTCCAGCTGGCAGTCGTGTGGGGGGCTACTCTTCTCTCCTCTCTCTTAATTAACTCTGGGCCTGAGAGCCAGAGCACCACTAGCTCCCAGACTTCACTTGCAACCACACAGGAACACTGACCTGACCTGGAAAGGTAGCCCCAGAGAACCACTCACATTCAGCTTCCATATTATTCAAGCATATCTTAAATGGCCTGCATAGTGCTGTAGTACAGTTGAAGTCAGAAGTTTACAAACACTTAGGTTGGAGTCATTAAAACTCGTTTTTTAAACCACTCCACAAATTTCTTGTTAACAAACTATAGTTTTGGCAAGTCGGTTAGGACATCTACTTTGTGCATGACACAAGTAATTTTTCCAACGATTGTTTGTAAACAGATTATTTCACTTATAATTCACTATCACAATTCCAGTGGGTCAGAAGTTTACATACACTAAGTTGACTGTGCCTTTAAACAGCTTGGAAAATTCCAGAAAATTATCATGGCTTTAGAAGCTTCTGATAGGCTAATTGACATCATTTGAGTCAATTGGAGGTGTACCTGTGGATATATTTCAAGGCCTACCTTCAAACTCAGTACCTCTTTGCTTTACATCATGAGAAAATCAAAAGAAATCACAAGTCTGGTTCATCCTTGGGAGAAATTTCCAAACGTCTAAAGGTACCACGTTCATCTGTACAAACAATAGTACGCAAGTATAAACACCATGGGACCACACAGCCGTCATACCGCTCAGGAAGGAGACGTGTTCTGTCTCCTAGAGATGAAGGTACTTTGGTGCGAAAAGTGCAAATCAATCACAGAACAACAGCAAAAGGACCTTGTGAAGATGCTGGAGGAAACGGGTACAAAAGTATCTATATCCACAGTAAAACGAGTCCTATATCTACATAACCTGAAAGACTGCTCAGCAAGGAAGAAGCCACTGCCTCAAAACCGACATAAAAATGCCAGACTAAGGTTTGCAACTGCACATGGGGACAAAGATTGTACTTTTTGGAGAAATGTTCTTTGGTTTTATGGAACAAAAATAGAACTGTTTGGCCATAATGACCATCGTTATGTTTGGAGGAAAAAAAAAAAAAAAAGGGGAGACTTGCAAGCCGAAGAACACCATCCCAACCGTGAAGCATGGGGGTGGCAGCATCGTGTTGTGGGGGTGCTTTGCTGCAGGAGGGACTGGTGCACTTCACAAAATAGATGGCATCATGACGTAGGAAAATTGTGGAAATATTGAGGATGTAGGATGTATATGTATACATGTATAGGATGTAGTCACCCAGGTGTCCCTCACAAGTTGCCCAAATGTACCCAAGTGGCCAGATTGGTACAGTGATACATTTTGAAGTAAATGACTATATACAAAATACTAAAATGCTATTCTAACACCCCCCCCCCCCCCCCCCCCCAACAAAAAAAAAACATATATATATATATATATATTTGAAAAAATGTAAAATAACAAGGGTAACTATTTACACACATTCAATGTATAATATACAATATTGTGAAGTCCCTCAGTCCTCTACACAATATTGTGCTGCTGATGCCATGCCCAATAGCAGTCTCTTTCTGGGTTACTGAACAAGTGGTGCAGGTGATGGGGCATTTCCTGTGACAAAGGGCACAACGACGCCTCCCCACTGTGCCCTTTTTGCCCTGAGGCACATTCATGCCTGCAGAGATGAATCTGGGCAGGTGAACAGCACTGGTTGGAGCAGAGGGGACAGAAGGTGCTGCAGTAGATTTGCTGTAGCAAGCAAGCTCCTGGATGAGCAGTTCTCGGGAGGCTAGCTGTGAGATGTGGGGCTGTCCACAGCTCTTAGCCATTTCCTTCTGGAGGATGAAGGAATTCACCACAGCAATGTCAATGAAATGATAGAAAAATGTCTTGTACCATTTCATTGTCTTGTGGAGCACATTGTAGTAGCCAATCAGTGCATCTGACAGGTCCACACCTCCCATGCCCTTGTTGTAGTCCTTGATAGCTGAAGGAATGGGGACATTTTTGGTGGTCGTTGCCCCAGTAACGCCCTTCACACGCCTGACGACGTGATCTCCACTGAAGGACTTGTGGATAGTGGAGCACATGACCACCTCTCTGGTATCCATCCACTTCACAAACAGCAGGCCATCTTGGCGAATCCATCTCATGGTCCCCCGCTCAGCCCGCTTAGGCATGCCGTTCACCTTTGTCTTCGGAAAGCCCACTCTGTTGGTCCGAATGGTGCCACAAGCCCACACCTCCAGCTTCCTCAGGTCTGCAAACAGGGTAGGGCTTGTGTAGAAGTTGTCCACAAAAAGTTTGTAGCCCTTCCCTAGCAGCTGAAAATCTATTAACTGCATAACGGAATCATAACTGAGTCCCTTACCGGTCGCTAAACTGCTCTTCCCCTCATAGACAAACAAATTGCACGTGTATGCACACACAGAATCAGCCAAAACAAACAGCTTGTAACCCCACTTAGTTGGTTTGTTATGCATGTATTGTTTTAGGCCAATTCTGGCCTTTGAGGCTACCATCCTCTCATCGATGGAAAGGTTCTGGGCAGGCTGAAAATAGGTCTTGCAGGCCTCAACGATGCTGGGGTAGAGAGGTTTTATTTTGCAGAGCTTATTAAACCTTGCTGTGCCTCTCGTCTTCTCGTTGTTCTCATCAACTTCTGGGTCACTGATATGAAGCGCCCGTGAGATTGTCAGAAACCTTTTGCATGACATGACAGTGGAGGGGAAAGGCAGTTGATAGAGGGGAGCAGTTTTCCAGTAGTCTTTCAGGGTTTTCAGCTTCACAATACCCATGTAAATGACCATTGACAGGTAACAAAAAAGATCTGACATGGAAATGGGCTTCCATCCCTCTTTCTTGCCTGCCTGCTTCTTAGCACCATACTTATTAGTGTTCAACGCCAGGGAATCAACAACAGATGAGGTGAAAAACAGCTGAAAAAGTTGCATGGGGCTGTACTTGGAGGTCATGTCTAGCTGATGTCCTGATGGCCTTTTTGGTCTGAATATTGGAGGTGGAGGCGCCACATCCTCCTCTAGCACAGAGTGCCAACGACCCTCCTCTCTGATTGCAGGTTTATCTCTTCCCCACCTCTGCTTCTTTGTCACAGACTTCACACCTGGCGGGGGTAGGTGTGGAGCCGGAGACAGCAGGGGTCCGGCTAGATGAACGAGCTCATGTGGGGGATGGGCACCTTGGCAGTGGGGGCACCCAATCAGAATCGTAGGGACTGTGAAATAAAGACAGACACACAGATTATATATAGAGTAGGGAACCTCAATCATTTTGGTGATCTGTTGTTCTATTCCATGTTTAGAATAAATACATGTAAAAAATATCTCAAACAACTCGAATAATATTTGATACAAAAACATTTCTTCAAATTGGGAGTCCGAACTTGTCTCACAATCTGACACATCTTCTTGTAAATCTGTGTCACTTTCTCTATTAATTTCGTCAATAATATCATGTAGATCTGTATAGCTGGACTTTGCCTTTGATATTCCAGTTTTAATAGCCATAATTCTTTCAATAAAATAGCGGAAAATGATCTCGACTCAATACTGCTACGCGCAAACAAAGTGGCTCCTTCAGGTAGAAATTTCAATGGTGAATGGCTGTGTAACGCTCGACTTTCGTTCAAGAGCTTGTCTTCCCGGATATAACCATGAGATATTGCCGTTTACCTCAGCTCATTGGCTATCTACCAAGCTAGATTTCAAGACGATCAGTGGTCATTGGGCCGAAATACAGTCAATCAAAGAAGCACTTGTCATATCATTGGCGCACAATGAGGTCATTGTTTGGTGTGTTCAAATCAGTTCCTTTCGGTCAATACGTGCCGTAAAAATAACCATCAGGTATGGTTGTGTTACTAACAAACAGGATTGCAATGAAACCAACCATGACTAGATAAACGTACATTTAGTGTGAGTAATTACATCGAATGTTTCGTCGAAAGTTGGAGACGGAACTCATGACACAAGCCTTTTAAAAATTGTGTTATGCTATAAAAATGGATTTAATCGAACAAAACGAGCATTTATTGTGAAGATTGGACCTTTTGTATTGCCAAAAGAAGAAGATCTTCAAAGGTAATTGATTATTTTATTGCTATTTCTGACTTTTGTGCAGCTACTGCTTGGTTGGAAAATGCTAGTTATACTTGTGTGTGCGGTGCGCTGTCATCAGATTATCGTAAGATATGCTTTCGCCAAAACGTATTTTTGAAATCTGACACAGCGGTTGGATTAAGAAGAAGTTAAGCTTTTAAATGATGTTAGATACATGTATTTACAAGAACGTTTAATACCACGAATGGTGTATTTAGAATCTTGCGCTCTGCTATTTCACCGGATGTTAGCCAGTTGGGATGCTAACGTCCCACCTAGCCTAGAGAAGTTAAGGACAACAAAGTCAAGGTATTGGAGTGGTCATCACAAAGCCCTGACCTCAATCCCATTGAAATTTGTGGTCAGAACTGAAAAAGCATGTGCGAGCAAGGAGGCCTACAACCTGACTCAGTTACACCAGCTCTCTCATTCACCCAACTTATTGTGGGAAGCTTGTGTGGAAGGCTACCTGAAGCATTTGACCCATGTTAAACAGTTTAAAGGCAATGCTACCAAATACTAATTGAGTGTATGTAAACTTCTGACCCACTGGGAATGTGATGAATGAAATAAAAGCTGAAATATATCATTCTCTCTACTATTATTCTGACATTTTACATTCAAATAAAGTGGTGATCCTAACTGACCTAAGACAGGGAATTTTTACTAGGATTAAATGTCAGGAATTGTGAAACTGTATTTAGCTAAGGTGTATGTAAACTTCCGACTTCAACTGTATGTACTGGTTGTACTAAGAGGGTATAGTAGCAGCTAGTACGGTAGAAGGTTCCACTGTCCTACGCAGCTTATTGTGCCGGCCAGGGTAAAACTACACACAATAAGTTGGCTGATCTCTAGATTTTAAGTACTGGCAGTAACTCCAACTCCTTTTGAAACAGAACCCTATGATGTATCGTGCCAAATAAAGCAGGTCCCAACTGGGCTGTGGATGTTGGCACCAGGCTGAGAGAGAAGCCATAGGGGTAGTGTGCATTGTGCAAGGTAGTGGAGCGGGTGGTAGAGTGGGAAGATAAGGTGAGTATGAGGTAATGCATTGATAAAGGACTGCCTTGGCGTGCCCTTTCAGTGCTAGAGTAGTCTCTTTCATTCCCCAGCCTTGTCTGTCTTAGGGCTGCCGATATGGACAAAATATCAGGTCACGATATTTGTCAAATATTTTGGGCGTTATTTCATGTTTTTGAATAATCCATGTTCTAAATCTGCTTTCTCATTAGTTCATGACCCTAGTGTGATAACACATACATTATAAGGGATTTCAATGGGGCTTTCTCCATTTATACTGTTCAATCCAACTCCAAACAAAAATCATTTTCAGCATTTATACATTTCTGCATTTCCTTCACTTTTACTATCATTTCCCACACTGTTTCACACAGCATGATATGGGCAAAAACATCTAGGCCTAGTTAATTGGTGAATTGTTGGAATCATGGAAATATAGTGATTATTCTATAGTTTGAATATAGTGGGTAGCACCTAGAATACATTGTTTGACATGACAACGAATTAATGAACCAGGGAGGAATTATTGACAGGGTGGGAACCAAAATGTTGGTCAGTGTTTCCTAATTAGAGGTTACATTACATGTTTTAGCCAACATATTCATGCATCGCATATTCCTCTGTGATAAGCATGTTTGTGCAATGCTTTCTTATCTAGGTTTACACCAGCAATGGTACCAGTCTGTATTAGCTTAGCTAGTTACATTTGCTGTAACTAGCTAAGCCAACATGCTGAATGTACTAACTGGCGATTAGCATTAGCGGCTAACACAAATTATTTTAACATTTACATACATTTACATTTAAGTCATTTAGCAGACGCTCTTATCCAGAGCGACTTACAAATTGGTGCATTCACCTTATGATATCCAGTGGAACAACCACTTTACAATAGTGCATCTAACTCTTTTAAGGGGGGGGGGGGTTAGAAGGATTACTTTATCCTATCCTAGGTATTCCTTAAAGAGGTGGGGTTTCAGGTGTCTCCGGAAGGTGGTGATTGACTCCGCTGACCTGGCGTCGTGAGGGAGTTTGTTCCACCATTGGGGTGCCAGAGCAGCGAACAGTTTTGACTGGGCTGAGCGGGAACTGTACTTCCTCAGAGGTAGGGAGGCGAGCAGGCCAGAGGTGGATGAACGAGACATTAACAAGACATTGCTAAGAAAAGACAAACTAGCAAACAGTAGTTTTCAGACCGTAAGATACACAAACAATTGTAATTATAGACTGCTTGTGGAAAGCAGAGTGAACGGCAGGAAAGTGCTGGTGACTCCGTGGTGGAACAGCTGCAGTTAGCGGCATGCAGCAGCAAATGGAGTAAACTATAAAAACGGACATTATACATGCCGGAGTTGCGTATCACATTTAACAAACCAAACATTGAAATACTGTTATAGAAGGTAGAGTAAAAATCCAAACCAGTCCGTGCATCAATTCCAGTATATAGTCAAATACGGTACACCTTCCAGCCCTAGTTTTACTGGAGAGCCTAGAAGAATGGTATGTAACGGTGGGAGTTAGTTTATAGCAGGGGTTTTCTTCTGTTTACAATAGTGGTGAGAGAGAGTGATGGAGAGACGTGGGTGAATTGTCAGCAAAGGTAGCGTTGAGAATCAGTTTGGTAAAAGAGTATGCTAACATCATGTAGTCTACCTCCCACTCTCAGGTGCTAGAGCAGGGTGAGCAACTTTGATGGGGATGGGGCCCACACAAAAAAATCTGAACTGATGAGGTGGCTTGTGGGTCTGTTTGCCCACATCCAAACCCACATCCATACCCACACATGCAGTCAGGCCCTAGCCTTTTGGGGGCCCTAAGCAACATTTTGTTGGGACAGCGGAGAGAGAAAAGATTCTACCCATTTGGCAATGGGGTGTAGAGATTTTACAATTTTATAACTAATTTCATGTAATTCTACTCATTTTGCCATGGGGTGGAGAGATGTTTTAAATATGATATCTGAGTGAGAGAGACTAACAAAATCAACGGGGTCCCCCCGGTTGTTCATTCGACCATGTTTACTGCAATTTCAGATAGCTGGCTAGACTAATTTACCAATCTAAACATTTTTTGCTGACATAACAAGAGAGAAACTGCTGATGCACAACCAAATTTTGAAACTGCACCTTGTGTATTCTACTATTCTAACTACAGTAAGTTGAGACCCCAACTGAATTCTTCTTTTATTTTTTATAATGATAATAATTGTTCCTGTTTTTGGAAATTGGTCCGCGGGCCTACAAAAGGAGGGCTGCGGGCCACCAGTTGCCCATCCCTGTGCTACAGAGAGGAACAGCTCAGTGCAAGTCTGTGCCAGACAAAGGCAGGCAAATCAATCACATTGGGTCCTGAAATGCCCAGTTTAAATGTCCTGAAATGCCCAGTTTAAATGTCCTGAAATGCCCAGTTTAAATGTCCTGAAATGCCCAGTATAAATGTCCTGAAATGCCCAGTATAAATGTCCTGAAATGCCCAGTTTAAATGTCCTGAAATGCCCAGTTTAAATGTCCTGAAATTTAGCCATTAAGTCTGTATTTGATTAAAGGTTCAGAGCTACTGTGAGATCAATTGAGTTGCTGTGAAATGGAGAGGGGAGGGAGAGGGCGAAATGGAGAGGGGAGGGAGAGGGCGAAATGGAAAGGAGGAGTGTGGAGGGTGAGAGGAGTGTGGAGGGTGAGAGGAGTATGGAGGGTGAGAGGAGTATGGAGGGTGAGAGGAGTATGGAGGGTGAGAGGAGTCAAGTGGAGAGAGGGTAGAGACGTGGAGAGAGAGGGGGAGAGAGGCGTGTAGAGAAGGGGAGAGACGAGAAGGGGAGCGAGACGTGTAGGGGGAGAGAGAAGGGGAGAGAGAAGGGGGAGAGAGAAGGGGAGCGAAGGGGAGAGAGACGTGTAGGGGGAGAGAAGTGGAGAGAAGTGGACGGGGAGGGAGGGAGGTAGGTAGAGTGAGGGAAACGGATGTAGAGCGCATTAAACTGCACAGATCCCAGGATGGAAGTACAGGCAGGGATCACACCAACTTTCCCCCTCTCCATGGGCCAAATCTGGAGAAAATGGGCAATTTGTGGCATTAATCACAATGGATTAGTGATTCTCATTGCTTAGTCATGCTCACAAAGCCTTTCATCGAAGACTGGCCTGCATTAACCGCTGCGCTCGCGTGCACACACACACACACATCCTTACACTGGGGCCGACTGCTCCTTGCCCATAGAAAATATACATTGCCAAGGAGAAATTCACATGGCATCACACAGTGAGAGACACGTGCTATTTTTCTCTCATTCTCTCTCACTCAAAGCTGAGAAACACATGCTGTAGAGACAAAGCAGAGGAATCTTATGCCCTCTCTTTTTCTTGCACTCACATGCACACGAAGGTTTAGGTTACTGTAAGAGATTCAATTCACTCGTCACAGCGACATGCCGTTCGCACACTCATAAATGCATAGTATTATTGGCTAAACATTATACTGACAGTGGCACTCATTCTTCATTTGTAGGAACAGATAATTAGGCCTTCTTTACATCTGTTACTTGAATAATGTGTATTTTCTCTTTCTCTGAATGACATTCTGAATTCGCAGTGTGTTTTTATGTGCCTCTGGAGCTTGCCTCTGGTGTGAAATACTTTATGAAAGGTCTTTAGAGTTGACGGTGTACACCTGCTGTCTTGTTCCACATTGAGGGCTGTGTGTAAGGAGACGGCAGGTAGGCTAGCGGTTAAGAGCACTGGGCCAGTAACCGAAAGGTCTCTGGTTTGAATCCTCAAGCTGACTAGTTTTGGGGGGGAATTCTGTCTGTGTCCTTGAGCAACGCACTCTTAACCCTAATTGCTCCTGTAAGTGGCTGCTAAATGAGGTGAATATAAAAGGCCTAGTGTTAATTCTAGGTAAAGGCTACTGGTACTAGGGGGTTCTAGGGATAGGCTCAATAACCTGCTCTTATTTTCACTTGCAGCAATTTCCTCTAAGTTCCCTGTGTTTAGAATTGTAATAAGGGATAATAAAACATTGAAATCGAAGTGTCTTCAAGGAAGACACTGTACATAATAAGAGTGATAAAACAATGATATAACATGTCTATTGTTTCTTTAGGCATGGCAGAGCGATGGAACCCCGTCCACCAGCGAGGACTCTCTCTCCTACCGCCGTGGCTCCACATCTGACCCTGACCTTCGACCTCCAGCCCGACCCCTCAGCGACCTTTACCCCTTGAAGGCTCATGTTTCGATGGCAGTGCCCCAGTCTCTGCTGTCTGGGTGTGATGCTCAGGTACAGCCCATGACCTGTGACTTTAACAGTGAAGAGAGTAGACTGAACGGGTTCAACACAGCCAACTGGTCCAGCCCTGTGATAGGCCACCCCTCCAGGATCATGAGGCTCTTCTCTACCCAGAAGAAGTGCACTGTTCCTGGAGACAGTCAGGGCTCTACCAGGCCCCTCTCCTTCCAGGGCCCTCCATCCAGTGCCGGGGTCCCGCAGGTCTGGCCAGGCCTGTCAGGGCTGACCGTCATGGGCTCCTTTAAGAAGCTACGCTCCTCAGTGCTCCAGGGCATCCAGAACCGAGGGACAGCCAATCAGGATGACGAGTACACCTCAGCAGCCATCCAGGGTGGAGATAATGGAATGGTCACAACCAATCAGAGCCCAAGACTTAGATGTGGGGAGGGCTATAGAGTCTCCAATGGGGTGTCTATTGGCCAACAGATGGCTGGGTTGAGCCCTTATGGTTCTGACAATGAAGATGAGGAGGTAGTAGATGAGGAAGATGGACTACAGAGAAACACATGGTTCTCCAGGAGTATCCGGAGAGCGTACGGGGCGGGGCGCATCACACTGCTGGACACTGGGGATGGGAAACGAGGGGAGGGTCCAGGACTGGGGGTTTCAACCAATCAGAGGCCAAGTTCAGGCTCCGGTTCAGTGTCAGAGGTGAACCTCCATTTGGAGGAGAGTGTGAATGAAAACGTGAACGCGCTAAGCAGACTGAGCAAGAGTGCAGACAACCTACACCTCTTCAAGGGCCCTTTCAGACACAAAGTCCCCTGTCCCTCTCCTCAAACAGACTCCCCAGGTGCCAATGGGGACCCCAGCATCCAGAGAACAGCCAGTGCCTCATCCGGTGACCTTAGGGACCGCAGCCAGAGCCCTGTTCGCTTTAGGAGTCCAGTGGGGGCCAAGGGCCACATGTTGAAGCTAGTGGGCAGTATGACTGACCTGACCGTGAGACGCAGGCCTAACCCGTCTCCTGTCACCTCCCCAGGCTCCCCCGTGACCCCCTTGTCACCCCTCAGCCGTCTCCATGACGACTACTCGCGCCGCACGCCCTGCCTGCCCGCCAGCGACCGCCAACGCCGGCCCTCGCCTGCCAGAACGAGAGCTGCAGCGGAGAGGAAGAGGAACAGCACTTCAGTACGACTGGAACACACGCCTACCATCCACCCCCAGCCCCAGTCTAAGTACCACCCAGCCTTGTTCCCCATAGAACCCCAGGAGGGACCAGACCATGTCTTCGCTTTCCCCAGCATTAACCAGCCTTTCACTACAACCTCATTTTCCCTGAGTGCTCGTGCTCAGAGGAGCAGCCTGTGTGAGGGGGACAGGCCTCAGGAGAGACAGGGAGACGGGTGGAGAGCACGGTGTGATTCCGCTCCACACCCCCAGGGGGAGCCCTGTGGGAGTCACAGCAAACACCAGCCAGACGTCAACGCAGAGGGAAAGACGGAACCAAAGCAGGTAAGAGAATACTTTGATAGTCCAAAATGCTACACTGGCTCTGTCCTGTAGTGCTTTGGAATGGCGTGTCTACTGATCTGAAAGGTGTTATCAGGTGAAAGTGATATGCTGGTGGTGACCCCATCCTCTACATATTGCTGTTGATCAGCGGGTTCAAAGGGAACAGTGATTTGATCATAGAAGGCTTGTGGATTTATATTAAGAAGCAAAGTGGAAACACCGTCGTTGTCGTCAACATTGTTACATGTGCTTCATTGACCTTGCAGACTGAAAGCAAATGGCTTGTGGTCAAGCAACAAAAATGTGAACCTTGAGTGACAGAGAGCGGGGCTAGGTCTGTGAGGAACACTGCATGGAGAGAGAGCGGAGAGGTATTACTCAAGTAGCGGTGTTAAAAATGGACGTGCCACACATATCATATTTAACAAACTAAACCTTCAAATACCGTTAGGGAAGGTAAAGTAAAAACCCAAACCAGTCTCGGCATCAATACCAGTATATAGTCAAATCCGGTATCCCGCCTAGCCCTACTGATAACGCGAACTTGGTTCCCAAGTTTCTAAACCGTACCAAACCATTTTTTGGTATAGTGTCACCATAATATTTGAATTGAGGAAGTGTGATCATAGTCATTAGGATATGTTGGCAACCCGCAGTACGTCCTGAATGCCCCCCAGCCTTCAGATGGGAGCTAAACAGTACGTCCTGAATGCCCCCCAGCCTTCAGATGGGAGCTAAACAGTACATCCTGAATGCCCCCCAGCCTTCAGATGGGAGCTAAACAGTACGTCCTGAATGCCCCCCAGCCTTCAGATGGGAGCTAAACAGTACATCCTGAATGCCCCCCAGCCTTCAGATGGGAGCTAAACAGTACATCCTGAATGCCCCCCAGCCTTCAGATGGGAGCTAAACAGTACGTCCTGAATGCCCCCCAGCCTTCAGATGGGAGCTAAACAGTACGTCCTGAATGCCCCCCAGCCTTCAGATGGGAGCTAAACAGTACATCCTGAATGCCCCCCAGCCTTCAGATGGGAGCTAAACAGTACGTCCTGAATGCCCCCCAGCCTTCAGATGGGAGCTAAACAGTACATCCTGAATGCCCCCCAGCCTTCAGATGGGAGCTAAACAGTACATCCTGAATGCCCCCCAGCCTTCAGATGGGAGCTAAACAGTACATCCTGAATGCCCCCCAGCCTTCAGATGGGAGCTAAACAGTACGTCCTGAATGCCCCCCAGCCTTCAGATGGGAGCTAAACAGTACGTCCTGAATGCCCCCCAGCCTTCAGATGGGAGCTAAACAGTACGTCCTGAATGCCCCCCAGTCTTCAGATGGGAGCTAAACAGTACGTCCTGAATGCCCCCCAGCCTTCAGATGGGAGCTAAACAGTACGTCCTGAATGCCCCCCAGCCTTCAGATGGGAGCTAAACAGTACGTCCTGAATGCCCCCCAGTCTTCAGATGGGAGCTAAACAGTACGTCCTGAATGCCCCCCAGCCTTCAGATGGGAGCTAAACAGTACATCCTGAATGCCCCGCAGCCTTCAGATGGGAGCTAAACAGTACATCCTGAATGCCCCCCAGCCTTCAGATGGGAGCTAAACAGTATGTCCTGAATGCCCCCCAGCTTTCAGATGGGAGCTAAACAGTACGTCCTGAATGCCCCCCAGCCTTCAGATGGGAGCTAAACAGTATGTCCTGAATGCCCCCCAGCCTTCAGATGGGAGCTAAACAGTACGTCCTGAATGCCCCCCAGCCTTCAGATGGGAGCTAAACAGTACATCCTGAATGCCCCGCAGCCTTCAGATGGGAGCTAAACAGTACTTCCTGAATGCCCCCCAGCCTTCAGATGGGAGCTAAACAGTATGTCCTGAATGCCCCCCAGCTTTCAGATGGGAGCTAAACAGTACGTCCTGAATGCCCCCCAGCCTTCAGATGGGAGCTAAACAGTACATCCTGAATGCCCCCCAGCCTTCAGATGGGAGCTAAACAGTATGTCCTGAATGCCCCCCAGCCTTCAGATGGGAGCTAAACAGTATGTCCTGAATGCCCCCCAGCCTTCAAAAAATCTAATCAAATGTATTTATATAGCCCTTCTTACATCAGCTGATATCTCAAAGTGCTGTACAGAAACCCAGCCTAAAACCCCAAACAGCAAGCAATGCAGGTGAAGAAGCACGGTGGCTAGGAAAAACTCCCTAGAAAAGCTAAAACCTAGGAAGAAACCTAGAGAGGAACCAGGCTATGAGGGGTGGCCAGTCCTCTTCTGGCTGTGCCGGGTGGAGATTATAACAGAACATGGCCAAGATGTTCAAATGTTCATAAATGACCAGCATGGTCAAATAATAATAATCACAGTAGTTGTCGAGGGTGCATCAAGTCAGCACCTCAGGAGTAAATGTCAGTTGGCTTTTCATAGCCGATCATTAAGAGTATCTCTACCGCTCCTGCTGTCTCTAGAGAGTTGAAAACAGCAGGTCTGGGACAGGTAGCACGTCCGGTGAACAGGTCAGGGTTCCATAGCCGCAGGCAGAACAGTTGAAACTGGAGCAGCAGCACGGCCAGGTGGACTGGGGACAGCAAGGAGTCATCATGCCAGGTAGTCCTGAGGCATGGCCCTAGGGCTCAGGTCCTCTGAGAGAGAAAAAGAGAATTAGAGAGAGCATACTTAAATTCACACAGGACACCGGATAAGACAGGAGAAGTACTCAGGATATAACAAACTGACCCTAGCCCCCCGACACATATACTACTGCAGCATAAATACTGGAGGCTGAGACAGGAGGGGTCAGGAGGCACTGTGGCCCCATGCGATGATACCCCCGGACAGGAAGGATATAACCCCACCCACTTTGCCAAAGCACGCCTCCACACCACTAGAGGGATATCTTCAACCACCAACTTACCATCCTGAGACAAGGCCGAGTATAGCCCACAAAGATCTCCGCCACGGCACAACCCAAGGGGGTGCGCCAACCCAGACAGTAAGATCACGTCAGTGACTCAGCCCACTCGTGACGCACCCCTCCTAGGGACGACATGATAGAGCACCAGTAAGCCAGTGACTCAGCCCCTGTAATAGGGTTAGAGGCAGAGAATCCCAGTGGAGAGAGGGGAACCGGCCAGGCAGAGACAGCAAGGGTGGTTCGTTGCTCCAGAGCCTTTCCGTTCACCTTCACAGTCCTGGGCCAGACTACACTCAATCATATGACCCACTGAAGAGATGAGTCTTCAGTAAACACTTAAAGGTTGAGACCGAGTCTGCGTCTCTCACATGGGTAGGCAGACCATTCCATAAAAATGGAGCTCTATAAGAGAAAGCCCTGCCTCCAGCTGTTTGCTTAGAAATTCTAGGGACAATTAGGAGGCCTGCGTCTTGTGACCGTAGCGTACGTGTAGGTATGTACTGCAAGACCAAATCGGAAAGCTAGGTAGGAGCAAGCCCATGTAATGCTTAATCCGGGTAGCCGGAAAGTCGAGCATTGCAGTAGTCTAACCTAGAAGTAACAAAAGAATGGATTAATTTTTCTGCATCATTTTTGGACAGAGTTTCTGATTTTTGCAATGTTACGTAGATGGAAAAAAGCTGTCCTTGAAACAGTCTTGATATGTTCGTCAAAAGAGAGATCAGGGTCCAGAGTAACGCCGAGTTCCTTCACAGTTTTATTTGAGACGACTTTACAACCATCAAGATTAATTGTCAGATTCAACAGAAGATCTCTTTGTTTCTTGGGACCTAGAACAAGCATCTCTGTTTTGTCCGAGTTTAAAAGTAGAAAGTTTGCAGCCATCCACTTCCTTATGTTTGAAACACAGGCTTCCAGGGAGGGCAATTTTGGGGCTTCACCATGTTTCATTGAAATGTACAGCTGTGTGTCATCCGCATAGCAGTGAAAGTTAACATGTTTTCGAAATAACATCCCCAAGAGGTAAAATATATAGTGAAAACAATAGTGGTCCTAAAACGGAACCTTGAGGAACACCGACATTTACAGTTGATTTGTCAGAGGACAAACCATTCACAGAGACAAACTGATATCTTTCCGACAGATAAGATCTAAACCAGGCCAGAACTTGTGCGTGTAGACCAATTTGGGTTTCCAATCTCTCCAAAAGAATGTGGTGATCGATGGTATCAAAAGCAGCACTAAGGTCTAGGAGCACAAGGACAGATGCAGAGCCTCGGTCTGACGCCATTAAAAGGTAATTGACCACCTTCACAAGTGCAGTCTCAGTGCTATGATGGGGTCTAAAACCAGACTGAAGCATTTCGTATACATTGTTTGTCTTCAGGAAGGCAGTGAGTTGCCGTGCAACAGCTTTTTTCTTTTTAATTGAGAGGAATGGAAGATTCGATATAGGCCGATTTTTAGTTTTTGATATTTTCTGGGTCAAGGTTTGGCTTCTTCAAGAGAGGCTTTATTACTGCCACTTTTAGTGAGTTTGGTACACATCCGGTGGATAGAGAGCCGTTTATTATGTTCAACATAGGAGGGCCAAGCACAGGAATCAGCTCTTTCGGTAGTTTAGTTGGAATAGGGTCCAGTATGCAGCTTGAAGGTTTAGAGGCCATGATTATTTACATCATTGTGTCAAGAGATATAGTACTAAAACACTTGAGTGTCTCTTGATCCTAGGTCCTGGCAGAGTTGTGCAGACTCAGGACAACTGAGCTTTGGAGGAATAAGCAGATTTAAAGAGGAGTCCGTAATTTGCTTTCTAATGATCATGATCTTTTCCTCAAAGAAGTTCATTAATTTATTACTGCTGAAGTGAAAGCCATCCTCACTTGAGGAATGCTGCTTTTTAGTTAGCTTTGTGACAGTATCAAAAATACATTCTGGATTGTTCTTATTTTCCTCAATTAAGTTGGAGAAATAGGATCATCGAGCAGCAGTGAGGGCTCTTCGATACTGCACGGTACTGTCTTTCCAAGCTAGTCGGAAGACTTCCAGTTTGGTGTGGCGCCATTTCCGTTCCAGTTTTCTGGAAGCTTGCTTCAGAGCTCGGGTATTTTCTGTATACCAGGGAGCTTGTTTCTTATGACAAATGTTTTTTGTTTTTAGAGGTGCAACTGCATCTAGGGTATTGCGCAATGTTAAATTGAGTTCCTCAGTTAGGTGGTTAACTGATTTTTGTCCTCTGACGTACTTGGGTAGGCAGAGGGAGTCTGGAAGGGCATCAAGGAATCTTTGTGTTGTCTGAGAATTTATAGCACGACTTTTGATGCTCCTTGTTTGGGGTCTGAGCAGATTATTTGTTGCGATTGCAAACGTAATAAAATGGTGGTCCGATAGTCCAGGATTGAGGAAAAACATTAAGATCCACAACATTTATTCCATGGGACAAAACTAGGTCCAGAGTATGACTGTGACAGTGAGTAGGTCCAGAGACATGTTGGACAAAATCCACTGAGTCGATGATGGACTTTTCCATGTGAATATTAAAATCACCAAAAATTTGAATTTGATCTGCTATAGGATAGGAATTCAGGGAACTCAGTGAGGAACGCTGTATATGGCCCAGGAGGCCTGTATACAGTAGCTATAAAAAGTGATTGAGTAGGCTGCATAGATTTCATGACTAGAAGCTCAAAAGACGGAAACGTCACCTTTTTTTTTTTGTAAATTGAAATTTGCTATCGTAAATGTTAACACCTCCGCCTTTGCGGGATGCACGGGGGATATGGTCACTAGTGTAACCAGGAGGTGAGGCCTCATTTAACACCAGTAAATTTATCACGCTTAAGCCATGTTTCAGTCAGGCCAATCACATCAAGATTATGATCAGTGATTAGTTCATTGCCTATAACTGCCTTTGAAGTGAGGAATCTAACATTAAGTAGCCCTATTTTGAGATGTGAGGTATCACGATCTCTTTCAATAATGGCAGGAATGGAGGAGGTCTTTATCCTAGTGAGATTGCTAAGACGAACACCGCCATGTTTAGTTTTGCCCAACCTAGGTCGAGGCACAGACACGGTCTCAATGGGGATAGCTGAGCTGACTACACTGTCTGCTAGTGGCAGACTCCACTAAGCTGGCAGGCTGGCTAACAGCCTGCTGCCTGGCCTGCACCCTACGTTTAGGTCAGTTGTATGCTGCTGCTCTGTGATCTATTAACAGCAAGGGTTCCATTAAATAGGCATCATATTTAGGACTGATGCATTTGGCAATATTCAATTCGTACACAAAACATATAAACAAAGTATTCATTGTGAAAGTGAATACATGCAGGCCATTCATATATAGCTTATGCGCAGCACTTTGTTGAAGTTATTGTTTTCTTGCTGAAACTGCAAGCAACACCTGTCAAACTCAGACAATTCTCTCAAAACACATGGATGTCGATTTGCACCGACTAGTATTACCAGTATGTTATTCTGGTTGAAATTGTTACTCTCGTGCCATGTAACAATTGCTGACATGGCAGATTCAGATGGGGCTAAAATTACACATGGTGTTTTGTGCTTGTGTACATAATTACATTACCCGACCACCCCCAGTAAAACTCATCCTGTCTGAATAGGGCTTAAGAGTAGTACTGTTGACCACTCACTGATGAAGGGGCGTAGACTTCGTCCACTGAACTTCGACTTGCCTCAAGAAAAAATGTGTGCGCGAACAGCTGGGAAAAAGAACCTGCCGAACACCAAAACTATACAAAATGTTAATGTTTACATGAGCTGTTTTGACTAGGAAGCATGTGACAGTCTTAACATCACTCAAACCTAGCTACCCTAATTGGTCAAGTCAATTGTCAATCAAGCTCTACAGCCCAGCTGATTGGCTCCAGCCCCGTGTTGTATCTACTGTCACTCTACTCTGTTTCTCAGCGTTGGCAGTGTATTTGTCCCTACTTTGATTGTGTGACTCCCAGCAGGGTCACATGTAGAGGCCAGCTGTGGAGCCCAGCCACTCTGAAGGAGTAGAACAGGCACAGTTAATTATTAGGATTTGTTTATGATTGGTGGTGGTGGGATTGCGTAAGCAAGCAGTGTTCCCGTCCCAGTGTGCTGTGGCTGGTTGGCTGTCTGGTTATCAGTAAATGCACTGCTGTCACCTCCCTTTCCCCCCAGCCAGCCCCTCTCTGCCCTCAACAGCAGGCAGGCCACGGGGACAAAGTCCACTAGTCACACTGAGCCTGCGAAAGTTTACAGAGGGAGATGTAGGAAAACGCTACAGACACAACCAGGAATAATACACTAGGGTTGTTAGAGGACTAGGGGTCGATCAGAAGACTGGTTTATTTGATCGAGGACCATGATGGCAGATTTTAGCTGATAAGATGAGGGGAAGGAGCACATTTACTTTGGTTGAAGAGCGAGAAGCAGGGGAACGTACAGTAGAGGACTAAAGGAGAGGGAGACCCAGGCCTCAGGACAGAGGCCTGCCAGTGGGTTGTCATTTGACCATGGTGCTGATCCACTGTGTACATTTCCAGTGCGTATGGACCAGACCAGACCAAGATCAGGAGGACCAGGAGGGAAGAGGACATCTCTGGGTAAATACATTTGAATTCAATCACTATTTGACACCATCCCTTTTGATTTAAACAAAACGTTCCATATATGTTTGCCCATGGAAGAAGTTGTCAGAAAGTGAATTTTTGGACCTGGGCAAATTGTCAAGCAAAGAGGCACTGAGTTTGAAGGTAGGCCTTGAAATACATCCACAGGTACACCTCCAATTCACTCAAATGATGTCAATTAGCCTATCGGAAGCTTCTAAAGCCATGACATCATTTTCTGGAATTTTCCTAGCTGTTTAAAGGCACAGTCAACTCAGTGTATGTAAACTTCTGACCCACTGGAATTGTGATACAGTGAATTATAAGTGAAATCTGTCTAAAAAATTGTTGGGAAAATTACTTGTTATGCACAAAGTAGATGTCCTAATCGACTTGCCAAAACTATAGTTTGTTAACAAGACATTTGTGGAGTGGTTGAAAAACTAGTATTAATGACTCCAACCTAAGTGTATGTAAACTTCCGACTTCAAGTGTGTATGTATATTTATTGTTCTTTTTTTTTTCTTCAGTAAGGAAGACATGGATGTCTCATGGTATGGTGGGGTATGCAAAATGGGTCAACTTTGAACACCTTTATCTCTTGAATGTTTTGGCATTCGGGTCAAAAAATGTACTTTCTGAGCACTCCTACAACAGAAAAATACAGTGCCCTCAAAAAGTATTCACACCCCTTGACTTTTTCCACATTTTGTTGCTGTAGCCCAAATTTAAAATGGATTCAATTGAGATTTGCGGTCATTGGCCAGCACACAAAACCCCATAATGTCAAAGTGGAATTGTGTTTTTAGTAATTTTTTACAAATTAATAAAAAATGGAAAGCTGAAATGTCTTGAGTCTAGTGTTCAACCCCATTGTTATGGCAAACCTGAATAAGTTCAGGATTAAAAATTTGCTTAAGAAGTTACATAAGTTGCATGGACTCACTCTGTGCAATAATAGTGTTTTTAAATTATTTTTGAATTACTTCCTCGTCTCTTTACCCCAAACATACAATTATCTGTAAGGTCCCTTAGTCGAATAGTGAATTTCAAACATAGATTCAACCACAAAGACCATGGAGGTTTTCCAATGCCTCGCAAAGATCATCACCTATTTGTAGATAGGTATAAAAAAAATTTAAAAAAGAAGCAGACATTGAATATCCCTTTGAGCATGGAGAAGTTACCAATTACACTTTGGATGGTGTATCAATACACCCAGTCACTATGAAGATAGGAAGAAAGACTGACTTATTTGCCGGAGAGGCCAATGGTGACTTTAAAACGGTTACAGAGTTTAATGGCTGTGATAGGAGAAAACTGAGGATGTATCAACAACATTGTAGTTACTCCACAACACTAACCTAATTGACAGTGAAAAGAAGGAATCCTAACAGAATAAAAATATTCCACAACATGCATCCTGTTTGCAAGAAGGGACTAAAGTAATACTGCAAAAAATTGGCAAAGTCATTTACTTTTTGTCCTGAATACAAAGTTAGGTTTGGGGAAAATCCAATACAACACATTACTGAGTACCGTTCCATTTTTTTCAAGCATGGTGGTGGCTGCATCATGTTATGGGTATGCTTGTCATCTTTAAGAACTGGGGAGTTTTTCAGTATAAAACAGAAACGGAATTGAGCTAAGCACAGGCAAAATCCTAGAGGAAAATCTGGTTCAGTCTGCTTTCCACCAGCCACTGGAAGATGAATTCACCTTTCAGCAGAACAATAACCTAAAACACAAGGCCAAATCTAATTTGGAGTTGCTTACCAAGAAGATCGTGAATGTTCCTGAGTGGCCGAGTTACAGTTTTGACTTAAACCCGCTTAAAATCTATGGCTAGACTTGAAAATGGTTGTCTGGGGCCTCCCGGGTGGCGCAGTGGTCTAAGGATGCAGTGCTAGCTGGGTTCAAGCCCAGGCTCTGTCGCAGCCGGCTGCGACCGGGAGGTCCATGGGGCGACGCACAATTGGCCTAGCGTCGTCCGGGTTAGGGAGGGTTTGGCCGGTAGGGATATCCTTGTCTCATCGCGCACTAGCGACTCCTGTGGCGGGCCGGGCGCAGTGCACGCTGACCAGGTCGCTAGGTGTACGGTGTTTCCTCCGACACATTGGTGCGGCTGGCTTCCGGGTTGGATGCGCGCTGTGTTAAGAAGCAGTGCGGCTTGGTTGGGTTGTGTTTCGGAGGACGCATGGCTCTCGACCTTCGTCTCTCCCGAGCCAGTACGGCAGTTATAGCGATGAGACAAGACAGTAACTACTAACAATTGGATACCACGACATTGGGGAGAAAAAGGGGTGTAATAAAAAAAGAAAATGGTTGTCTAGCTATGATCAACAACCAATTTGACAGCTTGAATTTTGAAAATAATAATAGGCAAATATTGTACAATCCAGGTGTGCTAAGCTCTTAGAGACTTACCCAGAAAGGGGCACAGCTGTAATCACTGCTAAAGGTGATTCTAACATGTATTGACTCAGGAGTGTGGATACGTCTGTAGAAGAGATGTCTGTATTTCATTTTCAATAAATTAGTAAAAATTTCAACATGTTTTCACTTTGTCATTATGGTGTATTGTGTGTAGTAGATGGGTGAGAGAGATCTATTTAATCCATGTTGAATTCAGGCTGTAACACAACTAAATGTAGAATAAGTCAAGGGGTATGAACACTTTCTGAACGCACTGTATGTATGAAAGGTTTTGTTCAAATTTAAAAGGGGTACTGTCAAAAAGTGATTGAATTCAAATGGATTTACCCCTCTCTCTTTGAAAAAAAACCAATACTAATGTCAAACTAGCCTAAAACAGAACACATTACAGTAGGAAGCTTTCTGGTCAGTTACAGCCTAAACATTGCTCTATTTTTCAAATGACCAGTAACCTAAATAGGAATAAATGTGCACTCCGCTATCGCTCCTACTTGTGTGTACACATACAATTTGATAAGACCTTTTTATTTCTTGAGGTTATGTGATATGGGGAATAGAATGTGCAAATATACACTGCTCAAAAAAATAAAGGGAACACTTAAACAACACAATGTAACTCCAAGTCAATCACACTTCTGTGAAATCAAACTGTCCACTTAGGAAGCAACACTGATTGACAATAAATTTCACATGCTGTTGTGCAAATGGAATAGACAACAGGTGGAAATTATAGGCAATTAGCAAGACACCCCCAATAAAGGAGTGGTTCTGCAAGTAGTGACCACAGACCACTTCTCAGTTCCTATGCTTCCTGGCTGATATTTTGGTCACTTTTGAATGCTGGCGGTGCTTTCACTCTAGTGGGGTAGCATGCGACGGAGTCTACAACCCACACAAGTGGCTCAGGTAGTGCAGCTCATCCAGGATGGCACATCAATGCGAGCTGTGGCAAGAAGGTTTGCTGTGTCTGTCAGCGTAGTGTCCAGAGCATGGAGGTGCTACCAGGAGACAGGCCAGTACATCAGGAGACGTGGAGGAGGCTGTAGGAGGGCAACAACCCAGCAGCAGGACCGCTACCTCCGCCTTTGTGCAAGGAGGAGCAGGAGGAGCACTGCCAGAGCCCTGCAAAATGACCTCCAGCAGGCCACAAATGTGCATGTGTCTGCTCAAACGGTCAGAAACAGACTCTATGAGGGCCCGACGTCCACAGGTGGGGGTTGTGCTTACAGCCCAACACCGTGCAGGACGTTTGGCATTTGCCAGAGAACACCAAGATTGGCAAATTCGCCACTGGCGCCCTGTGCTCTTCACAGATGAAAGCAGGTTCACACTGAGCACATGAGCACATGTGACAGACGTGACAGAGTCTGGAGACGCCGTGGAGAACGTTCTGCTGCCTGCAACATCCTCCAGCATGACCGGTTTGGCGGTGGGTCAGTCATGGTGTGGGGTGGCATTTCTTTGTGGGGCCGCACAGCCCTCCATGTGCTCGCCAGAGGTAGCCTGACTGCCATTAGGTACCGAGGTGAGATCCTCAGACCCCTTGTGAGACCATATGCTGACACATGCACATTTGTGGCCTGCTGGAGGTCATTTTGCAGGGCTCTGGCAGTGCTCCTCCTTGCACAAAGGCGGAGGTAGCGGTCCTGCTGCTGGGTTGTTGCCCTCCTACGGCCTCCTCCACGTCTCCTGATGTACTGGCCTGTCTCCTGGTAGCGCCTCCATGCTCTGGACACTACGCTGACAGACACAGCAAACCTTCTTGCCACAGCTCGCATTGATGTGCCATCCTGGATGAGCTGCACTACCTGAGCCACTTGTGTGGGTTGTAGACTCTGTCTCATGCTACCACTAGAGTGAAAGCACCGCCAGCATTCAAAAGTGACCAAAACATCAGCCAGGAAGCATAGGAACTGAGAAGTGGCCTGTGGTCACCACCTGCAGAACCACTCCTTTATTGGGGGTGTCTTGCTAATTGCCTATAATTTCCACCTTTTGTCTATTCCATTTGCACAACAGCATGTGAAATTTATTGTCAATCAGTGTTGCTTCCGAAGTGGACAGTTTGATTTCACAGAAGTGTGATTGACTTGGAGTTACATTGTGTTGTTTAAGTGTTCCCTTTATTTTTTTGAGCAGTGTATATTCCATATTACAGAGTCCAAAGACATTAGTAATAACTTTCCACATTAATGACACGTCAACTAAATGGCATGCTCTGTTTTTGATTCAGACCTTCCTTCCTGCAGATGTTTGTTAGAAGCAAACATTGTGGGGCATCTCATTGACCTTTCACCTTTGCTCTCACCTTCAGGGTACGTTAGATGAACAGGGCAGAGAGGCACTATTAGGGGGTGAAGAGATGCCCCCTCCTTCAGCCACCAGTACCCCTTCTCTCACACCAACATGTCCCCCAGAGTCTCCCACTTCACCCATGTCACCGACGAAAATAGGTTCCACAGAAACGTCCACGTCCTTCATCCCCAGGCAAAGGGCGGGCCGATCGAGGCCTCGGCCAATCTCTGACTACGCTCAGCTGGTAGCCAGGAAGTACGCCATCCCCGAGGAGGAGACGGAGCTACATCCTAAGGAGAGGACTACAAATGGAACTCCCTGTCAAGACTGCAAAAGCAATGGAGACTCGCAGGACAGTGACAGCACAGAGAACTACAATATGAATGGAGATCTCCAGTGCCGGAGGAGACGGCCAATGTCTGTTATTGGAGGAGCTGAGGAGAGAGAGGACCGTCTGCCTTCTGTAAGAACCTCACCTCTAAACAATGGCTAGATATATACTGAACAGAAATATAAACGCAACATGTAAAGTGTTCCATGTTTCATGAGCTGAAATAAAAGATCCCAGAAATGTTCCATATGAACAAAAAGCTTATCTCTCATTTTGTGCACAGATTTTTTTTACATCCCTGTTAGTGAGCATTTCTCCTTTGCCAAGATAACCCATCCACCTGACAGGTGTGGCATATCAAGAATCTGATTAAACAGCATGATCATTACACAGGTGCACCTTGTGCTGGGGACAATAAAAGGCCCCTCTAACATGTGCAGTTTTGTCACACAACACCATGCCACAGATGTCTCAAGTTTTGTGGGAGTGTGCAATTTGCATGCTGACTGCAGGAATGTCCAACAGAGTTGTTGCCAGAATTGAATGTTCATTTCTCTACCATAAGCCACCTCCAATGTCATTTTAGAGATTTTGGCAGTACATCCAACTGGCCTCACAACCGCAGACCACATGTAACCACGCCAGCCCAGGACATTAACATTTTCACCTGCGGGATCGTCTGAAACCAGCCACCTGGACAGCTGATGAAACTGTGGGTTTGTACAACTGAAGAATTTCTGCACAAACTGTCAGAAACTTCTCAGGGAAGCTCAACTGGCTGCTTGTCGTCTTCACCAGGGTCTTGACTTGACTGCAGTTCGGCGTCGTAACTGACTTTAGTGGAAAAATGCTCACTTTCGATGGCCACTGGCACGTTGGATAAGTGTTCTCTTCACGGGCAAATGGCAGGCAGCATGCGTATATGGCGTTGTGTGGGCGAGCGATTTGCTGATGTCAACGTTGGGAACAGAGTCCCCCATGGTGGCGGTAAGGTTATGTTATGGGCAGGCATAAGTTACAGACAACAAACACATTTAGCATTTTACCGATGGCATTGTGAATGCACAGCTATACGGTGACGGGATTCTGAGGCCCGTTGTCGTGCCATTCATCTGCCACCATCACCTCATGTTTCAGCGTGATGATGCACAGCCCCATCTCGCAAGAATCTGTAAACAATTCCTTGAAGCTGAACATGTCCCAGTTCTTCAATGCATGCATACTCACCAGACATATCACCAATTGAGCATGTTTGGGATTCTCTGGATCGACATGTATGACAGTGTGTTCCAGTTCCCTCCAATATCAAGCAACTTCACACAGCCATGGAAGAGGAGTGGGACAGCATTCCACAGGCCACAATCAACAGTCTGATCAACTCTATGCGATGTGTCGCGCTGCATGAGGCAAATGGTGATCACACCAAATACTGACTGGTTTTAGGATCCATGCCCCTACCTTTTTGTGTATCTGTGACCAACAGATACAGTACCAGTCAAAGGTTTGGATACACCTACTCATTCAAGGGTTTTTCTTTATTTTTACTATTTTATACATTGTATAATAATAGTGAAGACATCAAAACTATGAAATAACACATGAAATCATGTAGTAACCAAAAAAGTGTTAAACAAATCAAGATATGTTTTAGGTTCTTCAAAGTAGCTACTCTTTGCCTTTGATAGCTTTGCGCACACTTGGCATTCTCTCAACCAGCTTCATGAGAAATGTTTTTCCAACAGTCTTGAAGGAGTTCCCACATATGTGTATCACTGCAGAATGCTGTGGTAGGCATGCTGGTTGTGTGCCTTGAATTCTAAATAAATCACAGACAGTGTCACCAGCAAAGCACCCCACACAATCACACCTCTTCCTCCATGCTTCACGGTGGGAACCACACATACAGAGATCATCCGTTCACCTACTCGGTCTCACAAAGACACGGCGGTTGGAACCAAAAATCTCATTCTGACTCATCATACCAAAGGACAGATTTCCACAGGTCTAAGGTCCATTGCTTGTGTTTCTTGGCCCAAACAAGTCTCTTCTTCTTATTGGTGTCCTTTAGTAGTGGTTTCTTTGCAGCAATTCAACCATGAAGGCCTGATTCACGTAGTCTCCTCTGAACAGTTGATTTTGAGATGTGTCTGTTACTTAAACTCTGAAGCATTTGCAGCCCAAATAATCTGAGGTGCAGTTTACTAATGAACTTATCCTCTGCAGCAGAGGTAACTCTGTCTTCCTTTCCTGTGGTGGTCCTCATGAGAGACAGTTTCATCATAGCACTTGATGGTTTCTGCGACTGCACTTGAAGAAACTTTTAAAGTTCTTGAAATGTTCTGTGTTGACGGACCTTCGTGTCTTAAAGTAATGATGGACTGTCGTTCCTGCCATAATATGGACTTGGTATTTTACCAAATAGGGCTTTCTTCTGTATACCACCCCTACCTTGTCACAACACAACTGATTGGCTCATTAAGAAGGAAAGAAATTCGACAAAATTAACTTTTAACCTGGCACACATTTTAATTTTAATTTACATTCCAGGCGACTTACTCATGAAGCTGGTTGAGAGAATGCCAAGAGTGTGCAAAGCTGTCATCAAGGCAAAGGTTGGCTACTTTGAAGAATCTCAAATATAAAATATATTTTGATTTGGTTAACACTTTTTTGGTTTCTACATGATTCCATATGTGTTATTTCATAGTTTTGACGTCTTCACTATTATTCTACAATGTGAAAAATGAAGAAAAACCCTGGAATGAGTAGGGTGTCCACACTGGTGGCTGGTACTGTACAAATCTGTATTTCCAGTCATGTGAAATCCATAGATTAGGGCCTAATGAATTTACTGATTTCCTTATGAACTGTAACTCAGTGAAATCATTTACACCACCTGTATTCCAGAGGAAATGCCCAGTATGTAAAATAATGCCCTGTTTGTGATTTGTCCCCAAAGGCCCTAACACTGTCCTCTCCATGCCCCTCTAGCCTCTGTCGCGCCCCCCTGTCCCGTCCCACCAGGTGCCCCCCTACAAAGCGGTGTCGGCCAGGTTCCGCCCCTCCACCTTCTCCCAGAGCACCCCCATCGGACTGGACCGCCTCGGACGACGCAAACTACACAGAGTCCTCAGTGTTGAGGGTGTGTGTGAAAGAGAGGAATGAAGATGGAGAGCGCTTGTCTGTGAGAATGAGGCAGAGTGGGGTTGAGTGGTGAGGGTCTGTGAGAATGAGGCAGAGTGGGGTTGAGTGGTGAGGGTCTGTGAGAATGAGGCAGAGTGGGGTTGAGTGGTGAGGGTCTGTGAGAATGAGGCAGAGGGGTTGAGTGGTGAGGGTCTGTGAGAATGAGGCAGAGTGGGGTTGAGTGGTGAGGGTCTGTGAGAATGAGGCAGAGGGGTTGAGTGGTGAGGGTCTGTGAGAATGAGGCAGAGTGGGGTTGAGTGGTGAGGGTCTGTGAGAATGAGGCAGAGGGGTTGAGTGGTGAGGGTCTGTGAGAATGAGGCAGAGTGGGGTTGAGTGGTGAGGGTCTGTGAGAATGAGGCAGAGTGGGGTTGAGTGGTGAGGGTCTGTGAGAATGAGGCAGAGTGGGGTTGAGTGGTGAGGGTGTGTGAGAATGAGGCAGTGGGTCTAGTGTCTGTAAATTAACAGCAAAGCAGACGAGCTCTTTGAAAGTATAATGTAAAAGTATGTTTCCCCTCGTTCAGTGTGTGAGCAGGTATAATGTTTGACTGTCTTCTCCTCCCCAAAGCAGACGCCGGCTCAGAGCGTTCTGCAGCGGTGGATGGTGACAGTGTGAGTGAGGAGGAGGGGAGCTTCGATGAGCTCAGTGACGTCACAACGTACCTGCAGCCTGGGGTGGAGCTGTCTGCTCTCAGCCAGGTGAGCTGCCTACCTGGGTGTTTACCTGCAGAGTGTGTTCTGTTACCATTCCTGGCAACAGACGTAACGTCTCTCCAAGTCAACATGCCGTTTCTGCCAATTCGTCTCTGATGTGTCTATTTCTATGTGATTGTGTGTGATCTGTTTTGGTCAAATTTTGGACACGGCTCTGGTGTCCAAGTCCAAGCATAATCTGTGTGTCGGACATGAGTGTGCTGTGCATGTAATTCTGTATTTATCTGTGCGTGTCTGTCATTACATAAAACTCTGACTCTGTAACTCTGAGTACAGAGAAACATCAGGGGAATAATGTGACTTCTCATTTCTTTAACTGGAAAACCTTCAGCCATCAGACAGTCTGATGTATGTAATATTTTTTTTTATCTCTCTGTGTGTGTGTGTGTCAGTGGATAAGCCAGGGTCAAGCAGTGTATGCGGAGGCCCTGTGGGACCATGTGACGATGGAGGAGCAGGAGCTGGCGTTCAAGGCGGGGGATGTGATCCGGGTGCTGGAGGCCCCTCACAAGGACTGGTGGTGGGGCATGGGGGCAGACAGGGAGGCCTGGTTCCCCTCTAGCTTCGTCAGGGTAAAACTACTCTAATCACTTTTCCATCCACAGTTTTTATGTGAGTAGTCATACCGTATAAATAAATAAAAACATCGCAACAGCTGTGATGGAAACAGGAAGTTTCGGTACAATTTTATAAATGCCGACAGATCATTTGTAAGTTCGACATGGTGGGATCATTTTGTGTCGGTAAAATGTATTATGCAAGAAATTTCCAAAGACCAGAGTAGCACATTTGCTATTTAACTCAACAGTTTTTGTTACAAAACTATCGGTAGAGTTGAAGATGCGATGCAATCACATTGAACTTTAGAATTTTATTCGGTACATGAAAAATACATTTTGTGGGCACTATGTCATCACGCGCTGATTTTTATCCGCAAGAAGTCCGTCTGGTGCACTAACTCTTAATTTTCAATTTCAATCAGTCAATTATTCACCATTTCTTCATGTTTTATTGATATTTTTACACAACACCAAGATATAGATCAGGCCATAAAGCTAAAAACAAATGTTTAAAAGAGCCACAAACAAAACAACTGTCTGTACAAGACATGATGGTTAGGTTGTTGAAATATAAGAAGTGTCCATGTTTTGTCTAAGTGGACATTGACCTCCCTGTGTAATTGATGTTTACTGTAGACCCTCCCAGCCAAAGGATCTGAAACTGGCTTAGCGCCAACCACGCCCCTTAGTAGTGTGTGTTCAAGGGCTGAGGGGTTCAGACGTTTCAGTGGTTTCCCTGGCGACTTGTGTTGATTGACAGTTGCGTCTTACTAAGGCAAGCTATGGTAACCATGGCGAGGCCAGTTCATTGACAGGTGGGTGACCGCTTGGTAATTTCCCCTATTGGTGATTGTTGTTGACAGACAGGGGCTTGTTAACCATACATGGTGTTTCCAATGTTACCATAGGGATGTAGGTTGGGTTAAGTTTCATTTCTAGGTGCTAGTTAACTAGGTGGACTGTGTGACTGTGGTTGCCCTAGTAACGTGGGGGAGTGTGTTTGATTGACAGGTTCGTGTGAACCAGGAGGAGGACTCAGGAGCAGAAAGTGTAGAGAGTTGTGCTCTGGACCAAGAGGACGCACACACTGACACCCGGGACACTCACACACACAGTGCCGAGCACCGTGAGCAGATGAGGACTAACGTGGTCAAAGAAATCATGAATACTGAACGCATCTACATCAAACATCTCCGGGACATCTGTGAGGTGGGTGGAGGCTCGACCACAACCACCAACATTAACCAACCCTAACCAATCTCTTTCCACCATCATCACTGATATTCCAACTAGGGCTCTGGATTACCACCAGCTTTTCTGCCCATTGGCTCCCCCTGCTGGTCAAACCTTAGCACTGAACACAACATCTATGTCAGTGTTTTTTTCTGCATAGAAAAGTCTTGGGTGGGCCACCTGTTTTTTTCAGCGCCTATGTCCAAATACATACATTTTAATTGGTGTTATTTATTTTTATTTAAATTATTTTCAGGTTAGACATTTTTTTCCAGTGTTAACTTAAACGACTAACACCAGATATAAAGTATGTAGAAAAGATAACATACTAGTGTATTTTGTGATAAGATCATCTTTGAGAACTAACAATCACAAAAATAAAAGCTAGACAGTCAGGGGGGCCCCCATTGATTTTGTTTGTTTGTGTCGCTCAGATAGCATGAGCTATGGTGAAATGTGTAGAATTGCAGGAAATTTGCTTTAAAACTGCACATTTTCTCTGTCTCATGTAAAAAAAAAAATGTATAAATGTACACATTAGCTTTAAAACAGCTACATTTTGTCACTGCGCCCAACAGGAGGGCCTCTAAAATGTTTGATCGGAGACCACACCATTGGCCACGCCCCACCACTTAAGCCTCATTTTGATCCAGACATAATGTCTAATGCTTTTCCCAGGGCTATATCCGTCAGTGTGGTAAACACCCGGGCATGTTCACTGAGCTGCAGCTAAAGACCATCTTCAGTAACATCGAGGACATCTACAAGTTCCAGAGACAGTTCCTCAAAGAGCTGGAGAAGAAGTACAACACAGACCAGCCTCACCTCAGTGAGATAGGAGCCTGTTTCCTCTTACAGGTTGTTATACCCTTTGTACACACACTTTTTTCAGAATTGGATCCAGCGTTTTTCCACCATTATCTTTTTGCTCCGTGAATACATTACACAGTTATACATTTCAACACAGTCATATCCCCGTTTGGCTCTATTGAACTATTTTGCCCCTCTTCCCCCCCTCCCACACTCTTTCTTTCCTTCCTTACCCACTCTCACCCTCTTCACTCACCCCCCCATCCTCTTATCCTCTCTCTCAGGGGGAGGGGTTTTCCATCTACTCTGAGTACTGTAACACCCACCCTGCAGCGTGTGGGGAGCTGCAGCGCCTCATGAAGCTGGGCAGGTACAAGCACTTCTTTGAGGCCTGCCGGCTGCTGCAGCAGATGATTGACATCTCCATCGCCGGCTTCCTGCTCACGCCCGTCCAGAAGATCTGCAAGTACCCCCTGCAGCTGGGAGAGCTGCTCAAATACACCCCCAAAGACCACAGGTAGGCCACAACACACACTGACCACTTTTTCCTTTACTAACTTCGCTACATACACACACACACACACACGAATACACACACACACACAAACCTTTTCACACTCTCGAATGCTGTTGATGTTGTGTTCTGTAGTGACTATGGTGGAGTTAGTGACGCGTACGAGGCGATGAGGAATGTGGCGAGCCTGATCAACGAGGGGAAAAGGAGGCTGGAGAGTGTTGACGCCATAGCTCACTGGCAGGTGGCCATCCTACGCTGGGAGGTGAGGCTCCTCACTACTTCTTTACATTGTTACTGTAGCAGAAACCTTTTACCACCATATTATTACATGGCTGTTACAGTGTTCATGTTAAGGCTTTGCATCGAAACCCATTTCAACCTTGTGCTCGTCTCCTGTACTCAGTCTGGGAAATAAGGTGACGTTTAACATGGGTCCATGCTATCCGGGGTCCCTACCCCATTTGAGGTTGAAATGTAAAATAGTTAAGGGTTATGGTAGGGGTTAGGGTAGAGACTTCCCAAGGATCCCGGCTAGCACTAACCATTTAAGATGTAGACAATGACTCATACAATGATCTGACAAATGCAACACCCTCTCTGAACCAGTATCTGTGCAGAGGAGCAGACAATGAATGACTAGTCTCAAATCACCTCTTCGGTACCAGCAATAAAATCCCTCATTACTACCACGTACATGTCGGCTGATCCAGCAGCAGTACTCTATCCCTAAAGATCATTGATTTTATCATCTACAATATCATCTACAATGTCATCAACCTGTAATAATATTTAATGCAAGTAGATTAAGTAGACCATGTTTTTAGAGATCAAGTAGGTTAAGTAGACCATATAAGGTATGTTTTTAGAGATCAAGTAGGTTAAGTAGACCATATAAGGTATGTTTTTAGAGAGCTTTCTGAAGAGGTGGATTTGGCACATGTACATTTTTATGTAGACTTTTTGGGGGATGTACATACCTGGTGAGACGACAGTAAATGACGATAGTTGCTCAGCGAAACTCCATATTTAGTGAGTATCTGATGTATTTTGACATAACGCTTGCAGAGCTGTCTAATGGGAAAATGAATGGTAGCAAACTGGGCTAGAGATGAGACTAGTCATATTCATTGTCTCCTCCTCTGCCCAGATACTGGTTCACCCCCTCTCTCTCTCTCTCTCTGTGTGTGCTCTCTCCCAGGGAGCGGATGTTCTGGAGCGCAGCTCGGAGCTGATCCACTCTGGGGAACTCACCCGGATTGTCCGGCAGGGCAACAAGACGCAGCAGCGCAGCTTCTTCCTGTTCGACCACCAGCTGGTGTTCTGTAAGAAGGACGTACTGCGCCGCGACCTGCTGCACTACCGTGGTCGCCTGGACATGGACAACACATCGGTGCTGCAGATGCCCGATGGCAGGGACCCCGAGCTGGGCATCTTGCTGAGGAACGCCTTGCGGCTCCGGAACAGCTCCACCCTGGAGACCCTGTGTTACCTCTGCTGCAGGAAATCCCAGGATAGACAACGCTGGCTGCAGGCCTTCGCCAGGGAGAGACAGAGGGTACAGGAGGACCAGGAGATGGGTGAGAAGGAGTGGGAAGGAGAGACTGATGAGGGAAGTGGAAAGGGACGGAGAGACTGAGGAGGAAAGGGGTGGCGACTAGAAGAGGGGTTGTTGGGAAGATGGGAAAGGTGTTTCCCATGTCTCCTTCATGTAGCCTAACTCTTAAACACACACATTCATGCACACACACAAACTTATTTTTTTGTATACTGACTCTATCATGTTCAACTATAATTAGTATGCTTTAACTGATTAAACACAAATACAAATACTGCCGTTCAAAAGTTTGGGGTCACTTAGAAATGTCCTTGTTTTTGAAAGAAAAGCACATTTTTTGTCCATTAAAATAACATCAAGTTGATCAGAAATACAGTGTAGACATTGTTAATGTTATAAATGACTATTGTAGCTGAAAATGGCAGATTTTTTATGGAATATCTACATAGGTGTACAGAGACCCATTATCAGCAACCATCACTCCTGTGTTCCAATGGCACGTTGTGTTAGCCTTTTAAAATGATAAACTTAGATTAGCTAATTGATCATTAGATAACCCTTTTGAAAATATGTTAGCACAGGTGAAAACTGTTCTGCTTAAAGAAGCAATAAAACTGGCCTTTAGACTTATTGAGTATTTGGGGGTTCGATTACAGGCTCAAAATGGCCAGAAACAAATCTTTCTTCTGAAACTCGTCAATCTTTTCTTGTTCTGAGAAATGAAGGCTAGAGAAATTGCCAAGAAACTGAAGATCTTGTACAACGCTTTGTACTACTCCCTTCACAGAACAGCACAAAAGGGCTGTAACCAGAATAGAAAGAGGAGAGTGGGAGGCCCGGTGCACAACTGAGCAAGAGGACAAATACATTGGAGTGTCTAGTTTGAGAAACAGACACCTCACAAGTCCTCAACTGGCAGCTTCATTAAATAGTACCTGCAAAACACCCGTCTCAATGTCAACAGTGAAGAGGTGACTTCGGGATGCTGACCTTCTAGGCAGAGTTGCAAAGAAAGAGCCATAACTCAGACTGGCCAATAAAAATAAAAGATTAAGATAGGCAAAAGAACACAGACACTGGACAGAGGAACTCTGGGCCAGTCTGAGTTATGGCTCTTTCTTTGCAACTCTGCCTAGAAGGCCAGCATCCCGAAGTCACCTCTTCACTGTTGACATTGAGACGGGTGTTTTGCAGGTACTATTTAATGAAGCTGCCAGTTGAGGACTTGTGAGGTGTCTGTTTCTCAAACTAGACACTCCAATGTATTTGTCCTCTTGCTCAGTTGTGCACCGGGGCCTCCCACTCTCCTCTTTCTATTCTGGTTACAGCCCTTTTGTGCTGTTCTGTGAAGGGAGTAGTACAAAGCGTTGTACAAGATCTTCAGTTTCTTGGCAATTTCTCGCATGGAATAACCTTCATTTTCAGAACAAGAATAGACGGACGAGTTTCAGAAGAAAGTAATTTGTTTCTGGCCATTTTGAGCCTGTAATCGAACTCACAAATGCTGATGCTCCAGATACTCAACTAGTCTAAAGAAGGCCAGTTTTATTGCTTCTTTAATCATCACTACAGTTTTCACCTGTGCTAACATAATTGCAAAAGGGTTGTCTAATGATCAATTAGCCTTTTAAAATTATAAACTTGGATTAGCTAACACAACGTGCCATCGGAACACAGGAGTGATGGTTGCTGATAATGGACCTCTGTACGCCTATGTAGATATTCCATTAAAAATCTGCCGTTTCCAGCTACAATAATAGTCATTTACAACATTAACAATGTGTGCATTGTATTTCTGATCAATTTGATGTTATTTTAATGGACAAAAAATGTGCTTTTCTTTCAAAAACAAGGACATTTCTAAGTGACCCCAAACTTCTGAACGGTAGTGTATATATTTTTTTCTGTTTTTTTTTGGTGTGGTTTTTGTATAAGCTCTTTTGTTTTCAACCTCACCTACAAACTGTTTTATCTGTACTGTTTTGTCTTTCACTTTTCTTCTTTGGTTTCGAATAAATAAAATGTAAAACCATTCACAAGAGGAGAGCGTGTAAGTAAGTCCATGTTGAATGACATTGGGTTGACTGGTATTTTTTTAATTTCATGACAGGAATGAAGATCAGTGAAACGCAGAGAAAACAAGCAATCTTCAATGCAAGAAGATCCAAACAAGGGAAAATGAAGAGTAAGCAAGCAATCATACTTCTGTGTTCTTACAATTGCTGTGGTGTTGGATTTAGTGAAATACTCTTATTACAAATAATGTTTTAAAAACATTGTTTCTTCTCAGCCATAGGCTACTCTGGCTCTGTCCCGCCCCACCACCACCACCACCACCAACCCTTGCATCCAATTCACCAGCGCCATGTTACTGTGCCAACCAGTGTGCCTCAGCAGCAGGTGTTCACATTGGCCGAGCCCAAGCAAAAGCCCGCCCACCTGTGGTACACCTTCACCCGACATGCCTTGTTCAGGAAGTGAGGATCTCGCCCTGAGGACTCAGAGAAAAACATACAATTATGGACCTACATATTTCAGCACAGTATCTGTGCACGTACTACTTTGTGTAATGTGTGTTTGTGTGCCTCCTTAAAGTGTATGTATATTTTGTTGTGGTCTTGTGTGTGTGTGCGTTATGTCTATTCGGTTTCTATTTGTGTCTATTCAAATCTGTGCCTGCAAATTGGGAGAGATTTCCCATAAGTGTTAATATGCATACAGACTGACTCCCTCCATGTGCTGGTGTGGTAAAGATGCTGCTTTTTGTAGGTCTGAGGTTCCTTAATACCCAACCGCCCAGCACAAACCTGTATTCATGTAGTTATGACCATGATGTGCAGCAAATTTTAGCTTTTCAATTAGGAGTTGAGTACTTACCTGCTACCTTGGTTTTAGTTCATTTCGCTGAGGCTGGTCCCTGTTGGAGTTGGACTGCTAGTGAAGACACAAGTGGCTCTTCTGAGAGCTCAATGCCCAGAGGACAGTCTACACACGCATTTGCACATTCAGTAACCCTGTTAACACTGTTGTAAATAAACTATTTTACAAAAAGTACCAAGTAAAAGTAGTGTATTTCTCAATTTTATTGGTTGGTTGTGAGAAATGTATCTCTCAAAGATATGTAACATCTGCTGTAATCATATGAATTCTGTCAACATGAATGAGGGTCGTCACTAGTTACCACAGCCACAAAGTTACAAACCCGCCTATTTCTACAATTTATCTTATACCAAACCCTAACCTTAAATTAAGACCAAAAAGCAAATGTTTGTTAACATACTTTTTTTTACGATATAACCTATGTAGACTTTGTGGCTGTGGTAACTAGTGAAACCCTGAAGGAGCCCCAGCTAGTCGCTGCTTCCTCACCTGTGCGGTCCGATCTGGTTACATTCAACTGGCGGCTCAGGGTAGATAGCGAGACGCCCCACAGCAGCACGGTTTAACCAGTACACAGGGGTGCTGCTTTTTCCATCTTTATATTTGACATTTTAGAGTGGAACAGTAGAAATGACCGATCTCACTCAGAAGCGAACAATCGGATGATATGAGAGGCGCGAAGTAATGTCCCTGTGCCGGTGTCATGGGGACAGAGCGCGAGCTGACGAGCGGAGATGACAGAGATGGCAATGCCGGAGACAGTGCCAGTGTAAGTATAGCATATTCTTGGAATATTATTACATGCTGTTGGTGAATGGGAATAATTAGAATTTTTAACAACCAAAACAAGTGACGAGTAAAACTAATTGTGTTGTCATATCACCCGAAAAGCCGATGCGTTGGAATGATTACGCACTTTTCGTCTCCATAAAATTAGCTTTAAGTACCTTAATAGAAAACGTAGGTTTTAGGCCATTCACTAAAATAAAAACGTTTACAGTGTGTGACTGACTCGTATAAAGGAGTCGTGGGGGGGTAGAACCCAGAAAGATATGTGACCACTTGGGTACAGCGACACCGTTCTTCTGAGGACACCCAAACCAGTGTCCACAGTAAAGCCCAAGAGCCTTTGCTGTAGCCCTGCTTGGGACCTTTAGCCTATATTGACTATTGGTTGAGACTCAGGGCCCGTTAGGGCAGGCTATGTCAGGGTGGGAAATTGGAAATGTGAATTGGGCCAAGTTGGAGGTAGTAATGCATTTAGGTTATAGTTTATTGAGTGGCATGAATACACCACACCAAAAGCTTGCTTTTATGGCTATTTTCAAACAAATGTCCAGCAATTATGTGTAGTAATGATTTATATTCAATACTTGGACAATTGATTTAATTATTAAATCTATGCAAATCAATTATATGAATTGATAGTTCAGTCCTTTGTTTTATTTTATTCTGTAATAGGAATATTTTAACCATGTATTCAAGCTAATCAAATCAAAGTTTAGCGCTGTCCAGCTAAAACCAGGAAGGGCGCTCCAACCGTTTAAAATAACCCTCATCCAGA
Organism: Salvelinus alpinus; assembly: GCF_045679555.1. Lineage (NCBI taxonomy): Eukaryota > Metazoa > Chordata > Actinopteri > Salmoniformes > Salmonidae > Salvelinus > Salvelinus alpinus. The sequence goes on from NC_092093.1 coordinate 63,355,249, forward strand.
TCTGTTACATACTATTCATACTCATCACTTATTATTATTATTATTACAAATAGTAGATTATCACTTCTCACAATGGTGCTCGTTTAGTAAAGGTAGATCAAAGCTGAGTCAATGTCTTGCAAGATCACACAACGATGAATTCGTATTTTATAGAACAGAACCAAATAGCATAGCAGGCCTATAACACTACTGTTACACCAAAAACACCTCCTTTCTAATGAGATTTTAAGATGGTTCGCTGAAGATGAATAGTCCAAAAATATAGAATGCGCCAAAACTCAGAGCCACTATGCAGGATATATGGTTTAATTGAAACAAAATACAAGAAAGGCTAATAGTTTGTTAACATCATCCGCTCTAATTGTCTCGCGAAACAGTAACTCAGGAAGATGGAAATGCTGATTCACATGAAACTGATTGAGATCAATCAAAAGATTGGCATGGAGATGCAGTTTTACCGGTAAAACGTGAATAATTAGCATTCACAATTGCCAGTGATAATGGCCTATTTTGAAATTAGGTATGCCTATCTTGGTGTTTGAGGGTATTAAAAATATAACATTTTCTTGAGGCAATATGTGTGGGCGTAGGCAGACGTTGCAATTAGAGGATGCATTTTATGCAGATTTTATAACAGGGCTCTCCCTCCAACCCTGTTCCAATCCTAATCTAGCGCACCTGATTGTAATAATTAGCTGGTTCTTAAAATAATTGGGGTTGGCGTGGACCCCTACGGGATGGTAGCGCTCCAGGAACAGCATTGGAGAGACATGATAGGCTATTCGATAGACTACATCTGTCCATACAAACTTTGAGGGAATGGTGACGTCATTTACATATTTTTGTTTGCGCTACACCACTGCAAGTAAGATCTATGGTCGGTCTGTAGACAGGGGTGTCTGTATGCTGCATGTGATCCCCGCTGGCTTCATCAATCTGAGAAGCCAAACTGCAACCATCCCGTGCTCATTATGAACAGGGTTTTAGCCTTTTTCTCCATTTACATTGTGTCATAGCCTACACTTGGATTTGCCTACACTGTAATTCATTAAACTGGATCATTTCACCGCACCAGCATTGCAATCCAATGCATGCATGTGTAACGGATGTGAAATGGCTAGCTAGTTAGCGGGTACGCGCTAATAGCATTTCAATCAGTTACGTCACTTGCTCTGAGACCTGAAGTAGGGTTTCCCCTTGCTCTGCAAGGGCGCGGCTTTTGTGGAGCGATGGGTAACGACGCTTCGTGGGCGACTGTTGTTGACGTGTGCAGAGGGTCCCTGGTTCGCGCCCGTGTCGGGGCGAGGGGACGGTTTAAAGTTCTACTGTTACACATGATTTATGTAATAAACGGCGATATATTGCCGGGCTGTAAAACATGTTTGGGCTGTGCTATAGAAGGCTATATCGGTCCACTAATACAGGACTGAAGGCCCAGTGTACTACTTTTTTTTTTTTGCTCGCGCTACAGACCGCTATATGGGCCCGCTAATATAGGACTAGTAAAGGCCCAGTGTACTATTTCTGTGAGGGAAAAAAAAATATATATATTTTTTTAATTATTAATATACTTTTTTTAAATTCAGATTTTTCAGGGAGTGCTGCAGCACTCCTACTTCCCGCGGCTATGGTCGTTTCCATGTTCGTCTCCATGGAGAGAATCTATACCCCCAATTATCTCATGGTGGATTAAGTTCCACGCACAGGATGGGATGACGCCACATGAATAATGCAGAGCAAGAGCGTTTTGGAGCTGATGGGGTTACTTGGCACCTCGCCAAGACCTGAGACATTAAAACAGAACACATACAGTACCTCATGCAACCTGTTACATGTGGGTTTTCCATGTGATCCAGCCTAGGGATGGACCGACATTTACATATTGGGTACCTGGAGGAAAATAGGGAAGGGTCATGCTTTTTCAATTTCAGTCAAGGGGAGGCTTTAGTCTTTTTAAAATCTAGTCCAGGGAAGGGTCATGCAATTTGTAATTGATTGAATGTCTATATATGTCTCAGTGTTTTAGTATTAGTTGCTTATTAGACTATACATCGATGGGTGCCTGATGCCGCACCTCTTCTCTGACTCTCCGCACAATGTCAAGTGCGCCTATAGGCTATTTAGTGTGGCCTCAATCAAATGATCCAAAGCCTATAGGCTATGAAGTGCATGCTCGGAGAAGCACAGAGCAAAGTTATATTTCTAAGAGAGCTGCTGGGATGGTGTAAATAAAACTAGGCTGCATTACACACTGCAATGGATATTCCAACCCTGAGCCTTGGTCTGCTCTGCTCTTGCTGATCAAAAACTGTTTTGTGTGCTGCCTAACCAATGGCTGTGCTGTGTAGGCTTACAGGGTAACCAATGGCTGTGCCGTGTAGGCTTACAGGGTAACCAATGGCTGTGCCGTGTAGGCTTACAGGGTAACCAATGGCTGTGCCGTGTAGGCTTACAGGGTAACCAATGGCTGTGCCGTGTAAGCTTACAGGGTAACCAATGGCTGTGCCGTGTAGGCTTACAGGGTAACCAATGGCTGTGCCGTGTAGGCTTACAGGGTAACCAATGGCTGTGCCGTGTAGGCTTACAGGGTAACCAATGGCTGTGCCGTGTAGGCTTACAGGGTAACCAATGGCTGTGCCGTGTAGGCTTACAGGGTAACCAATGGCTGTGCCGTGTAGGCTTACAGGGTAACCAATGGCTGTGCCGTGTAGGCTTACAGGGTAACCAATGGCTGTGCCGTGTAGGCTTACAGGGTAACCAATGGCTGTGCCGTGTAGGCTTACAGGGTAACCAATGGCTGTGCCGTGTAGGCTTACAGGGTAACCAATGGCTGTGCTGTGTAGGCTTACAGGGTAACCAATGGCTGTGCTGTGTAGGCTTACAGGGTAACCAATGGCTGTGCTGTGTAGGCTTACAGGGTAACCAATGGCTGTGCTGTGTAGGCTTACAGGGGCAGTTCAGGAGGAGATTAAAAGGCTTCTTCTAAATGTATTTTTGATTACGTCTAGTCGTAGCATGCGGACTAGCTTTGCTACTCCTATAATTGATTTTATTCTAAACAATATGTTTCTTGCCTGTGATGTAGGCCTATTTATCAGAGTTATTGACCTCACTATAAACCAGATTTGAGTCATTTACTTTGTGTTGCTGAAACCTGAAGCAGCAGCTGTGGCACAATCAATCAGAAATGGACAGCGTGTGGTGCTGAAAGTAGTCAAATTCGAGTAGATATAATTTAAACTGTCTTCATTTTAATTACACTTTACTAACAACAAGAGGGCTTTGTGTTGCAGCCTATTTCTTTATTAAAAACGTATGGGGTAGGCCTACCTGTTTGACAGATTAAATTAGGCTATAGCCATAGATTTGTAGGTTACCAACATAATTAGAGCAGTAAAAATAAATGTTTCGTCATACCCGTGGTATACGGTCTGATATATTACGGCTGCCAGCCAATCAGCATTCAGGGCTCTAACCACCAAGTTTATAAAAAGTGATCTATAACAGCCCTTTGGTCCGCAATGTTTTATGCTAGAAACAAGCTGGAAAAGACGTGATTCCGATGCATATGGGGATGTCATGGTTTAGTTTCTTTAACATTCAGAGAATTAGCGCATTTTTATTAGGATCCCCATTAGCTAACGCCGTAACGTTAGCTAATCTTCCTGGGGTCCAACACCAGTTTAGTAAGACATTACAAACAATTACAAATGAAGACCTTACAAACATTTACCAAATAGACAATACAGACAATTAAATTACCTGACAGGAAGCACATTTAACATTCAGTGGATGCTTTCTATTTCCTGTCCAGTCATATGGTCTATCGCATTAGATGTCTTTGTAACGGCAGTCTAGCTCTTCCTCCTCCGACGAGGAGAGGCGAGAAGGATCGGAGGTCCAATGTACAGCGTGGTAAGTTTCCATGATTTAATGAACATGAAATCAATATACAATTACAAAATAACAAAACAAACTAACCGTCACAGTCCCGTGTGGCACAAACACTGACACAGGAAACAACCACCCACAAAATCCCAACACAAAACAAGCCACCTATATATGATTCTCAATCAGGGACAACGATTGACAGCTGCCTCTGATTGAGAACCATATTAGGCTGAACACAGAAACAGACAAACTAGACACACAACATAGAATGCCCACCCGGCTCACGTCCTGACCAACACTAAAACAAGCAAAACACATAAGCACTATGGTCAGGACGTGACAGTCTTACATTTTTTTCTTGAAGGTGGATTTAGTTTTTGCCTTAGAAATATGCATTGGTTTAGAGTTCCATTCAGCTATGGCTCTATATAAAACTGTAGATTTAAGTCGATTTGTCCTTGGCTTGGGTTGTCTTAGATGCCCTGAACTTACCTGTCTGGTTTGTTGGTTATGCATGTTGCTATTATGTACTAACTGGCCTGAAAAATACTGTGTGTTTAAAAAAAATCTATAACATTCCTAAAGAAAATCAGAAGACTGGATAGTAATTTGTTTACAATGTGAAGCCATGAGAGATTCTGATGCATTCATTTGGATAGAGCAATGAAGAGCTAGCAGCCCTGTTTTGAGTGATTTCTTTGCTGATTTCTTTTTCTTTGACCATATAACTGGACAGTAATTTAAGTGGGATAGGACCAGGGATTGAATCACCTGATTCAGTGTGCTAGATGTGACGTACAGTACTCTGAACATTGTCTTATACAGAAATTTCCTTACCCATCTTAATAACAATATTATCTACACTACCGGTTAAAAGTTTTAGAACACCTACTCTTTCAATACCCCCCCCCCCCCCCCGTCACAACACAAGTGATTGGATCAAACGTATTAAGAAGGAAAGAAATTCCACAAATTAACTTTTAACAAGCCACACCTGTTAATTGAAATGCATTCCAGGTGACTACCTGATGAAGCTGGTTGAGAGAATGCCAAACGTGTGCAAAGCTGTCATCAAGGCAGAGGGTGGCTGTTTGAAGAATCTCAAATATAAAATATATTTAGATTTGTTTAACACTTTTTTTGGTTTCTACATGATTCCACATGTGTTATTTCATAGTTTTGATGTCTTCACTATTATTCTACAATGTAGAAAATAGTAAAAATAAAGAAAAAACCTTGAATGTGTAGGTGTTCTAAAACTTTTGACCTGTAGTGTGTGTTCTGACCATGATAAAGCCTTGTCCAACATGACGCCTAGTAGTTTCGTATTTTTTTCACTTGCTCTACATGCGTTCTATTCATCAACAAATTCAATTGGGGATCATCAACAAGCACATATCTTCAACCAAATACAATACATTTAGTTTTAGAAATGTTCAACACCAATTTGTTCATATCAACCAATTCAGAGACCATTCTTTGTTCACTACTCAGTACATCTGTTAGCTCATTACATTCTGACGCTGCACTATACATTGTAGAGTCATGAGCATACATTACCACTCTTGCTTTGTTCATTACTGAAGGTAAATCATTAGTAAAGAGAGTAGAGAAGTTGGCCTAGGCAGCTTCCTTGAGGAACACCACAGTGTATATATTTACTGTTTGAAAAGCTACCATTAAGGAACACTTTTTGCCTTCTCCTGGATAGATAGCTTTCCATCCAGGATAGAGCTTCTGACGTAAAACCATAACATTTGAGTTTACCTAGTAACAGTTCATGATCATTTACATCAAAAGAAGCACTGAAATCTACCAACAGTGCACCAACTAACTTCCTGCCATCCATGCTCTTTAACCAATCTTCTCCAATTTGTGTAAAGGCCGTATTCATAGAATGCCCTTCTTTGTATGCATGCTGGAAATCCGTTATCAGACCATTATATGAGAAATAATCCTTGATTTGTACTGATACAATTTTTTCCAATAATTTACTTAACACAGGCAGCAAGCTTATAGGACAACTATTAGAACCAATGATTGCAGATTTTTTTATCCTTAGGTAGTGGAATAACCTTTGACTCTTTCCAGACTTCTGGGCACACCCCATATATCAAGCACTTATTAAAAATATGAGAGATTGGGGTAGATATGTGGGGTTGAGGCTGAGGTTGGATGAGGCTGAGCTACAACCTTCTATAGCCGAGGAGACAAAAAATGAACTTTGCCTGGGACTGTACAATACATGTTTTAACCCAGACAGCTTTTAGGGAGACACTTGTGACCTGTCGTTGGGTTAAGCCACAGAAGAATAGCCAGCAGTTAAAACTTAAATGTTTCTGTGTCGGTAGGCCTACGCTGTCTAGGGTGGAAAAGTAGGCCTAACTTTTGGAAGTACTATGCTCAGATTCCTAATAATATCTCAGATTTAATTATTTGCAAACAGGGACAGTTTCATTGCAAACAAGACACACTGATTTGGCATTGGAGAAATATGATAAGAAAGGCACGTAGGCCTATTTCTGTTCATTCTGCAATTTCGGTAATTTGTGTGGTATTAAAAAATATTCCGCTAATATGTAAAATTACATAGAATTGCATGAAATATTTATAAAATTATTTTTTTTCTCTGACCTGCAAATACGATCATAGATTCACTCAATGTTTTTACTATAAAGGTCTTTCCACCCCTACTCTTGTCCATGGTGGTCTGCGAACCAACAACCTTCTGGCCTGCAGCCCTGTGTGCTATCAAAATTCCTGCGTTGCCATATAATGCTTACAGGATGAAGAACAGTTTCTAAAACTGCATATCTAAAGCTCTGGTCTGTACAAGAATTGAGGGTAAACGGTAGACATGTTCTCTGCTATCGACTTTATGTTTTAATTATTATTTGGGGTATAGGATAGGGTCACTTTTTAGTTTTAAGCGTTCATGGAGGGTTTAGGTAAAATATATTTAGCTGAAGGGAGGGCCATTCATTTTTGAGAGGGAAGATTTTCTCAATGTAACTGTCACGTTCTGACCATAGTTCTTGTGTGTTTTGCTTGTTTTAGTGTTGGTCAGGACGTGAGCTGGGTGGGCATTCTATGTTGTGTGTCTAGTTTGTCTGTTTCTATGTTTGGCCTAATATGGTTCCCAATCAGAGGCAGGTGTTTTGTGTTGTCTCTGATTGGGAATCATATTTAGGTGACTTGTTTTGTGTTGGGGATTGTGGGTGGTTGTTTCCTGTCTTTGTGTTCGTTTCACCAGAGAGGACTGTTTCGGTTTGCCATGTTTGTTATTTTGTTATTTGTAAGTGTTCACGTTTTCGTCTCGTCTATTAAAACATGTTGAACACGAGCTACGCTGCGTCTTGGCCTGATCCCTGCTACACCTCCTCTTCAGACGAAGAGGAGGAAGGCTGCCGTTACAGTAACCCTTATTATAAATAACGTTCACTCCCCTGCTACTTTCAATAGTCGACTCCAGTTTTCCCTACACCGCCGTTAAGCACGAGTAAAAATGGAAATGGGTCTGAACATTGGCCATTTGACCAGTCCTTCCTTCCCCACCGTACCCATTGGTTTCTGACCCTCCAGTCCCCAAGAACAGTACTAGTCACAGTTCCTGTTTAGTACGCCTTCCTTGAGAAAAAAAGGTCATATCTATTTGATCGCCAAGTGTCAGGATGACTTAATTGGAGCCATGCCAATTTAATTTGAATATCTGTGTTGTATTGTATCATCAACAGAGCGCAGACTGTTTAATATATGCAGTATGTACGTACAGTTGAAGTCAGAAGTTTACATACACCTTAGCCAAATGCATTTAAACTCAGTCTTTCACAATTCCTGACAATTAATCCTAGTAAAAATTCCCTATCTTAGGTCAGTTAGGATCACCACTTTATTTTAAGAATGTGTAATGTCAGAATAATAGTAGAGAGAGTGATTTATTTCAGCTTTTATTTCTTTCATCACATTCCCAGTGGTCAGAAGTTTACATACACTCAATTAGTATTTGGTAGCATTGCCTTTCAATTGTTTAACTTGGGTCAAATGTTTCGGGTAGCCTTCCACAAGCTTCCCACAATAAGTTGGGTGAATTTTGGCCCATTCCTCCTGACAGAGCTGGTGTAACTGAGTCAGGTTGTAGGCCTCATTGCTCGCACACGCTTTTTCAGTTCTGCCCACACATTTTCTATAGGATTGAGGTCAGGGCTTTGTGATGGCCACTCCAATAATTTGACTTTGTTGTCCTTAAGTTATTTTGCCACAACTTTGGAAGTATGCTTGGGGTCATTGTCCATTTGGAAGACCCATTTGCGACCAAGCTTTAACTTCCTGACGTCTTGAGATGTTGCTTCAATATATCCACATAATTTTCCTTCCTTGTGATGCCATCTATTTTGTGCACCAGTCCCTCCTGCAGCAAAGCACCCCCACAACATGATACTGCCACCCCCATGCTTCACGGTTGGGATGGTGTTCTTCGGCTTGCAAGTCTCCCCCTTTTTCCTCAAAACATAACGATGGTCATTATGGCCAAACAGTTCTATTTTTGTTTCATCAGACTAGAGGACATTTCTCCAAAAAGTACGATTTTTGTCCCCATGTGCAGTTGCAAACCGTAGTCTGGCTTTTTTATGGCGGTTTTGGAGCAGTGGCATCTTCCTTGCTGAGCAGCCTTTTTGGTTATGTCAATATAGGACTCGGTTTACTATGGAAATAGATACTTTTGTACCTGTTTCCTCCAGCATCTTCACAAGGTCCTTTGCTGTTGATCTGGGATTGATTTGCACTTTTCGCACCAAAGTACGTTCATCTCTAAGAGACAGAACGCGTCTCCTTCCTGAGCGGTATGACGGCCTGCGTGGTCCCATGGTGTTTATTCTTGCGTACTATTGTTTGTACAAATGAATGTGGTACCTTCAGGCGTTTGGAAATTGCTCCCAAGGATGAACCAGACTTGTGGAGGTTTACAATGTTTTTCTGAGGTCTTGGCTGATTTCTTTTGATTTTCCCATGATGTCAAGCAAAGAGGCACTGAGCTTGAAGGTAGGCCTTGAAATACATCCACAGGTACACATCCAATTGACTCAAATTATGTCAATTAGTCTATCAGAAACTTCTAAAGCCATGACATAATTTTCTGGAATTTTCCAAGTTGTTTAAAGGCACAGTCAACTTAGTGTATGTAAACTTCTGACCCACTGGAATTGTGATACAGTGAATTATAAGTGAAATCATCTGTCTGTAAACAATTGTTGGGAAAATGACTTGTGTCATGCACAAAGTAGATGTCCTAACCGACTTGCCAAAACTATAGTTTGTTAACAAGAAATTTGTGGAGTGGTTGAAAAACAAGTTTTAATGACTCCAACCTAAGTGTATGTAAACTTCCGACATCAACTGTATGTACACTGTTGCTTATCAACCACAGATATCATGGCAACAAACGGTGCCATGATATCTGCAAATAAAGTGCCACTGTAACTGTAATTAAACACCATTTGTTACCATGATATCTGTGGTTGATAAGCAACAGTGTACATACATATTGCGTATATTAAACAGTCTGCGCTCTGTTGATGATACGATTGAGAGTGTTGGTAACTTACAGTATACTGGCCCACAAAGACAGTGGAACTTTATGCTCTATTTGTTCTGGTGTCTTGTAGCATGGGGAGATGCTGCTACATGTTGCTGATGTGCTGTATGATCTCCAGGTTAAGGATGTGACTGTGGAGGTGGCCACGGTAGACCACACCCTCCAGAGGCTGTGTACGAGGTACAACGGCCGCAGCAGGGCCAGACGTATGTCACGCGTCAGGACCCAGCTGCCCAGGAAGAGCTGGGCTCCTCTGTGGAACCTCCAGAACCTGACCATCCTCATCACCGTGGTTGTGTTTGTGGTCGTCGTCATCGTGTGGTCGCTGCTCTGGGTCTTCATATGTGAGTTAACTTACATGGAGACTTAAACGCAATGTCTTTCTCACATGTACACATTTTTACAAACGTTTTAGTTATCTAAATCTTCTTGAATAGTTCATTACATTGTATATTTATTCCCAGTTCGCAGGGAGAGCAACAGCGGAGTGTATTTTGCCGGAATGTTCCGCGTTGCCAACGTAGATTTCATCCCCGAATACCGCCAGGCAGAGTCCCATGAGTTTGTTTCCATGGCAAACAAGATACAGCACGTGGTGAGTGTGAGACTGTTTTCAGCAGTGGTCAAATACACTGAGCAAACACACACCCTAAGCTTGGAGCTTTATATCGATATCTATATCTATAGCGTAGAAATAAAAGTCCTTCATTATGTTCATGGTTACTAATAGTATCCCTCCACAGGTGAGCAGTGTGTACAGAATGTCCTCAGTGTCCAAACTCTACAAACTCACCGCCATATCAGACCTCAGGTACACTGTGAATCAGTCAGTGATTGGTTGAATAAGATGGTATAGTGCTTGTTTGGAACAAACCCCTGTACACACATACATCTCCTCACAGTGATAACAAGGGTGGTCTGCTGGTGCATTTCTGGATGGTGTTTGTGGTGCCGAGACTGAAGACCCCAGCCGTGTGTGAGGAGTGTGTAGGAGCTATCCTCAGAGACTCAGTTCTCACCAGCCTGAAGAACAGGTCCTCTGTAGGGTACCTACTGGGCCTGCCCGTAGACATAGATTCCATACTTGTTAATGGTGAGTGTGTGTGTGTGTGTCTGTGGGGTGTGTGTGTGTGTGTGTGTGTGTGTGTGTGTGTGTGTGTGTGTGTGTGTGTGTGTGTGTGTGTGTGTGTGTGTGTGTCTGTGGGGTGTGTGTGTGTGTGTGTGTGTGTGTGTGTGTGTGTGTGTGTGTGTGTGTGTGTGTGTGTGTGTGTGTGTGTGTGTGTGTGTGTGTGTGTGTGTGTGTGTGTGTGTGTCTGTGGGGGGTGTGTCTGTGGGGTGTGTGTGTAGGTTTGTGGGGTGTTTGTGTGTGTGTGTCTGTGGGGTGTGTGTGTGGGTTTGTGGTGTGTTTGTGTGTGTAGGTTTGTGTGGGGTGTGTGTGTGTCTGTGGGGTGTGTGTGTGTATGTGTGTGTCTGTGGGGGGTGTGTGTGTGTGTGGTTGTGGGGGTGTGTCTGTGGGGTGTGTGTGTGTGTGTGTGTCTGTGGGGTGTGTGTCTGTGGGGTGTGTGTGTAGGTTTGTGGTGTGTTTGTGTGTGTAGGTTTGTGTGGGGTGTGTGTGTGTCTGTGGGGTGTGTGTGTGTATGTGTGTGTCTGTGGGGGGTGTGTGTGTGTGTGGTTGTGGGGGTGTGTCTGTGGGGTGTGTGTGTAGGTTTGTGGGGTGTTTGTGTGTGTAGGTTTGTGTGGGGTGTGTGTGTGTGTGTCTGTGGGGTGTGTGTGTGTGTGTGTGTCTGTGGGGTGTGTGTGTGTGTGTGTCTGTGGGGTGTGTGTGTAGGTTTGTGTGGGGTGTGTGTCTGTGGGGTGTGTGTCTGTGGAGTGTGTGTGTAGGTTTGTGTGATCTCTATATATCCTTTGTTGATGTTCTTTTTGTTCTCCTCAGCTGCTCTACGATCAGATTATACATCAATTGCAGCAGGTGAGTTAACTCAATTCATCTGTTAGTTTTATTGCCACATTATGTTCAGTATCTTCCTACTTACTAGCATGGCTGTGGTAGAGTAAGAGTACAAGCCAAAGCCCTTGTCTCTCTCTCTGTGCTACAGGCTCTCAGTGTGTGGACAAGCTGTATGCCAGCCTGCCAGGCGCCAGTGTTCCCCTAAACGTCTACTCGTCATGGGGAGGTCTGAGCTGCTACGTCAAGCTGACGTCTACCCCGGGCTCTCTGATCCGCCTCACCATTACCTCCCTGCACATTGAGCCCAGCGACTGTGTCAGCGACGCCCTCACCGTGTACGACGCCCTGCTGCCCATGAGGGGGCGTACTCTCTACAGGTGAGTCAGTGTGACTGTGGATGGATGGATCTACGGATGAAGGTGAATAGACAGACAGACTGACAGAACCCCCGACCGACCGACCGAACAGTCTCTAACACTGCCCATACCCTGCAGGGTGTGTGAGCCCGTGTCCCAGTCCCTGTCTCTGGTCTCCACGTCCAACGTCATGCTGCTGTCCCTCAGGATGACCCAGGGCAACAAGCACTTCAGAGGACACTTCCAGGCCATCGCTGAGGAACGTAAGACAGATTCTCTCACAATAATACTATACTACTGACAGACTGATATTTTATCTCGTTGCTGTGTGTCTCCCTACCAGAGCGTGTGACTTCCGTAAAGATTCAGGCAGAGCCAGATTTCTCCGGTCAGATCACCAGTCCCTTCTACCCCAGCCTGCTGCCCCCTCAGTGCTCCTGCATATGGAGGTTTCAGGTATTTAAGTCTATTTGGCTCACATTCACCCCACTGACAAATATTGATGAAATGTCAACAGACGTCATGTGTTGTTGTCCGCAGACCCCCCACATTTCTTTGGGAGTGGCACTGAAGTTCCAGAACTATGTGCTGAAGCTGAAGGACATAGCGGCCTGTGAGCACGGCTGGTGGAAGGTCAAGGAGATCATGTAAGAGTGTGTGACTGTCTGTTTTAACCTAAAATCTAAATCAAATCAAACTTTATTTGTCACATGCGCCGAGTACAACAGATGTTGACCTTACCGTGAAATGCTTACTTACAAGCCCTTAACCAACAATGCAGTTCAAGAAAGAGTTAAGAAAATATTTACCAAATAAACTAAAGTAAAGAATTATAAAAAGTAACATAATTAAATAACAATAACAAGGCTGTGTACAGGGGGTACCGAGTCAACGTCCAGGGGTACAGGATAGTCGAGATAATTTGTACATGTAGGTAGGGGTAAAATGACTATGTGTATGTTGTGTTCCAGATCCGATGGACAGATTGATTTCCAGATTGGTTTGTTATTTGATTGATTGATTGTGTGCTGGTGTCCATAGATACTGTGGAAGCTACATAGGCCACACCACAGTGTTCCGTATCCCTGACCCCACCGCTGAGGTGGAGTTCCGCAGCAGCTCCCGGAGCTCTGACCAACCCTTCCAGGCCGAATCTAGTAGCTTCAACATCAGCCAACGTAACAACTTCATGAGGACCTTTTCCTCTGTCTTGCTTCCTTCTCTCTCTACTTCCTTACCCATCACCTTCACTGGATCTGCATCTTGTTAATGTATGTATTCATTTTAATTTCACTACCATAGTCCTGAGACAGTAGAGGAACCACACTGCTCACTCACCTCTCTCCTACTATACCCCCTGTTCCCATGTTCCCTCACCCCTATCTCCATGTTCCCTGTCTCCATGTTCCCTCACCCCTGTCTCCATGTTCCCTCACCCCTGTCTCCATGTTCCCTCACCCCTGTCTCCCTGTTCCCTCACCCCTGTCTCCCCCTTCCCTCTCCGCTGTCTCCCCCTTCCCTCTCTGCTGTCTTCCTCTTCCCTCACCCCTGTCTCCCCCAGCTTGTGCAGAGGGCCATTTCCTGTGCTCCACAGGGCTGTGTGTGGAGAAGACCCGACGCTGTGACGGCCTGGACGACTGTCAGGACGAGAGTGATGAGGTCTTCTGCGGTATGTAAACAGGAATTAACAACAGCATCATACATGCTAGAACTTCAGTATTGACATCATCAAAATTGTTGTTAAGAACTGATATATTCCTTTAAATTGATATTTTCCTGTTCAGCAAGGCCTAGTAAGAACTGTGGAGGCTCCAGTCCTCTTCACCCACTGTACATGTGCAACGGAGAGAGAGACTGCAATGACGGCAGGGACGAAACCAACTGCACTCTGGGTAGAAAGGAATCCTATCCTGTTTTTATATATGTGTACACTATATATACAAAAGTATGTGGACATCCCTTCAAATTAGTGCATTTGGATATTTCTGCCACACCCGTTGCTGACAGGTGTATAAAATTGAGCACACGGCCATAAAATTTTCATAGACAAACATTGGCAGTAGAATGGCCTTACTAAAGAGCTCAGTGACTTTCAACTTGGCACTGTCATAGAATGCCACCTTTCCAACAAGTCAATTTGTCAAATTTCTGCTCTGCTAGAGCTTCTCCGGTCAACTGTAAATTCTGTTATTGTGAAGTGGAAACGTCTAGGAGCAACAATGGATTAGTTGCAAAGTGGTAGGACACACAAGCTCACAAAACTGTCCTCGTTTGCAACACTCTACCAAGTTCCAAACTGCCTCTGGAAGCAACGTCAGCACAAGAACTGTTCGTCGGGAGCTTCATGAAGTGGGTTTCCATGGTCGAGTAGCCGCACACAAGCCGAAGATCACCATGGGCAATGCCAAGCGTTGGCTGGAGTGGTGTTAAGCTCGCCAACATTGGACTATGGAGCAGTGGAAAGACGTTCTCTGGAGTGATGAATCATATTTCAGCATCTGGCAGTCCGACAGACGAATCTGGGTTTGGCGGATGCCAGGAGAATGCTACCTGCCTGAATGTATAGTGCCAACTGTAAAGATTGGTGGAGGAGGAATAATGGTCTGGGGCTGTTTTTCATAGTTCGGGCTAGGTCCCTTAGTTCCAGTGACGGGAAATCTTAACGCTACAGCATACAATGACATTCTAGACGATTCTGTGCTTCCAACTTTGTGGCAAGGTAGGTAGCCAGTGGTTAGAGCGTTGGGCCAGTAACCAAAAGGTTGCTGGATCGAATCTCCGAGATGTACAACTGACTAGGTATCCCCCTTTCCCCTTTCCCAACAGTTTGGCGAAGACCCTTTCCTGTTTCAGCATAACAATGCCCCCGTGCACAAAGTGAGGACCTCAACCCCATCGAACACCTTTGGGATGAATTGGAACGCCGACTGCGAGCCAGGACTATTCGCCCAACATCAGTGCCCGACCTCAGGAATGCTCATGGTTAAATGGAATTAAGTCCACGCAGAAATTTTCCAACATCTAGTGGAAAGCCTTCCCAGAAGAGTGGAGGCTGTTATAGCAGCAAAAGGGGGACCAACTCCATTTAATTCCCATGATTTTGGAATGAGATGTTTGACGAGCAGGTGTTCACATACTTTTGGTCATGTAGTGTATGAGAAAAAAAGAAGAAACCGGCACACTGCTCTTGCTCTTTAATACGCTTTACGGTCATGTAATGTATGTCTCTGTCCATATGTGTGTGTACCACTAATCTGCCATTGTGGATGAGTATACTGAGTTTGTGTTCCCTGGTGCTGTACAGAGACGAGCTGCTCTGACATCAGGTACAGGTGTAACAGTGGGTCCTGCATCCTGAAGAAGAACGCCAGGTGTGATGGAGTCACCGACTGCCCAGACCATAGTGACGAGAGGGACTGTGGTGAGTCCTCAACCAGAACGCAACCACAACTCAACCACAACATAACCATTCATTTGGTTCATCTCAACTACATCGTGAACATATTCCATATATGGCAACTAAACCTCAATATAAAAACACACAAACAAATTATCCAACCTTGAGTCTAAACCACTTTAATCACTACCATTTATCTACAGTATTTTTACTATGCTGCAGTTATTTAGTGGGGTACTGTAGTACTGTAGCTGCTTCCCTGTAGCTCTGTTCTGCCCCCACTGTAATGGTTCTCTGTGTTTACTGGTAATATGCTGTGATGTAATTGCTCTCTGTGTTTACTGGTAATATGCTGTGATTGTAATGGCTCTCTGTGTTTACTGGTAATATGCTGTGATTGGAGGGGCCTAGGCCTTGATCACACACACACCTCATAGAGCTATCGTTTTTAATAAGGCTGCGGCAGACCTGTCTGTCACAGAAGTGACTCAGCACACATGTACAGTACTTTACTACACACAGACAAACAGTTACTTTACACACACACACCAACATACATTTATATACACACACAGACAGAGATATTCATACAAACACAAAAAAACACATGATGTACACATTGAGACATGCATGTGTACACACACACACACACACACACACACACACACACACACACACACACACACACACACACACACACACACACACACACACAAAGTTTTATTAACGATCTGCATCACAGCCTGTGGCCGGTCCTCTACTGCGAAGAAAGTAGACTCGGCCTCGGGTCTTCGGGTGGTCGGTGGAATCAATGCCCTGGAGGGGGAGTGGCCATGGCAGGTCAGCTTGCACTTCTCTGGCTACATGTACTGTGGAGCCTCTGTCCTCTCTTCTGTTTGGCTCATCTCAGCAGCACACTGCTTCAGCAGGGACAGGTGTGTATGCAGTCTACAGACTGACTGACCACATTATGATCATGTTATAACTACTGTAGTGAATAGAAGTAGACCAGGTACACACTGATACCAGACTGATACCAGATTCACCCCAGCCCAACATCATCATCCACATGCAACTTTTCTCTGGCAATGACAGTAATGCAATGACAGTAGCTTTTCACTTCATTGAATAAAGTTTATTTACATGATCCCTGTTCAGCCATAACCTTTGACCTTTAACCACTTCCTCTTGACGCTCCCTAGGCTGTCAGACCCACGCCAGTGGAGTGCCCATCTGGGTATGCTGTACCAGGGTAGTGCCAGGCACGTGGCAGAGATCCAGCGCATCGTTGTGCACGAGTACTACAACAGGCTGACCTTTGACTATGACATCGCCCTGCTGCAGCTGAGGAACCCCTGGCCTCCCTCCCTCAGTTTCCTCATCCAGCCCGTGTGTCTGCCGGCCACCTCACAGACCCTCACACATGCACACCGCTGCTGGGTCACAGGATGGGGGTACCGCTCTGAGGAGGGTGAGACACAGAACCATGGATATACAGAGTTTGGTGTACAAGACTCTCACATACAGATCATGTTCCCCTACTCTTTCCTCAGATAAGACCCTTCCCACAGCGTTACAGAAGGCGGAGGTTTCTGTCCTGGATCAGAGTGAGTGTAAGAGGAGGTACGGCCCCGTCTCGCCCCGCATGCTGTGTGCCGGAGTCCCCTCTGGACAGCGGGACGCCTGCAGGGTGAGTGGCCCACAACCACCCTCAGACTTAGTGTGCTCCTATTCCTCTATGCCCTTTACATTAAGTGTGCCATTTAGCCCTCTTTCTTAGTATGTCCTTATCGTCTATTGCCCTTATCCCCTTTACCCATAGGCCCTAATCCTTACCCTTACTGTGCCCTTTTGGCCCTCCCCAGGGGGACTCAGGGGGTCCTCTGTCGTGCTGGGCCCCAGGCTCAGAGGGGCGATGGTTCCTCACAGGAATCGTGAGTTGGGGGGCGGGGTGCGGCAGACCCAACCTACCAGGCGTCTACACCCGTGTCAACAAGTTCACCACCTGGATCCAGAGCCACATCGTCACCTGAGTCAATTACAACACCCTTTATTTTATAGTCCTATTCAACTGGTAGTTACTGCAAAATTACAATGTGTACTTTCTGGTGTCTACTTCAATGAATCCCATATAAAATGTAATTACTATCTATACCATCTATATCATCTTCGAAAATACCAGGTAATGAGTGGACAGTATGTAAAGCTGTTACGGGAATGAAGATCAGGAGAGATTAACACATGTTAGCACTGGTCCCCTTAAGCCAGTCAACCCTAACCACAAACATACAGTGTAAAAAAATAGATATATGTTTGGTTGACCCAAAGGTTGCGTTACTTAGTTGGGTTGTTTTCTTTAAAAACTGCTGGGTTAACTGCTGGCCAATAAGATCTAGCTGAAAGCCACACCCCTAATAAGCCACACCTCCTGAAAATAGCCAAAAAAATACCCAGCTGCTAAATCAACCCAGCATGAGAGTAAAAAATACCCAATTGATGGTTAAATTAACCCATGTTTGAGTAATCCCAACAACTCAACTTGTTGGGTTATTCACGCGACCCAGCTGTCTGGGTCAAAGTAACCCAGCGTGTGTTCCGTCCAATATTTACCCAGCGCTTGGTTACCAAATGATCCAAATTGGGTTGTTTTTAACCTAGACTTTTTTAGAGCGTAGACCTAAACCATATGGCCATATAGTCTCCATATCTCTCTGTCTCTGTATGTCTAGCTCTACACTGGTTCTAGCCTAGGCAGCCTGCACTATTGTTTAGGTACTATGTGCATTCCTGGTAATACACTTGAGTCCCCCGTGGAACTGCTCGTATGTAAAGCATCCTCCATTCAGGCTGTGAAGGCGTTATTTTCCTCCTTAACTAACTTTAATGATGAGAAGGCAGAAAAAAACTGGGGAAATATGCATACTTTCGTCATGGAACAATTTTCCACCACTTTCCACCATTTTTGCATTTTCTGACAATTTAGGATGTTGCACATCCATGGCTGAAACAGCTGCCTGGGCTACACTGGCTCAGCTATATGCTGTACTCTATGTAACAGTAACTGATATGTTGTTGGGTCATCACTTTCAACAATAAATATTCCATGAAAAAACTGCTTCTCGGAGACTAAATTTCCCCCTTAAAATGTTGAGTAGGCTATTTGTAATTTATTAGGCTACAACTTTGTAACTCATAAATCCTTATAGAGGTACTAAGGGACAGTTCAAAATGTACTGGGGTGGGGGGGCTGGTCCAGGGGAGGGTTGTCTAACTTACTTTTTGGTTTTGAGGAGGGATGTGTGATTTATTTTTATTCCTTCCTGTTTATAAACAAAAGCTCAAACAGGAAGTACCAGTGATGCACAGAAGTGGTCGAACGAAGCAGACGCGAGGCTAAAAGACTGCTTTGCTAGTACAGACTGGGATATGTTCCGGGATTCATTAGATAACATTGAGGAGTTTACCACAACAGTCACAGGCTTCATCAATAAGTGCATAGACGATGTCGTCCCCACAGTGACTATAAGAACATATAGAATGACACGGACATGGACGCACACAAGAAGTTCCGCTACTAACATGCAAAAGGACAGTATAGGAGGAAGGTGGAATCCTATTACACCTGCTACGACACTCGTTGTATATGCCAGGGCTTGCAGACGATAACAGATTACAAAGGAAGCCCAGCCATGAGTTGCCCAGCGATAAAGAACTCCCAAACGAGCTAAATGTCTTTTATTCTCGCTTTGAGGAATATAGCACATTCACAGACATTTACAATCTCTCCTTGTCCCAGTCTGTAATCCCAACATGTTTCAAGCTGACCACCATTGTCCCTGTTCCCAAGACCTCCAAGGTAACCTGCCTAAATAACTATCGCCCTGTAGCACTCACAGCTGTAATTATGAAGTGCTTTGAAAGGCTGGTCATGACACACATCAACACCATCATCCAGACATCCTAGACCCACTCCAATTCACATACCATCCCAACAGATCCACAGATGACACAATCTCAGTTGCACTTCACACTGCCCTCTCCCACCTGGACAAGAGAGGAAATAACTATGTGAGAATGGTGTTCATAGACTACAGCTCAGCGTTCAACACCATAAACCCCTCCAAGCTCATCACCAAACTAGAGACCCAGGGATTGAACCCCTCCCTCTGCGACCGGATCCAGGACATCCTGAAAGGCCGGCCCCAGGTAGTGAGGGTAGGCAATAACACTTCCGCCACGGTGAACATCAACAAGGGGACCCCTCAGGGGTGTGGGCTTAGTCCCCTCCTGTACTCCCTGTTCACCCACACTGCATGGCCGCACACGACTCCAACACCATCAAGTTTCCTGTTGACACGACGTGGTAGGCCTGATCACCGACGGCGATGAGTCAGCCTACAGGGAAGTCAGAGACTTAGCAGTGTTGTGCCAGGACAACAACCTCCCTCAACTTCAGTAAGACCAAAGGGCTGACCGTGGACTATAGGAGAAAGAGGGGAGAGCACACCCCCATCCACATCAATACAGTTTTCTGTTCCCAAAACTAGAATCTGTTACCGACAGTGAACTAAGTTTTGTAGACTTTACCCTTTTCCAAAGTTAAAAAGATAGCTTTGTTTAGGAGTGCAAAAACGAATTGAGTTATTACACACGTACACTAAAACCAGCTAGCAAGACCCTATTGGCATGCTAAAAATGTGCCAATAGGATCTTGCTAGCTCGTGCTTGGCTCTGCCCACCTGCTTGCTTGATCTGCCCCCTATGACTCATTTGTATCTATTTGAAACGATGGGCTGTGCCCTATTTTGGTTAAGTTAAAAACATCTTTGCCACTACAGAGGATGGTGCGGACAACCCAGTACATCACTGGGGCCGAGCTCCAGTTCTTTGTTCCGGGCCATTTTGAGCCTGTAATCGAACCCACAAATGCTTATGCTCCAGATACTCAACTAGTCTAAAGAAGGTCAGTTTTATTGCTTCTTTAATCAGTACCACAGTTTTCAGCTGTGCTAACATAATTGCAAAAGGGTTTTCTAATGATAAATTAGCCTTTTAAAATGATAAACTTGGATTAGCTAACACAACGTGCCATTGGAACACAGGAGTGATGGTTGCTGATAATGGGCTTCTGTACGCCTATGTAGATATTTCATTTGTAACGATGTGCACTGAGAATCAGGAAGCAAGTTCAGGGAGTGAGTTTTTTAATAAATAAACACAACATAATACAAAACAGACATAACACAGAAACAATAATGCCTGGGGAAGGAACCAAAGGGAGTGATATGCAGTTGAAGTCGGAAGTTTACATACATTTAGGTTGGAGTCATTAAAACTTGTTTTTCAACCACTCCACAAATTTCTTGTTAACAAACTATAGTTTTGGCAAGTCGGTTAGGATATCTACTTTGTGCATGACACAAGTCATTTTTCCAACAATTGTTTACAGACAGATTATTTCACTTACAATTCACTGTATCACAATTCCAGTGGGTCAGAAGTTTACAAACACTAAGTTGACTGTGCCTTTAAAGTGCTTGGAAAATTCCAGAAAATTATGTCATGGCTTTAGAAGCTTCTGATAGACTAAAAATTGTAGACCTCCACAAGTCAGGTTCATCCTTGGGAGCAATTTCCAAATGCCTGAAGGTACCACATTCATCTGTACAAACAACAGTACGCAAGTATAAACAACATGGGACCACACAGCCGTCATACCGCCCAGGAAGGAGACGAGTTCTGTCTCCTAGAGATGAACGTACTTTGGTGTGAAAAGTGCAAATCAATCCCAGAACAACAGCAAAGGACCTTGTGAAGATGCTAGAGGAAACGGGTACAAAAGTATCTATATCCACAGTAAAACAAGTCCTATATCGACATAACCTGAAAGGCCGCTCAGCAAGGAAGAAGCCACTGCTCCAAAACCGCCATAAAAAAGCCAGACCACGGTTTGCAGCTGCACATGGGGACAAAGATCGTACTTTTTGGAGAAATGTCCTCTAGTCTGATGAAACATAAAACAAAACTGTTTGGCCATAATGACCATCGTTATGTTTGAAGAAAAAGGGGGAGGCTTGCAAACCGAAGAACACCATCCCAACCGTAAAGAATCGGGGTGGCAGCATCATGTTGTGGGGTTGCTTTACTGCAGGAGGGACTGGTGTACTTCACAAAATATATGGCATCATGAGGAAGGAAGATTATGGGGATATATTGAAGCAACATCTCAAGACATCAGTCAGGAAGTTAAAGCTTTGTTGCAAATGGGTCTTCCAAATGGACAATGACCCCAAGCATACTTCCAAAGTTGTGGCAAAATGAGTTAAGGACAACGAAAGTCAAGGTATTGGAGTGGCCATCACAAAGCCCTGACCTCAATCCTATAGAAAATGTGTGGGCAGAACTGAAAAAGTGTGTGCGAGCAATGAGGCCTCCAAACCTGACTCAGTTACACCAGCTCTGTCAGGAGGAATGGGCCAAAATTCACCCAACTTATTGTGGGAAGCTTGTGGAAGGCTACCTGAAACATTTGATCCAAGTTAAACAATTTAAAGGCAATGCTACCAAATACTAATTGAGTGTATGTAAACTTCTGACCCACTGGGAATGTGATGAAAGAAATAAAAGCTGAAATAAATAATTCTCTCTACTATTATTCTGACATTTCACATTCTTAAAATAAAGTGGTGATCCTAACTGACCTTAGACAGGGAATTTTTACTAGGATTAAATGTCAGGAATTGTGAAAACCTGAGTTTAAATGTATTTGGCTAAGGTGTATGTAAACTTCCGACTTCTACTGTATATAGGGAAGGTAATCAGGGAAGTGATGGAGTCCAGGTGAGAGATGACACGCAGGTGCTCATAACGATGGTGACAGGTGTGCACCTTAATGAGCAGCCGGGTGACCTAGAGGCCGAAGAGGGAGCACACATGACACCATTAAAAATCTGCCGTTTCCAGCTACAATAGTCATTTACAACATTAACAATGTCTGCACTGTATTTCAGATCAATTTGATGTCATTTTAGTGGACAAAAAAAATAGCTTTTCTTTCAAAAACATGGACATTTCTAAGTGACCCCAATCTTTGAACAGCTATGTAGGTGTTCCTTTTGTCCAGGCGGGAAAGGGCAGTGTCTTTAGTCATTTAGGCAGGTTACCTTAATGTTCTTGGGCACAGTGACTATGGTGGTCTGTTTGAAATATGTTGGTATTACAGACTCAGTCAGGGACAGGTTGAAAATGTCAGTGAAGTCACTTGCCAGTTGGTCAGAGCATGCTTGGAGTACACGTCCTGGTAATCCATCTGGCCCTGCGGCCTTGTGAATGTTGAACTGTTTAAAGTTCTTACTCACATCGGCTATCACATGGTGATCACACAGTCGTTCGGAACAGCTGATGCTCTCATGCATGCTTCAGTGTTACTTGCCTCAAAGCGAGCATAGAAGTAGCTCGTGGCTGTGGTTCCCTTTGTAGTTTGTATTTGTTTGCAATAAGTGATATCCGTATCGCCGTAGACTACGCTGCTGTCATCCTTACCTCCAAGCGTTTAGTCAAGTTAGATAATCTTCGGATGCTGACAGCAGTCGCGCCGTTGGAAGACATACCTTGGACTGTATCCTACAAAAGCCTATTACTGCTCTTTTCCCACGATCGATCAAACACATTTGTTGTGTCATCATAGTGGTCTCTGACTTGTGGTCAGACTCGCTCAGGTGGCACAAACTTAAACTTGCGCCTTTTTTCAATGCTGATTTGAATATCATTGAGAAAACAGAGAAGTGTCAAATATCCTTTCTGAATTTAAAAGTAATCCTTGAAGTATTCATCAAATTTTTCAAAAGTATCTGTAATCTGATTATAACATTTTTGCTGGTAACGTAACGGATTACAATTACAGTTTTTTTGTAATCCCTTACATGTAACAGATTACATGTAATCCGTTACTCCCCAACCATGCTTATAACCTATCTTAAAATAAATATTGACCACAACATTTTAAAACTAATCAAATTTAATTTAACAAACGAAAATGTCTCAAACGAGAGGAAACACACCCCATTTATAATATTTACAGAACTAGTTTAGATTAATAAATAGGCCTACAATAACAACAATGATATACAATAATAATAATAATGCTAAAACAAATCATTATAAATATGACAAAATAAATACATTTAAGTTAAAAAATGTCGTCTTTCCTTAATAGTGAGTTGCACAGAAGCCTGCATTTGGCCACACCAACATTCTTCTCATCTTTGTCCATTACAATATTAAAACTTGTCCATATGGATGAAATTCCCCTTGTAGCAGGGCTCCAGACTAACATTTTCCGATGGTGTCACTTGTGCCACTTAGTTTTTCAGTTGGTGGCACCAGCCCATGATTTAGTCACACCAAATGTTTTTGCATCATGCAATAGATAAGTAGGCCTATCATCGTACAGTGCTTTATTAAAAAGTGTAATAGACTACTAAGACACTATTGAAAAACAAGTTGTTTAATCTTTTCATGTTGTGATTTTTAAAGTTTCTTAATGTGCAATCTAATCCAGTGATTTTCATGTATTGTGGGTAGACAATTATGCTATTGTTGTTATATTTTACTGTTAAAAGATGTCTCCTGAATTTTCTTATTTTCTTTTGTTCAAGAAAGATGAATTTGCCTGCATCTTTAGGTGTTCTAATATCATAGGCTCATTTATTTGGGGCTAATTCACCACCTGAGTAAGTGGAAACTAAAAACACATCACTAACTCTGAAGATAATACCCACTCATAGTAGCCATGTATTAATCTAACAGTACATTTAATGTCCCCAAATAAATGTTGCAATTGAAGATTACCACCCAATGAGGCTTTTCGCTCGCTCTATATCTCAAAGCCATATCCAAAGTCTTGTTTGTAAAATAGTTGCTATTGAGCTCAAAAAGAGGTTTGAACAATAAAAGTGTACATACAGAAAGCTGAGAACATCCTCTCTCCATCTGTGACAACAGGATAGCTGTATTTTCAGAGCAATTGAATTTAAAAATGTTATACAATCAGAACACATTTCTTTCTCCCGGAGCATTTTTCCCCCGTGAAGGAAGAGAGAGAGAATGTTCTGCTCTACACAGTAGCAGGTCAGAGCAAAACAGGCACAGGGGGCAGGGAGGCAAACACTTTCATTACAGTAATGTACTTTAATGTTTGACCGAATCATGATTTAAGGTAACCCTGCTACCTAGACTAGCCTACAACACCACAAAGCAATGAGTATTGCATTATTGTTTTCACTAGAGTACAATTGATTACAATTCTAGGCTGTAAACTACGGTGAAAATGTCATTTGAATAATGGCACAATCATGTTTCTTTCCTGTCCCAGTCTGACACCTTTCCTGTCCCAGTCTGACACCCCTTCCTGTCCCAGTCTGACACCTTTCCTGTCCCAGTCTGACACCTTTCCTGTCCCAGTCTGACACCTTTCCTGTCCCAGTCAGACACCTTTCCTGTCCCAGTCTGACACCTTTCCTGTCCCAGTCTGACACCTTTCCTATCCCAGTCTGACACCTTTCCTATCCCAGTCTGACACCTTTCCTATCCCAGTCTGACACCTTTCCTATCCCAGTCGGACACCTTTCCTGTCCCAGTCTGACACCTTTCATATCCCAGTCTGACACCTTTCGTATCCCAGTCTGACACCTTTCCTGTCCCAGTGGCTATTCTTCAACCTCGAACCTAATGCTTCAATATATCCTAAATATTTGTCATTTAACTTTTAAAATGTATTACATTTTATATGTGGCATAAACACAACCAGTCACAATGTTTTAATCTGATTAGGCTACTTCAAAAGTCTCCTGTAGGCTACCTGCACACATCGGTCCAAAAAGTCTCCTGTAGGCTACCTGCACACATCGGTCCAAAATGTCTCCTGTAAGCTACCTGCAAACATCGGTCCAAAATGTCTCCTGTAGGCTACCTGCACACATCGGTCCAAAATGTCTCCTGTAGGCTACCTGCACACATCGGTACAAAAAGTCTCCTGTAGGCTACCTGCACATGTTCATCTACGACACTCTTATATATTTTCCAGGTCCAAACTGCCCACCGGCCATGCGATGAATGGAAAGAGACATCTATTACAAAACACTAAAAAGTTTAATGACATTAGGAGTTTGTCAAGCCAAGCCTTCGTATATGAGTAGGGAGGGATGTATTTTCTGTTTGTCAAGATCGACATGCTCTATTTGATTGTGGTGTGGAAAATGCAAACCATGATTAAATGCTCAAAGTTGGTAATATGTATGCAGCGCTGCTTATTGGTTGTGTGGTGCATTGACACAGAAACCTGTTGGTGAAATTCATTGCATGTATTTTATATCATTACAAATATGGCATCAGAATGTTCATCTGATTTCCCCCTAGCTGATTATTGTCTGCAACCCGCTCTGATTGTGAAGTAATGAAACAGACAGGGAGAAGAGAGCTCCTCAACCTTCTGGGCTGTAGCCCAGCATGGCATCGACTGTCCCACAAAACCATGCTGAAGTGGTCAAGTGACATCCACATAAACACAGAGTTTACAGTCATTACTTCTGGTGGTAATCATTTTTTTGGTAAATTCTATGACTGGGGAGGATGTGCACATTTTTATTTACAGTACAAGGGGAGGGTCATGTGATAATATTTGTAACAATTTTTTTTTATGACACAGCAAGTTGGACCTGGCTCCTAACCCCCGCCCCAGTAAATTTCGATCTGTCTTGTTACACTGGCTGGCCAATAATTACAGGTTATTGTGGTTCCACAGTGCCCTATGTAACACCCACGGATATGGCAGCCAAGTTTCCATTTTTGTAATACCTTACACACAGTGGCATCAAACATTCTTTTGTCCGGCCAGGCACGCGGGGGAGCAAGTTTGCCCCCAATTTCTGTCGCACGGATGGTTGTGTGGATTGTACTCTTTCATAGTGGTCCCATTGTGCCGCACTGCATGCTGGGGCTCCGTGTGACACCTGCTCGCACAGGTATATGGGGGAGTGAGTGAGTGAATGCTCCCGCCGCATCCGACCCGCTCCGGTCCGGTTTCTGCTCTTTTTCAAAGGAACTTTAGGGTGGCAAAAAGGATCTCCTCCCTCTGTAATTTCTATGCCTGGGGTATCATTGCATATCGCCGCCACGGAGCCAAACGGGACAGTGCCATGAGGACTTTCTCTAAAAGCAGAACTTGTGAGGTTTACAGTGTCTCGGGATATGGACATTGTTCTGCTGTCGGTTCACCTGCACAGGTAAGAGAGATGGCTTCAGCACTCACCGCACTTTTCACCCTGTCCGCAAAGACAGGGGGAGACAAAACGATGCTGTTCAGGCTGCACAATCAAAGCAACAGTCTTCTCAGGTATAGGTTTTTATCAATTTACTTTTCATCATATTAGGCCTACTTTTAGCTGTTATAAATTGTTTCAATTGGATGTGCTGTTATAATTGGATGTGCTGGCTCACCGGTAATGGATTTGAGTCGGTCGCCAACTTTCCCCACTTAGTTCTGGTTCATCTTAATTGTAAAATCAGTCTCTAGGGATATCTGGTTCTCACTCTCATGAATGTCCGTCAGAGGACGCCGCTTGATTCAGTGCTGACACTGCAGCACAAGGCCGTGGGAAAGCAGACCCCTGGAGCCACGCTTTGTGTGCTCCCTTGGGGAATCCTGCCAAGACGCCAAATGTTTTACTTAAATTCCTTCAGAAACAAAGGACGGTTCGCTGCTGTTGTCGCTCTCGGTAACTTGATTTAGTTGTGTGTTTAGTGTTTACCCTACTGTGCTAAGTAAACAGTAGGTTACATGATGGAATGGAAAGGTGGGTACTGGGTAGGCCTACATGTAAGATAAATTACGTTTTTAATTATTATTTTTATTGACTATGTGGCCTGTTAAACCTTTGTAATGCTGACCCATCACTTGAATATGCTGTAACCTAATGTAGCAGGCATAAAATAAATGGCTGAAACTAGATCCCCCTACATACTGATCTTGATGAGAATAAATAAAAAACGGCGGACCCAACTGTCTCCCACCAACCAAGCAAGGAGTTTTTCTATGGAGGTCTATAGGGTACCACAGTATGAGTTATAATACCCATAAAACCTAGTGGTTAAACAAGGAAATGGTTCCAATAATTTTTCCACCAAAAAAATTTCCCATTGGGGAAATAAACTTCAAATAATGGCTGTGTTTCGTGGCTGTGTTTCGTCCCTGGCGTGACATTTTGATAACTCTCTCTAGGGCAAGGTATTTACCCCTCAAAAATGAAATGCTAACTAGCTGCTAATGTTGCTATCATAAAGAACTACAAATGCCATGATGATCTGGACGAGACTGCCGAATCGAGGCAAAGGGAAGAATCTCTGGATTAACTATCTAATGTTAGCTAAATTTAGTCATTAATAAATTAGCTATATTTCTTTAAATTGACAATTCTGTAAATTGTCTTGTGCAAGTTTTAAATTGACACAATAGCTGTAAGAAAAGGTCTCAGCTAGAGATGGAGCTAGCAGGGATTTGTAGTCTTGCATGATGTCTACTTTGATGTTAATTAGCATTTTCGAATCTAAAAGTAGATAGAGATGAATATATTGATAAAAGTCACCATGTCCGAGAGAGATTTACACAGTTATCAAAACGTCACGCCAGGGTAAGCCTACACGAAACACAGCCATTATTTTAAGTGTTTCAAAAAATGAATGGTGGAAAAACAATTGAAACCCTTTCCCTTTTTGACCGCTTGGTTTTATTTTGTATTATGACACATCCAATGTGGGGCTCTATGAGAGAGTGTCGAATTTGGGCAACAAAAACATTTATGGCTTTTTTGCTACAGAGGTTTATTTGATTTAATATAAGTTTCGTAATGCTTAGGTTGTTACGAGTGTACTGATATGACATACCCACAACTTTGAGTAAAAATACTTCATATCGAAGCTGTCTCCAGATGGCTATGCATGTTCATTGCATGAGGCTAGTAGCATAGCATCTCTCTCCATTGAATACAGGCAGTTGATGTCAACAACCCTCATCGAATATTGCAAAAAGTAATGAGATGTATTCACCAATCCAAAGAAAAGATAGGCGGGAGTTAGACAGCCCGCCGTGCCGCTTTGTGGACAACGACTACCATTGTTAGAGCGGATAGAAAAGTATATTGTCAGTATATCCATGATCTTTGGTGTCACCTTGTTATTAATGTCCAAAAGAGGAAGTCGTGTTATGGGTTCTATTTCCATTTCCCCTGAGAACCGGCACATCCGGCGGTTGGGGCCTGGCAGAAACGAAATATGCTGAGACAGATAAGGAGTGCGAGAGAGACCATACAGACATATTTTCTTCTAGGCAAGTCAGTTAAGAACAAATTCTTATTTATAATGACGGCCTAGGAACAGTGGGTTAACTGCCTTGTTCAGGGGCAGAACGACAGATTTTTACCTTGTCAGCTCAGGGATTCAATCAAGCAACCTTTTGGTTACTGGCCTAACGCTCTAACCACTAGGCTACCTGCTACCTGACATAGCCTACTCACACACAAAGAGAGACGGGGGGTGTTGTGATGTGAATAAGTGAAGCAGGTTTGTATCTGATATAGGGGGTCATTACAGAGCCCACCCAGTCACTTAGCCCCCCCATGGAGTCCAAGGCTCAGAGCGACTGGAAGGACCAGGGGGACCAGGGAGGCCAGGGGAACAAGGGAGGCAGAGGACCTGTCTGTGTGGGATGGAGGAGGTGGGCTCTGGGGGTCCTACCCCTCATACCCTTCACTGCCGCCATTGCACTGAGTCTCCATTTCTTTACATGTAAGTAAGCAGTATCACGTGTGTGTGTGTGTGTGTGTGTGTGTGTGTGTGTGTGTGTGTGTGTGTGTGTGTGTGTGTGTGTGTGTGTGTGTGTGTGTGTGTGTGTGTGTGTGTGTGTGTGTGTGTGTGTGTGTGTGTGTGTGTGTGTGTGTGTGTGTGTGTGTGTGTGTGTGTGTGTGTGTGTGTGTGTGTGAACCCCTCGCCATATAATTGACAGCTAGCAAGAGGCACATGATGGACCCACAGCAGAGTGAGAGCAGTGATGTGATGCCTACATATGCACATATGTCACGCAGTATGCAATTTTCAGGGGACCATTTTTGGCTCGTGAGCTCTACTTTCAGAACTACTGGCTAAAAAGCATAACAATAATGTGTTTGCCTTCAAGCTCCACCCCCTTCAGTGTTCTACCTTGGTGGCAGCGTGGAGTTTCCCAACATTAGCTTCTCATTGGACCTGACTGACCCCGCCTCTCCACAGTTCCGCCTTCAGGCTCAGGCTCTAAGCCGTTATGTAAGTGTTATGGTCTATCTGTCCTGTCCTGTCTTTTCCTGCCCTGTCCTGCCCTGTCCTGTCTTTTCCTGCCCTGTCCTGTCCTGCCCTGTCCTGCCCTGCCCTGTCCTGTCCTGCCCTGTCCTGCCCTGTCTTTTCCTGCCCTGTCCTGCCCTGTCTTTTCCTGCCCTGCCCTGCCCTGTCCATACTTTTCCTGCCCTGTCCTGTCCTGTCCTGTCCTGTCTTTTCCTGCCCTGTCCTGCCCTGTCCATACTTTTCCTGCCCTGTCCTGTCCTGTCCTGTCCTGCCCTGTCCTGTCTTTTCCTGCCCTGTCCTGCCCTGTCCATACTTTTCCTGCCCTGTCTTTTCCTGTCCTGTCCTGTCCTGTTTTTTCCTGTCCTGCCCTGTCCTGTCCTGTCCTGTCCTGCCCTGTCTTTTCCTGTCCTGTCCTGCCCTGTCCTGCCCTGTCCTGTCCTGTCCTGTCCTGCCCTGTCTTTTCCTGTCCTGTCCTGTCCTGTACTGCCCTGTCCTGTCCTTTCCTGTCCTGTCCTGTCCTGTCCTGCCCTGTCCTGTCTTTTCCTGTCCTGTCCTGTCCTGCCCTGCCCTGTCTTTTCCTGTCCTGTCATGTCCTGTCCTGTCCTGTCCTGTCCTGTCCTGTGATGCTCTGAGATAATACTTCTCTCTTTTTCTCCTCTCTCTCATAAATACACTGATGGTACAAAACATTAGGAACACCTTTCTAATATTGAGTTGCACACCGTTTTGCCCTCAGAACAGCTTCAATACATTGGGGCATGGACTACAAGGTATCGAAAGCGTTCCACAGTGCTGCTAGCCCATGTTGACTCCAATGCTTCCCACAGTTGTGTCAAGTTGGACGGATATCCTTTGGGTGGTGGACCATTCTTGATACACACAGGAAACTGTTGAGCATTGCAGTTCTTGACACACTCAAACCGGTGTGCCAGGCACCTATTACCACACCCTGTTCAAATGCACTTAAATCTTTGGTCTTTCCCATTCACCCTCTGAATGGCACACATACACAATCCATATCTCAATTGTCTCAAGGCTTAAAAATCCTTCTTTAACCTGTCTCCTCCCCTTCATATACACTGATTGAAGTGGATTTAACAAGTGACATAAATAAGGGACCATAGCGTTCACCTGGAAAGTGTAGGTGTTCCTAATGTTTTGTACACTCAGTGTTTATAATCTCCTGTCTAACTTCAGAATGTCACTCTAGATTAGAACATATCAAGTCTAGAACCCTAGTGTTTCTAGAACCTCCCTCCCTGTCATTTTAGAGCATACTCCTGAATGATATGCATCTATTTGGCACTTTAAAGAATGCTGTTGTACTAATTCTACTCCTGAAGGCTGCTGGTCTCTCTCTCCCCTCTCCCTTCTTCCCTTCTCTCCCATCTCTCTCTCCCCTCTCCCTTCTTCCCTTCTCTCCCATCTCTCTCTCCCCTTGTACATGTGTGAAATAGGACAAATATAAGCACACAGCTTCTCTCCCCCAAATCCTTTTCTCCCTTTCTCCCCCTCCTTCTCTGTGTCTCAGTGTTAAATGTAAAGCGGGTGTGTAACAGGAGCCCAGGTCTGTGTGTGTGTGTGAGTCCTGGGGCGCTGAGGTCTGAGGCCCCTAGGGACCAGGCCCTTTTCAGCAGCGAGGACAAGCCCAGCGTTTGTGAGAACAGCAGGGCCCAAGTAGCTGGAGTGAGAGGAAGAGCAGGCCCTCAATAAAAACATTGTCTATCTGGCTTTCACACAATCAGCTACTCTGTGTCTCACTACCGCCACACCACACAGAAAGAGAGAGAGAGAACTGAGCTGCACTTCCTGACCTCCTGCCAAATGTATGAACACATTAGAGACACATATTTCCCACAGATCACACAGACGCACAAAGAATTTGAAAACAAATCGAACATTGATAAATTCCCATATCTGTTAGGCGAAATACCAAGATTTGTGGCCGTTATCTGTTCATTTATTTTCCCTTTCTTATTGCAACTACTTGCACATTGTTACAACACAGTACATAGCCAATTATATAACATTTGAAATGTCTATACTCTTTTCATGTTTACTAATGTTTCCCTTGTTTATTGTCTATTCCATTTGCTTTGGCAGAAAGAGAGAGAGAGAGAGAGAGAGTAAGAGAGACATAGAGAGAGAGAGAGAGGGAAAGAGAGAAAGAGAGAGAGAGTGAGAGAGAGAGAGAGAGAGAGAGAGAGAGAGAGAGAGAGAGAGAGAGAGAGAGAGAGAGAGAGAGAGAGAGAGAGAGAGAGAGAGAGAGAGAGAGAGAGAGAGAGAGAGAGAGAGAGAGAGAGAGAGAGAGAGAGAGAGAGAGAGAGAGAGAGAGAGAGAGAGAGAGAGACCAAAACAAAGACAAATAAAACAGTCTGCAGCACCCGGCCTCACCCTACTACAATCTGAAGTCAAATGTCTACTGTTTGCTGATGATCTGGTGCTTCTGTCCCCAACCAAGGAGGGCCTACAGCAGCACCTAGATCTTCTGCACAGATTCTGTCAGACCTGGGCCCTGACAGTACATCTCAGTAAGACAAAAATAATGGTGTTCCAAAAAAGGTTCAGCTGCCAAGAACACAAATACAAATTCCATCTAGACACTGTTGCCCTAGAGCACACAAAAAACTATACATACCTCGGCCTAAACATCAACGCCACAGGTAAAATCCACAAAGCTACGAACGATCTGAGAGACAAGGCAAGAAGGGCCTTCTATCGCATTAAAAGGAACATAAAATTCAACATACCAATGTAGGATCAGTTTTAGAACCCATTGCCCTTTACGGTTGTGAGGTCTGAGGTTCGCTCACCAACCAAGAATTCACAAAATGGGACAAACACCAAATTGAGACTCTGCATGCAGAATTCTGCAAAAATATCCTCCAAATAATGCATGCAGATCAGAATTAGGCTGAAACCCGCTAATTATCAAACTCCAGAAAAGAGACATTAAATTCTACAACCACCTAAAAGGAAGCGATTCCCAAACCTTCCATAACAAACCCATCACCTACAGAGAGATGAACATGGAGAAGAGTCCCCTAATCAAGCTGGTCCTGGGTCTCTGTTCACAAACACAAACAGACCCCACAGAGCCTCAGGACAACAACACAATTAGACCCAACCAAATCATGAGAAAACAAAAAGATAATTACTTGACACATTGGAAAGAATTAACAAAACAACTGAGCAAACTAGAATGCTATTTGGCCCTAAACAGAGACTACACACTGGCAGAATACCTGACCTCTGTGACTGACCCAAACTTAAGGAAAGCTTTGACTATGTACCGACTCAGTGAGCATAGCCTTGTTATTGAGAAAGGCCCCCGTAGGCAGACCTGGCTCTCAAGAGAAGACAGGCTATGTGCACACTGCCCACAAAATGAAGCGGAAACTGTGCTGCATTTACTAACCTCCTGCCAAATGTATGACCATATTAGAGACACATATTTTCCTCAGATCGCACAGACCCACAAGAACATCGAAAACAAATGCAATTTTGATAAACTCCCATATCTATTGGGTGAAATACCACAGTATGCAATCACAGCAGCAAGATTTGTGACCTGTTGCCACAAAAAAAGGGCAACCAGTGAAGAACGAACACCACTGTAAATTCAACCCATATTTATGTTTATTTATTTTCCCTTTTGTACTTTAACTATTTGCACATCGTTACAAAACTGTATGCAGTATAGACATTACAATGTAAACATATGTTTCCCATGCCAATAAAGCCCCTGAAATTGAAATTGAATTGAGAGAGACGGGAGCCCCACACAGCCAGACTGAGAGATGGGGAGGGGAAGGGGTTTGGAGGAGGGAGGTGAAGGAGGGGAGGGGTGATAGAGCAAGAGATGAAGAGAGAGGAAGAGGAAGGGAGGATTTGAGGGAAGGGGTGAGGAGAGAGATCGAGAGAGATCAGGTTGAGACAGGGTGAGGAAGGAGATGGATTTAGGGGCAGCGGTGGAGACAAAGAGAGAGGGAAACTGCGGAGACTGATTGAAAGGAAGGGATCAGGATTCACAGAGATAGTGTAAGGAGAGAGTGAAAAGCATTGAAAGACAAGAGAAGAGATGGAGACACTCTTTAGACAGAGAAAGGTTAATATATATGGTAGAGTTAATTGATAGGGTTGAAAGTCCTAATAGGTCTGCAGTAATTGCTGTAATTTGGCTATACTTGTCTCTGTTACCATATTAGGTCTCTGTTGATTAAACCCGGGGCCACAGACCCATACCACCAAGGATATACATTACCTCTACATGGCTGACTGGGATGTATGGAGACAATGGAGCTCTGTGCTGCACAAAACCAGTGACACACACAGATGGGCACAGACAGACACACACAGACACACATGCACACATTCACACAAACACATGCGCACAGACATCCACATGGGCACACACACACACACACACACACACACACACACACACACACACACACACACACACACACACACACACACACAATAAAGAGAAGGGCTTTTGTTCTCAGGTTGCAGGTTCCGCCAGGTGCGCTGGTGTCACATATACACAGACACACTCAAAAACACTTACATATGCACACACACAGTTGTGACCTCAGTCTTGGTGCTGTGATGTCACTCTGTGACATCACATTCAGTGGAACATTTCCTCAGTTAAAAGTTTATCCCATTATATGTTTTCCAATGGGTGTTTTCATCAACGTTGGGATGGCATTATAACAATGTTGTGATCAGTTCTCAGAGCTGTATGAGTCCTCTCCCTGGAGCGCCTACTACCTACGCTCAGGAATTACTGCCTTCAGGTGAGCCCTGGATGTGAGCTTACACATGAAACCAGATAATCACTGTTAGTAATGTAGTCCCTTTGTAACGGTGTTTGTGTGTGTGTGTGTGTGTGTGTGTGTGTGTGTGTGTGTGTGTGTGTGTGTGTGTGTGTGTGTGTGTGTGTGTGTGTGTGTGTGTGTGTGTGTGTGTGTGTGTGTGTGTGTGTGTGTGTGTGTGTGTGTGTGTGTGTGTGCGTGCGTGCGTGCGTGCGTGCGTGCGTGCGTGCGTGCGTGCGTGTGTGCGTGCGTGTGTGTGTGTGTGCGTGCGTGTGTGCGTGTTGACAGTGAAGGAGCAGATGGACTGAACGTGTTCTACTGGAGTAAGTTCTCGGGCCCTGGGGGCGTTGCCATGGAGATCCAGCGGTGGAGTACAAAGCGCGTACAGCGCCGTCTCCCTGGCACCAGTAAGCTGCTGTACAGCCAGAGCGAGGAGCGCTATTACATGGAGAGAGACGATGAATCACTCAACCTGCTGGGTACTGTAACTTCTCTCTCTCGCTCTCCTTCTCTCTCTCTGTATCCCTCTCTCTCTATTTCTGTATCCCTCTCTCTCTCTCTCTCTCTCTCTCTCTCTCTCTCTCTCTCTCTCTCTCTCTCTCTCTCTCTCTCTCTCTCTCTCTCTCTTTCTCTTTCTCTGTCTCTCTCTTTCTTTATCTCTCTCTCTCTCTTTCTCTCCCTCTCTGCCTCTCTCTCTCTCTCGCTCACGCTCTGTCTCTCTGTGACTACAGCTCCCAGAATCCTTTCGTTTAGTGTGTATTCTTGCTTCTCATGCCATTTAAAACTCAATTTTGTACCTACCATATTGTATGTATTTGTGTACAGGTTTAGACTATGACTATGATTCAGACGACAAGGCAGATAAAATCAAGAACCCCAACTCTCTGCAGAACTCTCTACAGAGCGGCAAGTGGCAGCTGGGATTCCAAGGTGAGGAATCATTGTCTTTCTTAGAACATAAACATACAGATATGGTCACGCCAAAGACTCTTCACCCAAAGACACTTCCAGGTATGACCTATAAAGTATGAACCCACAACCTTGATGACAGTAACACTTCCACCAATCTTTCCCTCTCCCTAGCAATGTCCTTTGACCTCTATGCGAAGTACGGTAACAACCGTACCCTGAGCTTGGTGAGTCCCAAGAAGCCATACTACCAGTGGCGCCTTCGTGTCCCGTCGGGTCATGTGGTGCGTCTGGTCGTCCTCACCCTGCACGGGGCCACACCCGGAAGCTGCTCCTCCCACAAACTGTCTGCCTACGACTTCCTGTTGCCACTACAGAACAAGATCATTGCCAGGTAGGACATATTACAATACATGAACAAAAGTATGTGACACCTGCTCGTCCAACATCTCATTTCAAAATCATGGGCATTAACATGGAGTTGGTCCCCCTTTGCTGCTATAACAACCTCCACTCTTCTGGGATGGCTTTCCACTAGATGTTGGGACATTGCTGCAGGGACTTCCATTCAGCTACAAGAGCATTACTGAGGTCAGACACTGATGTTGGGTGATTATGCCTGGCTCGCAGTCAGCATTCCAATTCATCCCAAAGGTGTTCGATGGAATTAAGGTCAGGGCTCTGTGCAGGCCAGTCAAGTTCTTCCACACCGATCTCGACAAACCATTTATGGACCTCGCTTTGTGCACGGGGACATTGTCATGCTGAAATAGGAAAGGCCTTCCCCAAACTGTTGCCACAAAGTTGGAAGCACAAAATCATCTACAATGTAATTATATGCTGTAGCGTTAAGATTTCCCTTCACTGGAACTAAGGGGCCTAGCCCAAACCATGAAAAACAGCCCCAGACCATTATTCCTCCTCCACCAAACTTTTCAGTTGGCACGATGCATTTGGGCAGGTAGCGTTCTCCTGGCATCTGCCAAACCCAGATTCGTTGGTCAGACTGCCAGATGGTGAAGTGTGATTCATCACTACAGAGAACGCATTTCCACTGCTCCAGAGTAAAATGGCAGCAAGCTTTACATCACTCCAGCCGACGCTTGGCATTGCGCATGGTGATCTTAGGCTTGTGTGCGGCTGCTCTGCCATGGAAACCCAGTTCATGAAGCTCCCGACGAACAGTTCTTGTGCTGACGTTGCTTCCAGAGGCAGTTTGGAACTTGATAGTGATTGTTGCAATCGAGGACAGACAATTTTTACGCACTTAAGCACTCGGCGGTCCTGTTCTGTGAGCTTGTGTTTCTGTGACATTGTTGCTCCTAGACGTTTCCACTTCACAATAACAGCACTTACAGTTGCCTGGGGCAGCACTAGCAGGGCAGAAATTTGACGAACTGATTGTTGGAAAGGTGGCATCCTATGAGGGTGCCACGTTGAAAGTCAGCGAGCTCTTCAGTGAGGCCATTCTACTGCCAATGTTTATCTATCAAGATTGCATGGCTGTGTGCTCGATTTTGTCAGCAACAGGTGTGGCTGAAATAGCCAAATCCACTAAACTGAAGGGGTGTCCACATACTCTTGTGTATTTAGTGTATGTGCACAATATTATTGTGTGTGTGTGTGTGTGTGTGTGTGTGTGTGTGTGTGTGTGTGTGTGTGTGTGTGTGTGTGTGTGTGTGTGTGTGTGTGTGTGTGTGTGTGTGTGTGTGTGTGTGTGTGTGTGTGTGTGTGTGTGTGTGTGTGTGTGTGTGTGTGTGTGTGTGTGTGTGTGTGTGTGTGTGCGTATGTATTGTGATATAAATGTATTGTGATATCACCTGTATCACACACCTGTATGTATTGTGACATTTCTATCTGTCTATTCCAGGTGGTGTGGTCTCCCAGTGTCTGGCTCATCTCCTGTAATGAAGCTGACGTCGTCTGGTAACGTGATGCTGGTCACCTTCTCCTTCAGCAGACAGAGAGATGGAGCCATCTTCAAGGCCTACTTCCAGGCCATCCCCAAAGCAGGAAAGACACACTATTACCACAGACAGATATTTCACCGGATGTATAAATATGAAGCATCCGCTTGGCATTTCCTCTAGTGAGAGGAAGCCAAGTGCCGGCAGTGGGAGAAGATGGAACGAGATGGATTTTGGCCGACATTCTGCAAATTTTGATAGCGATGAAACATTTGATCTCAATACAGTTTTCTGTTCCCAAAACTACAATCTGTTACGAACAGAGTGGACTAAGTTTCGCAGAAAAAGTTTTCTAAAAATGTAGTTCTTTAGAAAGAAGCAAGGGCGAATTCAGTTATTGCACACGTGCACTTCACAGAGTAGACGTTACCTAACGGAAATGTGCAAATATATGCTGGAACGAGCCAATAGGATCTCGCTAGCTCCTGTTTGGCTCCGCACACTATGACTCATTTGTTCCCGTTTGAAATGACAGGCTGTGGTCCATCTTGGTTTAGTTATAACAAATATGTTCTATTACCACACACTACAACCCTGGGGAAGGCACTGCTTGCCAAAACGTTGGTTGTAAATTAAATTATTGGGTGCATATTTAGAGTGTTCGACTTTCTTTCGTTCTTATTACACCTCTGTAACAGACATTCTAGAATAAAAAAAACCATGTCCAATGAGCTAAAGCCTTGGCTCTGGGAGCTCAGACAAGTCACCAAGATACCGTCTGTGTTTTACATTAGGTCTTATTACATGTCTTATGTAATAACTTGTCTATTACAGCTGTCCTATAGACTCCTGTTGATGTGTGGTCTGTGTCACCGTCGCCCCCTGTAGGTTGTGGAGGCTCTCTGTCCTCCTGGAATGGCTCTCTGTCCTCTCCGTACTACCCTGCCCACTATCCCCCAAACATCGACTGCAGCTGGACCATACGGGTGAGCTCACACCCCAGGAGACTTAGATATAACACCCACAGTGTGTGTGTGTGTGTGTGTGTGTGTGTGTGTGTGTGTGTGTGTGTGTGTGTGTGTGTGTGTGTGTGTGTGTGTGTGTGTGTGTGTGTGTGTGTGTGTGTGTGTGTGTGTGTGTGTGTGTGTGTGTGTGTGTGTGTGTGTGTGTGTGTGTGTGTGCGTGTGTGTGTGACAGTAGGTCTCTCCACATTCCTGCGTCTGAACCACTGCTTCTCTCCGTTGTGTCTCTTTCAGGCGCCGTTGCCTGGATACCTGATCTCCATGACGATTGTGACGTTGAACATCCAGGACTCTTCGTCTTCGGACGGCTGTGAGAAAGACTGGCTGGACATTGGAGGGGTCAAGTAAGTGTTGCCGTGGTAGCAGTACTGGTGACATACTGCACAGTGAATGTGAATACTGTCTATGTGGTGTGTGCATGTTACATGAATTGTTGTGTATGTATTTAGTGACTTTAATAACTCTACCTGCATGTACATATTACCTCAATTACCTCGACTAACCGGTGCCCCCGCACATTGACTCTGTACTGGTACCCCCTGTATATAGCCTCACTACTGTTATTTTACTGCTGCTCTTTAATTATTTGTTACTTTTATTTCTTATTTTTCTAGGTATTTTTCTTAAAACTGCATTGTTGGTTAAGGGCTTGTAAGTAAGCGTTTCCTGTAAGGTCTACTACACCTGTTGTATTCGGCGCATGTGACAGATACAATTTGATTTGGTGTGTGTGTGTGTGTCATATTAACTGTGGTGTGTGTTGTCTCAGGTTGTGTAACCCCATGACTGACAGCAGCAGAAAGAAGACCTACTCCTCTCCTGTCTCTCTACATTTCCACTCTGATGAGTCTGTCACTCACAAGGGCTTCTACCTTCTCTACAGAGCCTTCTCCCCTGAGAGCAGTACGTCTCACACACCTCTACCACACACCTCTACCACACACCTGTCTCACACACCTCTACCTCACATCTCTACCTCACACCTGTATCCCACATCTCTACCACACACCTGTATCATAGACCTTTACATCACACCTCTACCTCACACCTGTCTCACACACCTCTACCTCACACCTGTCTCACACACCTCTACCTCACACCTCTACCACACACCTCTACCTCACACCTGTCTCACACACCTCTACCTCACACCTGTCTCACACACCTCTACCTCACACCTGTATCCCACATCTCTACCACACACCTGTATCACACACCTCAACCACACACACCTGTATCACACACCTGTATCATACACCTCTACATCACACCTCTACCTCACACCTGTATCACACATCTCTACCACACACCTGTCGCACACACCTCTACCTCACACCTCTACCTCACACCTCTACCACACACCTCTACCTCACACCAGTATCACACATCTCTACCACACACCAGTATCACACACACCTGGCTCACACACCTCTACTACACACCTCTACCTCACACCTGTATCCCACATCTCTACCACACACCTGTATCACACACCTCAACCACACACCTCTATCACACACCTGTATCATACACCTCTACCTCAAACCTCTACCTCACACCTGTATCACACTCTGCCACACACCTGTATCACACATCTCTACCACACACCAGTATCACACACACCTGTCTCACACACCTCTACCTCACACCTCTACCTCACACCTGTATCACACACCTCTACCACACACCTGTATCACACATCTCTACCACACACCTGTATCACACATCTCTACCACACACCTGTATCACACATCTCTACCACACGCCTGTATCACACATCTCTACCACACACCAGTATCACACACACCTGTCTCACACACCTCTACGTCACACCTCTACCTCACACCTGTATCACACACCTCTACCACACACTTCTACCTCACACCATTATCACACATCTCTACCACCCACCTCTACCTCACACCTGTATGACTCAAATCTGTATCACTCACACCTGTATCACACATCTCTACCACCCACCTCTACCTCACACCTGTATCACACATCTCTACCACCCACCTCTACCTCACACCTGTATCACACATCTCTACCACCCACCTCTACCTCACACCTGTATGACTCAAATCTGTATCACTCACACCTCTATCACACATCTCTACCACCCACCTCTACCACACACCTATATCACTCACACCTGTATCACACATCTCTACCACCCACCTCTACCTCACACCTGTGACTCAAATCTGTATCACTCACACCTGTATCACACATCTCTACCACCCACCTCTACCACACACCTATATCACTCACACCTGTATCACACATCTCTACCACACACCTGTATCACACATCTCTATCACAGACCTCTATCACACACCTCTATCACACACCTCTATCACACACACACACCTGTATCACACTCCTCTATCACAGACCTCTATCACACCTCTATCACACACCTCTATCACACACACAAACCTGAATCACACACCTCTATCACACACACACCTGTATCACACTCCTCTATCACACACACACACCTGTATCACACTCCTCTATCACACACACACACACCTGTATCACACACCTCTACCAGACACCTGTATCACACACCTCTATCACACACACCTGTATCACACACCTCTACCAGACACCTGTATCACACACCTCTATCACACACACCTGTATCACACACCTCTACCAGACACCTGTATCACACACCTCTATCACACACACCTGTATCACACACCTCTACCAGACACCTGTATCACACACCTCTATCACACACACCTGTATCACACACCTCTACCAGACACCTGTATCACACACCTCTACCAGACACCTGTATCACACACCTCTATCACACACACCTGTATCACACCCCTCTGCCAGACACCTGTATCACACACCTCTATCACACACCTGTATCACACTCCTCTACCACACACACCTGAATCACACTCCTCTATCACACACACACACCTGAATCACACACCTCTATCACACACACACACACCTCTATCACACACCTCTACCAGACACCTGTATCACACTCCTCTACCAGACACCTGTATCACACACCTCTATCACACACACCTGTATCACACACCTCTACCAGACACCTGTATCACACACCTCTATCACACACCTGTATCACACTCCTCTACCAGACACCTGTATCACACACCTCTACCAGACACCTGTATCACACACCTCTATCACACACCTGTATCACACTCCTCTACCAGACACCTGTATCACACACCTCTACCAGACACCTGTATCACACACCTCTACCAGACACCTGTATCACACACCGCTATCACACACCTGTATCACACACCTCTATCACACACCTCTGCCAGACACCTCTATCACACACCTGTATCACACACCTCTATCACACACCTGTATCACACACCTCTATCACACACACCTGTATCACACACCTCTATCACACACCTGTATCACACACCTCTATCACACACCTGTATCACACTCCTCTATCACACACCTGTATCACACTCCTCTACCACACACACCTGAATCACACTCCTCTACCACACACCTGTATCACACTCCTCTATCACACACCTGTATCACACTCCTCTACCACACACACCTGAATCACACTCCTCTACCACACACCTGTATCACACTCCTCTACCACACACACCTGAATCACACACCTCTATCACACACACACACACACCTGTATCACACTCCTCTATCACACACACACACACACACCTGTATCACACACCTCTACCAGACATCTGTATCACACACCTCTATCACACACACCTGTATCACACACCTCTACCAGACACCTGTATCACACACCTCTACCAGACACCTGTATCACACTCCTCTACCAGGCACCTGTATCACACTCCTCTACCAGACACCTGTATCACACTCCTCTATCACACACACCTGTATCACACTCCTCTACCAGACACCTGTATCACACACCT
Organism: Salvelinus alpinus; assembly: GCF_045679555.1. Classification (NCBI taxonomy): domain Eukaryota; kingdom Metazoa; phylum Chordata; class Actinopteri; order Salmoniformes; family Salmonidae; genus Salvelinus; species Salvelinus alpinus. The sequence goes on from NC_092093.1 coordinate 63,397,400, forward strand.
CTATCACACACACCTGAATCACACTCCTCTACCAGACACCTGTATCACGCACCTCTATCACACAAACCTGTATCACACTCCTCTACCAGACACCTGTATCACACACCTCTATCACACACACCTGTATCACACACCTCTATCACACACCTGTATCACACACCTCTATCACACACACCTGTATCACACACCTCTACCAGACACCTGTATCACACACCTCTACCAGACACCTGTATCACACACCTCTACCAGACACCTGAATCACACACCTCTATCACACACACCTGTATCGCACACCTGTATCACACACCTCTACCAGACACCTGTATCACACACCTCTATCACACACACCTGTATCACAAACCTCTACCAGACACCTGTATCACACACCTCTATCACACACACCTGTATCACACTCCTCTACCAGACACCTGTATCAAACACCTCTACCAGACACCTGTATCACACACCTCTATCACACACACCTGTATCACACACCTCTACCAGACACCTGTATCACACACCTCTACCAGACACCTGTATCACACACCTCTACCAGACACCTGTATCACACTCCTCTACCAGACACACCTGTATCACACACCTCTACCAGACACCTGTATCACACACCTCTATCACACACCTGTATCACACACCTCTACCAGACACCTGTATCACACTCCTCTACCAGGCACCTGTATCACACTCCTCTACCAGACACCTGTATCACACTCCTCTATCACACACACCTGTATCACACTCCTCTACCAGACACCTGTATCACACACCTCTATCACACACACCTGAATCACACTCCTCTACCAGACACCTGTATCACACACCTCTATCACACAAACCTGTATCACACTCCTCTACCAGACACCTGTATCACACACCTCTATCACACACACCTGTATCACACACCTCTATCACACACCTGTATCACACACCTCTATCACACACACCTGTATCACACACCTCTACCAGACACCTGTATCACACACCTCTACCAGACACCTGTATCACACACCTCTATCACACAAACCTGTATCACACTCCTCTACCAGACACCTGAATCACACACCTCTATCACACACTCCTCTATCACACACCTGTATCACACACCTCTATCACACACCTGTATCACACTCCTCTACCAGACACCTGTATCACACACCTCTACCAGACACCTGTATCACACACCTCTATCACACACCTGTATCACACTCCTCTACCAGACACCTGTATCACACACCTCTACCAGACACCTGTATCACACACCTCTACCAGACACCTGTATCACACACCTCTATCACACACACCTGTATCACACCCCTCTGCCAGACACCTGTATCACACACCTCTATCACACACCTGTATCACACTCCTCTACCACACACACCTGAATCACACTCCTCTATCACACACACACACCTGAATCACACACCTCTATCACACACACACACACCTCTATCACACACCTCTACCAGACACCTGTATCACACTCCTCTACCAGACACCTGTATCACACACCTCTATCACACACACCTGTGTCACACACCTCTACCAGACACCTGTATCACACACCTCTATCACACACCTGTATCACACTCCTCTACCAGACACCTGTATCACACACCTCTACCAGACACCTGTATCACACACCTCTATCACACACCTGTATCACACTCCTCTACCAGACACCTGTATCACACACCTCTACCAGACACCTGTATCACACACCTCTACCAGACACCTGTATCACACACCGCTATCACACACCTGTATCACACACCTCTATCACACACCTCTGCCAGACACCTCTATCACACACCTGTATCACACACCTCTATCACACACCTGTATCACACACCTCTATCACACACACCTGTATCACACACCTCTATCACACACCTGTATCACACACCTCTATCACACACCTGTATCACACTCCTCTATCACACACCTGTATCACACTCCTCTACCACACACACCTGAATCACACTCCTCTACCACACACCTGTATCACACTCCTCTATCACACACCTGTATCACACTCCTCTACCACACACACCTGAATCACACTCCTCTACCACACACCTGTATCACACTCCTCTACCACACACACCTGAATCACACACCTCTATCACACACACACACACACCTGTATCACACTCCTCTATCACACACACACACACACACCTGTATCACACACCTCTACCAGACATCTGTATCACACACCTCTATCACACACACCTGTATCACACACCTCTACCAGACACCTGTATCACACACCTCTACCAGACACCTGTATCACACTCCTCTACCAGGCACCTGTATCACACTCCTCTACCAGACACCTGTATCACACTCCTCTATCACACACACCTGTATCACACTCCTCTACCAGACACCTGTATCACACACCTCTATCACACACACCTGAATCACACTCCTCTACCAGACACCTGTATCACGCACCTCTATCACACAAACCTGTATCACACTCCTCTACCAGACACCTGTATCACACACCTCTATCACACACACCTGTATCACACACCTCTATCACACACCTGTATCACACACCTCTATCACACACACCTGTATCACACACCTCTACCAGACACCTGTATCACACACCTCTACCAGACACCTGTATCACACACCTCTACCAGACACCTGAATCACACACCTCTATCACACACACCTGTATCGCACACCTGTATCACACACCTCTACCAGACACCTGTATCACACACCTCTATCACACACACCTGTATCACAAACCTCTACCAGACACCTGTATCACACACCTCTATCACACACACCTGTATCACACTCCTCTACCAGACACCTGTATCAAACACCTCTACCAGACACCTGTATCACACACCTCTATCACACACACCTGTATCACACACCTCTACCAGACACCTGTATCACACACCTCTACCAGACACCTGTATCACACACCTCTACCAGACACCTGTATCACACTCCTCTACCAGACACACCTGTATCACACACCTCTACCAGACACCTGTATCACACACCTCTATCACACACCTGTATCACACACCTCTACCAGACACCTGTATCACACTCCTCTACCAGGCACCTGTATCACACTCCTCTACCAGACACCTGTATCACACTCCTCTATCACACACACCTGTATCACACTCCTCTACCAGACACCTGTATCACACACCTCTATCACACACACCTGAATCACACTCCTCTACCAGACACCTGTATCACACACCTCTATCACACAAACCTGTATCACACTCCTCTACCAGACACCTGTATCACACACCTCTATCACACACACCTGTATCACACACCTCTATCACACACCTGTATCACACACCTCTATCACACACACCTGTATCACACACCTCTACCAGACACCTGTATCACACACCTCTACCAGACACCTGTATCACACACCTCTATCACACAAACCTGTATCACACTCCTCTACCAGACACCTGAATCACACACCTCTATCACACACTCCTCTATCACACACCTGTATCACACACCTCTATCACACACCTGTATCACACACCTCTACCAGACACGTGTATCACACACCTCTATCACACACCTGTATCACACTCCTCTATCACACACCTGTATCACACTCCTCTATCACACACCTGTATCACACACCTCTACCACACTCCTCTACCAGACACCTGTATCAAACACCTCTACCAGACACCTGTATCACACACCTCTATCACACACCTGTATCACACATCTCTATCACACACCTGTATCACACTCCTCTACCAGACACCTGTATCACACACCTCTACCAGACACCTGTATCACACTCCTCTACCAGACACACCTGTATCACACACCTCTACCAGACACCTGTATCACACACCTCTATCACACACCTGTATCACACACCTCTACCAGACACCTGTATCACACACCTGTATCACACACCTCTATCACACACCTGTATCACACACCTCTACCAGACACCTGTATCACACACCTCTATCACACACCTGTATCACACATCTCTATCACACACCTGTATCACACTCCTCTATCACACACCTGTATCACACTCCTCTATCACACACCTGTATCACACACCTCTACCACACACCTGTATCACACACCTCTATCACACACCTGTATCACACATCTCTATCACACACCTCTATCACACACCTGTATCACACATCTCTACCACACACCTGTATCACACACCTCTACCACACACCTGTATCACACATCTCTATCACACACCTCTATCACACACCTCTACCACACACCTGTATCACACACCTCTACCACACACCTGTATCACACACCTCTATCACACACCTCTATCACACACCTCTACCAGACACCTGTATCACACACCTCTACCAGACACCTGTATCACACACCTCTATCACACACCTGTATTACAAACCTCTATCACACACCTCTACCAGACACCTGTATCACACACATCTATCACACACCTGTATCACACATCTCTATCACACACCTCTACCAGACACCTGTATCACACACCTCTACCAGACACCTGTATCACACACCTCTACCAGACACCTGTATCACACACCTCTATCACACACCTGTATCACACACCTGTATCACACACCTGTATCACACACCTCTACCAGACACCTGTATCACACACCTCTACCAGACACCTGTATCACACACCTCTACCAGACACCTGTATCACACACCTCTACCAGACACCTGTATCACACACCTCTATCACACACCTCTACCAGACACCTGTATCACACACCTCTACCAGACACCTGTATCACACACCTCTACCAGACACCTGTATCACACACCTCTACCAGACACCTGTATCACACACCTCTACCAGACACCTGTATCGCACACCTCTACCACACACACCTGTATCACACTCCTCTATCACACACACCTGTATCACACACCTCTATCACACACCTGTATCACACTCCTCTACCACACACACCTGTATCACACTCCTCTACCACACACACCTGTATCACACTCCTCTACCAGACACATGTATCACACACCTCTATCACACACCTGTATCACACATCTCTATCACACACCTGTATCACACACCTCTACCACACACACCTGTATCACACACCTGTTTCACACACCTCTATCACACACCTCTATCACACACACCTCTACCACACACACCTGTATCACACTCCTCTACCACACACCTGTATCACACATCTCTACCACACACCTGTATCACACACCTCTACCACACAACTGTATCACACTCCTCTACCACACACCTGTATCACACACACCTCTACCGCACACCTGTATCACACATCTCTACCACACACCTGTATCACACACCTCTACCACACAACTGTATCACACTCCTCTACCACACACCTGTATCACACTCCTCTACCACACACCTGTATAACACACACCTCTACCACACAACTGTATCACACTCCTCTACCACACAACTGTATCACACTCCTCTACCACACACCTGTATCACACACTCCTCTACCACACACCTGTATCATACACTCCTCTACCACACACCTGTATCACACTCCTCTACCACACACCTGTATCACACACTCCTCTACCACACACCTGTATCACACTCCTCTACCACACACCTGTATCACACACACCTCTACCACACAACTGTATCACACTCCTCTACCACACACCTGTATCACACACTCCTCTACCACACACCTGTATCACACACACCTCTACCACACAACTGTATCACACTCCTCTACCACACACCTGTATCACACACCTCTACCACACAACTGTATCACACTCCTCTACCACACACCTGTATCACACTCCTCTACCACACACCTGTATCACACACACCTCTACCACACAACTGTATCACACTCCTCTACCACACACCTGTATCACACACTCCTCTACCACACAACTGTATCACACTCCTCTACCACACACCTGTATCACACACTCCTCTACCACACACCTGTATCACACACTCCTCTACCACACACCTGTATCACACACTCCTCTACCACACACCTGTATCACACACACCTCTACCACACACCTGTATCACACACCTCTACCACACACCTGTATCACACACCTATACCACACACACCTGTATCACACACCTCTACCAGACACCTGTATCACACACCTCTACCAGACACCTGTATCACACACCTCTACCAGACACCTGTATCACACACCTCTATCACACACCTGTATCACACACCTGTATCACACACCTGTATCACACACCTCTACCAGACACCTGTATCACACACCTCTACCAGACACCTGTATCACACACCTCTACCAGACACCTGTATCACACACCTCTACCAGACACCTGTATCACACACCTCTATCACACACCTCTACCAGACACCTGTATCACACACCTCTACCAGACACCTGTATCACACCTCTACCAGACACCTGTATCACACACCTCTACCAGACACCTGTATCACACACCTCTACCAGACACCTGTATCGCACACCTCTACCACACACACCTGTATCACACTCCTCTATCACACACACCTGTATCACACACCTCTATCACACACCTGTATCACACTCCTCTACCACACACACCTGTATCACACTCCTCTACCACACACACCTGTATCACACTCCTCTACCAGACACGTGTATCACACACCTCTATCACACACCTGTATCACACATCTCTATCACACACCTGTATCACACACCTCTACCACACACACCTGTATCACACACCTGTTTCACACACCTCTATCACACACCTCTATCACACACACCTCTACCACACACACCTGTATCACACTCCTCTACCACACACCTGTATCACACATCTCTACCACACACCTGTATCACACACCTCTACCACACAACTGTATCACACTCCTCTACCACACACCTGTATCACACACACCTCTACCGCACACCTGTATCACACATCTCTACCACACACCTGTATCACACACCTCTACCACACAACTGTATCACACTCCTCTACCACACACCTGTATCACACTCCTCTACCACACACCTGTATAACACACACCTCTACCACACAACTGTATCACACTCCTCTACCACACAACTGTATCACACTCCTCTACCACACACCTGTATCACACACTCCTCTACCACACACCTGTATCATACACTCCTCTACCACACACCTGTATCACACTCCTCTACCACACACCTGTATCACACACTCCTCTACCACACACCTGTATCACACTCCTCTACCACACACCTGTATCACACACACCTCTACCACACAACTGTATCACACTCCTCTACCACACACCTGTATCACACACTCCTCTACCACACACCTGTATCACACACACCTCTACCACACAACTGTATCACACTCCTCTACCACACACCTGTATCACACACCTCTACCACACAACTGTATCACACTCCTCTACCACACACCTGTATCACACTCCTCTACCACACACCTGTATCACACACACCTCTACCACACCTGTATCACACTCCTCTACCACACACCTGTATCACACACTCCTCTACCACACAACTGTATCACACTCCTCTACCACACACCTGTATCACACACTCCTCTACCACACACCTGTATCACACACTCCTCTACCACACACCTGTATCACACACTCCTCTACCACACACCTGTATCACACACACCTCTACCACACACCTGTATCACACACACCTCTACCACACACCTGTATCACACACCTATACCACACACACCTGTATCACACACCTCTACCACACACACCTGTATCACACATCTCTATCAGAACCCTCTACCACACACACCTCTATCACACACCTCTATCACACACCTCTATCACACAGCTGTATCAAACACCTCTACCACAGACACCTTTACCACACACTAGTAAGACAGCAAGTGTAGTTCATTGGGATGTGAAACTTACTCCGCAGACTGAAGTGTCGCCACTTGCGCCGCCAAATTGTTAACTTTCACTGGCGCCGACTGGTAAGAGGCTTCAAGAGGGCTGTCATGTGTGCTAGCAAGGCAGAGGTCCTAGGTTCAAGCCTCGGTGGAATCAGGAGGAAGTGGTACTCGCTGAGCAAGCAGTGTGACGTCCTTTACACTAGCCTATACAGAGCTATACAACTGAAATACTCAACTCTACCACACACCTCTACCTCACACCTCTACCATACACACTGAGGCAAACCTGTAGATTCCAGGTTCTCACCCATACAGAGATACTGTAGTCTCCCTTTCTCAACCCCCGCTCTCTCTCTCCAGCGTGTCCTCGTCAGTTCCGCTGTGGGGATGGGAGGTGTGTTCCTCTCAGGAAGGTGTGTGATGGAGTCAGAGACTGTTCAGACGGACGGGATGAGGCTAAATGCTGTATGTTACCCTCAACACTCTAACTCCTCACATACTGTACATGCATTCAGTAAGGATGCCGAAGATCACCATAAGTGATCTGCCTGTGCAATAAGTACTGTATTTCTTCAAAACAAGACCAGTATGTTGTGTTATGTGTAGCGACCTGTCGTCCAGGTGAGGTGTATTGTGGGAACGGTCAGTGCCGGCCTCACAGCAGCCAGTGTAACAGCCTGAGTAAATGTGGAGATAGCAGCGAAGAGGCCGACTGTGGTGAGTACCATACACACGCCTGGACCACATACTTTATCTTAATTATAAACTACTTAGAAACATCATTGCATTGTTTGTTCATCATAAGGTTGTGTGAGACCATGTGTTACTTGTTTTCATTATGCCAGCTGCATAGAGGACTGGTCTGTGGTAAGGACGGCCACTCTCCCCATTTCTGTGTGTGTGTGTGTGTGTGTGTGCGTGCGTGCGTGCGTGCGTGCGTGTGCGTGCGTGCGTGTGCGTGCGCGCGCGCCCCAGGTCAGGTGTTTACTCTGTAGTAATAATGCCGCCGGGGGGGATGACTGCCGTTTTACGGGCTCCTAACCAGTTTTTTTGCATTGTTTGTAACTTATTTTGTACATAATGTTGCTGCTACCGTATCGTATGACCAAAAATAGCTTCTGGACATCAGAACAGCGATTACTCACCTCAAAGAAAAGACGGAAATACAGGGGGCAGAGATCGGGGTGCCTTATGAGAATTCGTTGACGAGTGGGTAACCCACCTCTACCATCTGTTCTATTGGCCAACGTGCAATCACTGGTGAATAAACTGGATGATCTCCATTCGTGATTATCCTAACAACGGGACATTAAAAACGTGAATATCTTATGTTTCACTGCGTCGTGGCTGAACGAAGACACAGATCATATAGAGCTGGCTGGGTTTTCCGTGCATCTGCAGGACAGAACAGCTACGTCTGGTAAGACGAGGGGTGAGGGTGTGAGTATATTTGTCAATAACAGCTGGTGCACGATGTCTAACATTAAAGAAGTCTCGAGGTATTGCTCACCTGAGGTAGAGTACCTCATGATAAGCTGGAGACCACATTATCTACCAAGAGTGTTTTCATCTATATTTTTCGTAGCCGTCTGTTTACCACCACAAACCGATGCTGACACTAAGACTGAACTGAACGAGCTATATAAGGCCATAAGCAAACAAGAAAATTCTCATCCAGAAGCGGTGCTCCTAGTGGCCGGGGACTTTAATGTAGACAAACTTAAATCCGTTTTACCTCATTTCTACCAGCATGTCACATGTGCAACCAGAGGAAAAAAACTCTATAGCACCTTTACTCCACACACAGAGATGCATACAAAGCTCTCCCTCAACTTCCATTTGGCAAATCTGACCATAACTATATCCTCCTGATTCCTGCTTACAAGCAAAAACTAAAGCAGGAAGTACCAGTGACTCGCTCAATATGGAAGTGGTCAGATGATAAGGATGCTATGCTACAGGACTGTTTTGCTAGCACAGACTGGAATATGTTCCGGGATTCATCCAATTGCATTGAGGAGTATATCACCTCAGTCACCAACGTCATCAATAAGTGCATCGACGATGTCCCCCCCACAGTGACCATGCGTACATATTTTAACCAGAAGCCATAGATTACAGGCAACATCATCACCGAGCTAAAGGCTAGAGCTGCTGCTTTCAAGGAGTGGGACGCTAATCCGGACGTTTATAAGAAATCCCACTACGCCCTCAGACAAACAATCATACAGACAAACCGTCAATACAGGGCTAAGATTGAATCCTACTACACCGGCTCTGGCGCTTGTCGGATGTGGCACGGCTTGCAAACTATTACAGACTACAATGGGAAACCCAGCTGCGGGCTGCCCAGGGAAGCAAACCTACCAGACAAGCTAAATGCCTTTTATGTGCGCTTTGAGGCAAGCAACACTGAAGTATGCATGAGAGCACCAGCTGTTCCGGACGACTGTGTGATCACGCTCTCCTTCGCCGATGTGAGCAAGACCTTTAACCAGGTCAACATTCACAAGGCCGCAGGGCCAGACAGATTACCAGGATGTGTACTCAGATCATGCATGAGCCAACTGGAAAGTGTCTTCACTGACATTTTCAACCTTTCCCTGGCCGAATCTGTAATACCTACATGTTTCAAGCAGATCACCATAGTCCCTGTGCCCAAGAAAGCGAAGGTAACCTGACTAAATGACTACCGCCCTGTAGCACTCACGTCGGTAGCCATGAAGTGCTTTGAAAGGCTGGTCATGATTCTCATCAACACCATCATCCCGGACACCCTAGACCCACTCCAATTCGCACACCGCCCATACAGATCTACAGATGACACAATCTCAATTGTACTCCACACTGCCCTTTCCCACCTGGACAAAAGGAACATCTATGTGAGAATGCTGTCCATTGACTACAGCTCAGCGTTCAACACCATAGTGCCCACAAAGCTCATCACTAAGCTAAGGACACTGGGACTAAACACCTCGCTCTGCAACTGGATCCTGGAATTCCTGACGTGCAGCCCCCAGGTGGTAAGAGTAGGCAACAACACATCTGCCAGGCTGATCCTCAACACGGGGGCCCCTCAGGGGTGTGTGCTTATTCCCCTGCTGTACTCCCTGTTCACCCACGCCTGCGTGGCCAAGCACAACTCCAACACCATCATTAAGATTGCTGACTACACAACGGTGTTGTTCTCTCTTTTTCTCTCTTTCTTTCTTTAGTTCTTTCTCTCTCTTGGAGGACCTGAGCCCTAGGACCATGCCCCAGGACTACCTGGCCTGATGACTCCTTGCTGTCCGCAGTCCACCTGTTAGTGCTGCTGCTCCAGTTTCAACTGTTCTGCCTGCGGCTATGGAATCCTGACCTGTTCACCGGACATGCTACCTGTCCCAGACCTGCTGTTTTCAACTCTCTAGAGACAGCAGGAGCAGTACAGCTACTCTGAATGATCGGCTATGAAAAGCCAACTGACATTTACTCCTGAGGTGCTGACCTGTTGCACCCTCTACAACCACTGTGATTATTATTATTTGACCCTGCTGGTCATCTATGAACATTTGAACATCTTGGTCATGTTCTGTTATAATCTCCACCAAGCACAGCCAGAACAGGACTGGCCTCACCTCATAGCCTGGTTCCTCTCTAGGTTTCTTCCTAGGTTCTGGCCTTTCTAGGGAGTTTTTACACCTGCATTGCTTGCTGTTTGATGTTTTCGGCTGGGTTTCGGTACAGCACTTTGTAACATCAGCTGATGTAAGGGCTTTATAAATACATTTGATTTGATTTGGTAGACCTGATCACCGACAACGATGAGACAGCCTATAGGGAGGAGGTCAGTGACCTCTCCCTCAACGTGAGCAAGACAAAGGAGCTGATCGTGGACTACAGGAAAAGGAGGGCCAAACACTCCCCCATTCACATCGACAGGGTTGTAGTGGAGCAGTTCCTTGGTGTCAAGTTCCTTGGTGTCCACATCACCAACACAAACACACCAAGACAGTCGTGAATAGGGCACGACAACACCTTTTCCCCCTCAGGAGACTGAAAAGATTTGGCATGGGTCCCCAGATCCTCAAAAGGTTCTACAGCTGCACCATCAAGAGCATCCTGACAGGTTGCATCACCGCCTGGTATGGCAACTGCTCGGCATCTGACCATAAGGCGCTACAGAGGGTAGTGCGTATGGCCCAGTACATCACTGGGGCCAAGCTTCCTGCCATCCAGGACCTCTATACCAGGCGGTGTCAGAGGAAGGCCCAAATAATTGTCAGAGACTCCAGTCACCCAAGTCATAGACTGTCCTCTCTACTACCGCACGGCAAGTGGTACCGGAGCACCAACTCTAGGTCCAAAAGGTTCCTTAACAGTTTCTACTCACAATCCATAAGACTGCTGAATAATTAATCAACTGGCCACTCTGACTATTTACGTTGACCCCCCTCCCCTTGTTTTTACACTGCTGCTAGTCGCTGTTTATTATCTATGCATAGTCACTTTACCCCTACCTACATGTACAAATTACCTCGATTAACCTGTACCCCTGCACATTGACTAACCGGTACCCCCTGTATATAGCCTGGTTATTGTTATTTTATTGTGTTAATTTTTATTTCTTTTTTTGCTTTAGTTTATTTAGCAAATATTTTCTTATCTCTATTTCTTGAACTGCATTGTTGGTTAAGGGCTTGTAAGTAAGCATTTCACGGTAAGGTCTACACCTGTTGAATTCGGGGCATGTGACAAATAACATTTGATTTGATTTGTTGTCCCCCCAGCAGGTCAATGCTACCACATGTGCCACAACAAGGTGTGTGTCTCCAAGTCCTCAGTCTGTGATGGTGTCATAGACTGCAAGGACCGCAGTGATGAGATCAACTGCACTAAAGCATGTGAGTCAGTCCGTCTGTCAATTGGTCCGTCCGTCCTTCTATCCGTCTGCATCTTTCTTTGTTTATATTCATCCAATCCTCAATCCCTCTCTCTTTTTCTGTTTTTCCCTCCCTCCCTCTCTTTCTGTGTGTCCAGTCCATAAGGGCTGCTCTCCATCCTCCTATAAGTGTGCCAATGGGAAGTGTGTGAATAAGATCAACCCAGAGTGTGACGGCGTCAAAGACTGTTCTGATGGATCAGACGAGACGCGCTGCGGTGAGACTCATTACCACTTATAACACACGTATGAACCTACAATACCAGTTATAACACATGTATGAACCTACATACACCAGCTATAACATACGTATGAACCTACATATACCAGTTATAACACATGTATGAACCTACATATACCAGTTATAATACACGTATTAACATACATACACCAGTTATAACACACATATGAACCTACAAATACCAGTTATAATACACATATGAACCTATATATAACAGTTATAACACATGTATGAACCTACATATACCAGTTATAACACATGTATGAACCTACATATACCAGTTATAACACATGTATGAACCTACATATACCAGTTATAACACATGTATGAACCTACATATACCAGTTATAACACACGTATGAACCTACATATACCACTTATAACACACGTATGAAATTACATATACCAGTTATAACACACGTATGAACCTACATATACCAGTTATAATACACGTACGAACCTACATACACCAGTTATAACACATGTATGAACCTACATATACTAGTTATAACATACGTATGAACCTACATACACCAGTTATAACACATTTTTACACCAGTTACTTTCCCCCAGGTTGTGGCACCCGGCCCAGGAAGCGTGCTAAGATAGTGGGCGGGTCTGATGCGGGGACGGGGGCGTGGCCGTGGCAGGTCAGTCTACAGATGGAGCGTTATGGGCATGTGTGTGGAGCGACCCTGGTAACCAGCCGCTGGCTCATCTCTGCTGCACACTGCTTCCAGGACTCTGACACCATCAAGTGAGATGCTTTGTTATTGTAGTCAGCATTGTTGTGTTCATTCGTTTCTTCGTGATGATGATCATCATCATCATCATCATAGTACTCCTCATCATCATCATCATCATCATTGTTCTTATCATCATCATAATAGTCCTCATCATTGTCTTTATCATCATCATCATAGTCCTTATCATCTTCATCATAATCGTTTTCATTATCATCATCATCATCATAGTCCTTCTCATCATCATCATAGTCCTTTTCATTATCATCATCATCATCATAGTCCTCATCATCATCATTGTCCCCCTCATCATCATCATAGTCCTTATCATCATCATCATAGTCCTTTTCATTATCATCATCATCATCATCATAGTCCTTCTCATCATCATCATAGTCCTTTTCATTATCATTATCATCATCATCATCATCATCATAGTCCTTATCATCATTATCATAGTCCTTTTCATTATCATCATCATCAGCATAGTCCTTATCATCATCATCATAGTCTTTATCATCATCGTCATAGTCATTTTAATCATCATAGTCCTTTTCATCATCATCATCATCATCATCATAGTCCTTATCATCATCATCATAGTCCTTTTAATCATCATCATAGTCCTTTTCATTATCATCATCATCAGCAAAGTCCTTATCATCATCATCATAGTCCTTATCATCATCATCATAGTCATTTTAATCATCATAGTCCTCATCATTGTCCTCCTCATCATCATCATAGTCCTCCTCCTCCTCCTCATCATAGTCCTTATCATCATCATCATCATCATCATCATATTTCCCATCATCATAGTCCTTTTCATTATCATCATCATCATCATAGTCCTCATCAACATCATCTCATAGTCCTCATCATCATCATTGTCCTCCTCCTCATCATCATCATCATAGTCCTTATCATCATCATCATAGTCCTTTTCATTATCATCATCATCATCATAGTCCTCCTCATCATCATCAGCATTATAGTCCTCCTCCTCCTCATCATAGTCCTTATCATCATCATCATCATCATAGTCCTCATCATCATAGTCCTTTTCATTATCATCATCATCATCATAGTCCTCATCAACATCATCATAGTCATCATCATCATCATCATCATTACTGTAATAATGATTAGTGTGCCTGTGTACTTCCATGTGTGTCCCTGCATGGCTGTGTGTGTAGGTACTCTGATGCGCGGTCGTGGCGTGCCTACATGGGCGTGCGTGTGATGAACACGGCCAGCAACGCTGCAGCCACCAGACAGATCCGTCGTATCATCCTCCACTCCCAGTACGACCAGTTCACCTCTGACTATGACATCGCCCTGCTGGAGCTCAGCACCCCTGTCTACTTCAATGACTTGGTACAGCCCGTCTGTGTCCCCGCCGCTTCCCACGCCTTCACCACCGGGACCAGCTGCCACGTCACGGGCTGGGGGGTCCTGATGGAGGATGGTAAGAGCTGCCCAGGGATAACGGCTGATGTTGGATACCTGGCAGAAAACAGACAATGTGTCCAACATGTAGCTAGTTACCGTTCATACAACATTCTATAAAGAATGTTCTGTTGAGTTCCAGGTGCTTGCACATAATTATTTTGTAAATACCAGGTAAATACTAACTCTAACAGAACTAGCTATATAAAACAAAGTGTTACTGAGTTCCTGTGTTTGTTCCAGGTGAGCTGGCATCTCTGCTGCAGGAAGCCACAGTGAAGATCATCAACAGGAACAACTGTAACAAGCTATATGAGGACGCTGTCACTCCCAGGATGCTGTGTGCTGGCAACCTGCAGGGAGGAGTGGACGCCTGTCAGGTGAGGAGGGGTTTCTGAGTGTGTGTGGTGTGTGTGTGTTTGTTTTGTCATTGTGTGTGTTAAAGTGCCTCTACATTGTCTTTGTTGAGTTTTATCTGTGTGTATGTTTTCCTGTGTGTTTTCCTGTTTACGTGTCTGTCTGTGTTTAAACGTGTGTGTGTGTGTTTAGGGTGACTCAGGGGGTCCTCTGGTGTGTCTAGAGAGAGGTCGGCGGTGGTTCCTGGCGGGGATCGTGAGCTGGGGGGAGGGGTGCGCTCGGCAGAACCGCCCTGGAGTCTACACACAGGTCACCAAGTTCACAGACTGGATCCACCTGCAGACTAAAGGACAGGTCTGACAGACTGGCAGACTGACAGACAGACAGACAGACAGACAGACAGACATCTGGATGACATCAGCATGTGAACAGACTCAGTGGCTGGCACCATGTGACTGTAACGGGGGTAAAGAGACATCACCACGCGGCCCCTGCTTTATGATTTATACCAGGCCCCATGTCACTGACATCATTATCAACTGTTACCCCTCACCCCATCATACCCACCCCCTCTTCATTTATGGCCAAGCACCTTTCTTTGTCTCCTCATGATTTCCGTTGTCCTCCTGACTGTTCCTCTCTCCCCACTTGTCCCTGATCATCCCAGTGGTCTGTCTGTCCTGACTGTTCCCCTCTCTCCACTTGTCCCTGTCCCCACTCCTGATCATCCCAGTGGTCTGTCTGTCCTGACTGTTCCCCTCTCTCCACTTGTCCCTGTCCTCACTCCTGATCATCCCAGTGGTGTATTTGTTCTCTGTGAAGTGACCACTTGGAGATGATGATGTGCCTGGTCTATCTCATGTCCACACTGCACACAGCAATTGAAGTGGAATGAGTTCTCTATGTCGTAGTACACACTGTAGCGAGTGTGTTATTATGTCTATTTACATTGTGTGTGCATGACTGTATTTGTGAACATATGTACTGTATCATTGTATGAATATGTACAGTACCAGTCAAAAGTTTGGACACACCTACTCATTCAAGGATTTTGCTTTATTTGTACTATTTTATACATTGTAGAATAATAGTGAAGACATCAAAACTATGAAATAACATGAAATCATGTAGTAACCAAAAAAGTGTTAAACAAATCAAAATATATTTTAGATTTTAGATTCTTTAAAGTAGCCACCCTTTGCCTTGATGACACACTCTTGGAATTCTCTCAACCAGCTTCACGAGGAATGCTTTTCCAACAGTCTTGAAGGAGTTCCCAAATATGCTGAGCACTTGTTGGCTGCTTTTCCTTCCCTCTGCGGTCCAGATCATCCCAAACCATCTCAATTAGGTTGAGGTTGGGTGATTGTGGAGGCCAGGTCATGTGATGCAGCACTCCATCACTCTCTTACTTGGTCAAGTAGTCCTTACACAGTCTGGAGGTGTGTTGGGTCATTGTCCTGTTGAAAAACAAATGATAGTCCCACTAAGCGCAATCCAGATGGGATGGTGTATTGCTGCAGAATGCCTCCTCCATGCTTCACGGTGGAAACCACACCTGCGGAGATCATCCATTCACCTACTCTGTGTCTCACAAAGAACCAAAAATCTCACATTTGGACTCATCAGACCAAAGGACAGATTATCACCGGTCTAATGTTCATTGTTCATGTTTCTTGACACAAGCAAGTCTTTTCTTCTTATTGGTGTCCTTTAGTACTGGTTTCTTTGCAGCAATTCGACCATGAAGTCCTGATTCACACAGTCTCCTCTGAACAGTTGATGTTGAGATGTGTCTGTTACTTGAACTCTGTGAAGCATTTATTTGGACTGCAATCTGAGGCTTGTAACTCTAATGAACGTATCCTCTGCAGCAGAAGTAACTCTGGGTCTTATTTTCCTGTGGCGGTCCTCATGAGAGCCAGTTTCATCATAGCGCTTGATGGTTTTTGCGACTGCACTTGAAGAAAATGTCGAAGTTCCTGAAATGTTCTGTATTGACTGACCTTCACGTCTTAAAGTAATGATGGACTGTCGTTTTTCTATTTGCTTACTTGAGCTGCTCTTGCCATTAAATGGACTTGGTCTTTTGCCAGATCTTCTGTATACCACCCCTACCTTGTCACAACACAACTGATTGGCTCAAACGCATTAAGAACGAAAGAAATTCCACAAATGAACTTTTAACAAGGAACACCTGGTAATTGGAATGCATTCCAGGTAACTACCTCATGAAGCTGGTTGAGAGAATGCCAAGAGTGTGCAAAGCTGTCATCAAGGCAAAGGGTGGCTACTTTGAAGAATCTCAAATATAAAATATATTTTGATTTGTTTAACTTCTTGCCGCACGGATCCCTTTAGCGGGATCATTTTCGTAAACAACCGCTGAATTGCAGAGCGCCAAATTTAAAAAAAATAAAAAATATATTTATAATCATGAAATCACAAGTGAAATATACCCAAACACAGCTTAGCTTGTTGTTAATCCACCTATCGTGTCAGATTTTGAAAATATGCTTTACAGCGAAAGCAATCCAAGCGTTTGTGAGTTTATCAATCACTTGACAAAACAGTAAGAACAGCTAGCCTCAAATTAGCTTGGTCACGAAAGTCAGAAAAGCAATAAAATGAATCGCTTACCTTTGATAATCTTCGGATGTTTGCACTCACGAGACTCCCAGTTACACAATAAATGTTATTTTTGTTCGATAAAGATTAGTTTTATAACCAAAAACCACCATTTGGTTTGCACGTTATGTTCAGAAAACCACAGGCTCGTTCCGGTCCTGAAAGGCATACGAAAATTCCAAAAAGTATCCGTAATGTTCGTAGAAACATGTCAAACGTTTTTTATAATCAATCCTCAGGTTGTTTTTAACATACATAATCGATAATATTTCAACCGGACGGTAACCTATTCAATACATTTACATTTACATTTTAGTCATTTAGCAGACGCTCTTATCCAGAGCGACTTACAGTAGAGTGCATACATTTTATTACATTTTTACATACTGAGACAAGGATATCCCTACCGGCCAAGAGCAGACGCTCTTATCCAGAGCGACTTACAGTAGAGTGCATGCATTTTTATTACATTTTTATTTTTATTTTTTTACATACTGAGACAAGGATATCCCTACCGGCCAAACCCTCCCTAACCCAGACGACACTATGCCAATTGTGCGTCGCCCCACGGATCTCCCGGTTGCGGCCGGCTACGACAGAGCCTGGGCGCGAACCCAGCCCAGCCTGGGCGCGAACCCAGAGACTCTGGTGGCGCAGCTAGCACTGCGATGCAGTGCCCTAGACCACTGCGCCACCCGGGAGACCGGGTGGCGCAGTATTTGTTGCCAATACTAGAGAGAAAGAAAATGTCGAGCTACATCTCTCGCGCGCAGTAACTAATCAAAGGACACCTGATGCGTTTTGAAAAAGCTCGCTCATTTTTCAAAATAAAAGCTTGAAACTATGTCTAAAGCCTGGTCACAGCCTGAGGAAGCCATTGGAAAATGAATCTGGTTGATATCCCTTTAAATGGAGGAGGGGCAGGCAACGGAACAGGGATTTAATAAAAGGCACTTCCGGGTTGGATTTCCTCAGGTTTTCGCCTGCAAAATCAGTTCTGTTATACTCACAGACAATATTTTGACAGTTTTGGAAACTATATGCATGTCAATTATATGCATATTCTAGCATCTGGACCTGAGAAATAGTCCGTTTACCTTGGGAACGTTATTTTTCCAAACATAACATTCTGCCCCCTAGCTGAAAGAAGTTAACACTCTTTTGGTTACTACATGATTCCATATGTTATTTCTTGGTTTTGATGTCTTTACTATTATTCTATAATGTAGTAGGTGTTTCCAAACTTTTGACTGGTGCTGTATATTATGAGCCTGTTTGATTTATAGGCAATATTCTATTTAGATTATATTTGTTTTGTGGTAAACGTTCCCTGTGTAGGGGATAATATTGTCTGTTTCAGATGTACACTGTTATCTTATACTAGTATGATATCCTTCATTGAGACTAGTGACTAAGGCTTCTTTTACTAATAGCCTCGGAACCTGAGAGTGAGGGTTGCTGCCCCCTCTTTCCAAGATACCAGCGCCTCACAGTGGCCATTGTATGACATTACACCTCAATCATCCAATTCCATTTCAACATTTTTTATTTCCTAACACTTTTTATTAAGATGTAAATGAAAAAAACAATCCTGTTTATTAATTTGTATTTAGATTATTGAAGGAGTTAAATCCATATTAAACAGAGCGCTTATGTGGTATGTTCAATGTGTGTGTTGTCTATTTGTGTCTGTACAGTGTACACAGAAAAAAAGGTTTCAAAAGGATTCTTCGGCTGTCCCCATAGGCGAACCCTTTTTGGTTCCAGGTAGAACCCTTTTTGGTTCCAGGTATAACTCTTTTGGGTTCCATGTAGAATCCTCTGTGGAAAGGGCTTTGCATGAAACCCAAAAGGGAACCTGGAACCAAAAGGAGGGTTCTACCTGGAACCAAAAAGAGTTCTTTAAAGGGTTCTCCTATGGGGACAGCCAAATAGCCATTTTAGGTTCTAGATAGCACCTTTTTTTCTAAGAGTGTACCTTTTGTTTTGTTGCCTTTTGTTATGTTGTCTGTCTGCTCATTTGATCTTTGTATGGTGGACCGACAAAATGATTTTACTGTAGTAGGTTGTGAAGCTCAAACCATCATGCCATTGTATGTCTCTCTCTAGATGGCACTATTGTCTATATGTTGTCTGTTGTTTATACATGTACACCTGCTGATTGGACTGCACATTTCACCAAGACTCACTAAACATGATAGATATCCTATTTATTCTGAACAAAAATATAAACGCCACATGTAAAGTGTTGGTCCCATGTTTCATGAACTGAAATAAAATATCCCAGAAATGTTCCATACGCACAAAAAGTTTATTTCTCTCAAATTTTCTGCACAAATTTGTTCACATCGCTGTTAGTGAACATTTCTCCTTTGCCAAGATAATCCATCCACCTGACAGGTGTGGCATATTAAGAAGCTGATTAAACAGCATGATCATTGCAAAGGTCCACCTTGTGCTGGGGACAATAAAAGGCCACTCTAAAATGTGCAGTTTTATCACATAACACAACACCACATATGTCCCAAGTGTTGAGGGAGAGTGCAATTGGCATGCTGACTGCAGGAATGTTCACCACAGCTTTTGCCTGAGAATGTAATATTAATTTCTCTACCATAAGCCGCCTCCAACGTTATTTTTGAGAATTTGGCAATACGTCCACGTGTAACCACGCCAGCCCAGGACCACATCCAGCTTCTTCACCTGCGGGATTGTTTGAGACCAGCCACCTGGACAGCTGATGAAACTGTGGGTTTGCACAACCAAAGAATTTTTCACACAAACTGTCAAAAACCGTCTCAGGGAAGCTCATCTGTGTGCTCATCGTCCTCACCAGAGTCTTGACCTGACTACAGTTCATCATAACTGACTTCAGTGGACAAATACTCACCTTTAATGGCCACTGACACCCTGGAGAAGAATGCTTTTCACGGATGAAACCCGGTTTCAACTGTACTGGGAAGATGGTAGACAGTGTGTATGGCGTCGTGTGGGCGAGCGGTTTGCTGATGTCAACGTTGTGAACAGAGTGCCCCATGGTGGCGGTGGGGTTATAGTATGGGCAGGCATAAGCGATGGACAACAAACACATAGCATTTTATCGATGGCAATTTGAATGCACAGGGATACCGTGGCGGGATCCTGATTCCCATTGTCATGCCATTCATCCGCCGTCATCATGTCATGTTTCAGCATGATAATGCACAGCCCCATGTTGCAAGGATCTGTACGCAATTCCTAGAAGCTGAAAATGTCCCAGTTCTTCCATGGCCTGCAAACTCACCAGACATATCACCCATTGAGCATGTTTGGGATGCTCTGGATCGATGTGTACGACAGCATGTTTCATTTCCCGCCAGTATTTGCCAGCAGCATACCATCCTGCATCCCACTGCTGGCTTGCCTCTGAAGCTAAGCAGTATTGGTCCCTGGATGGTAGATCAGATGCTGCTGGAAGTGATGTTGGAGGGCCAGTAGGATGCACTCTTTTCTCTGGTCTAAAAACATATCCCAATGCACTGAGGCAGTGGTTGGGAACATTACCCTGTGTAGGGTGCCCTCTTTCGGATGGGATGTTAAACGGGTGTCCTGACTCTTTGTGGTCACTGAAGATCCCATGGCACTTATCGTAAGAGTAGGGGTGTTAACCCTGGTGTCCTGGATAAATTCCCAATCTGGCCTTCATACTATCATGTCCACCTAATCATCCCCTGCTTCCAATTGGCTCATTCATCCCCTTCCTCTCCCCTGTAACTATTCCTCAGGTCATTGCTGTTAACTTACCTGGTAAAATAAGGGTTAAATTAAAGAAAGAAATATCCAGCAACTTTGCACACCAGGAGTGAGACCACATTCCACAGGCCACAATCAACAGCCTGATCAACTCTATGCTAATGTGTGTGTTGCGCAACATGAGGCAAATGGTGGTGACACCAGATACTGACAGGTGTTTCTCATCCACGCCCCTTCCTTTTTTTAAGGTATCTGTGACCATCGGAAGCATATTCCCAGTCATGTGAAATCCATAGATTAGAGCTTAATGAATGTATTTCAATTGAGTGAATTTCCTTATATGAACTGTAACTCAGTAAAATCTTTGACATTTTTGCATGTTGCCTTTATATTTTTGTTCAGTATAGTTGAAATGACTATTAAAAAAAAAGTACACCGTGACTCGTGCACACTTTTAATATGAGCACTCAAATCAAATTGTATTTGTCACATGCGCCAAATACAACAGGTGTAGGTAGACCTTACAGTGAAATGCTTACTTACAAGCCCTTAACCAACAATGCAGATTTAAGAAAAATACCCCAAAAAAGTAAGAGATAAGAATAACAAATGATTAAAGAGCAGCAGTAAATAACAATCGCGGGGCTATATGCAGGGGGTACCGGTACACAGTCAATGTGCAGGGGCACTGGTGTTGAGGTAATTGAGGTTATACGTACAAGTATGTAGAGTTCTTAAAGTGACTATGCATAGATAATAACAGAGAGTAGCAGCAGTGGGGTGGGGGGGGGCAAAAAAGTATTTGACCATTTTTAGGGCCTTCCTCTGACACCGTCTGGTATCCAGGCCCTGGATGGCAGGAATCTAGGCCCCGGTGATGTACTGGGCAGTACACACTACCCTCTTTAGTGCCTTGCGGTCGGAGGCCGAGCAGTTGCCATACCAGGCGGTGATGCAACCCGTCAGGATGCTCTCAATGGCGCAGCTGCAAAACCTTTTGAGGATCTGAGGACCCATGCCAAATCTTTTCAGTCTCCTGAGGGGGAATAGGTTTTGTCGTGCCCTCTTCACGACTGTCTTGGTGTGTTGGACCATGTTAGTTTGTTGGTGATGTGGCCGCCAAAAAAATTGAAGCTCTCAACCTGCTCCACTACAGCCCCATCGATGAGAATGGAGGCGTGCTCGGTCCTCCTTTTCCTGTAGTCTACAATCATCTCCTTTGTCTTGATCACGTTGAGGGAGAGGTTGTTGTCCTTGCACCACGCGTCCAGGTCTCTGACCTTCTCCCTATAGGCTCTCTCGTTGTTGTCAGTGATCAGGCCTACCACTGTTGTGTCATCAGCAAACTTAATGATGGTGTTGGAGTCGTGCCTGGCCGAGCAGTCATGAGTGAACAGGGAGTACAGGAGGGGACTGAGCATTCACCGCTGAGGGGCCCCTGTGTTGAAGATCAGCATTGCGGATGTGTTGTTACCTACCCTTACCACCTGGGGTTGGCCCGTCAGGAAGTCCAGGATCCAGTTGCAGAGGGAGATGTTTAGTCCCACGGTCCTTAGCTTAGTGATGAGCTTTGAGGGCACTATGGTGTTGAACGCTGAGCTGTAGTCAATGAATAGCATTCTCAAGTAGGTGTTCCTTTTGTCCAGGTGTGAAAGGGCAGTGTGGAGTGCAATAGAGATTGCATCATCTGTGGATCTGTTGGTGCGGTATGCAAATTGGAGTGCGTCTAGTGTTTCTGGGATAATGGTGTTGATGTGAGCCATGACCAGCCTTTCAAGCATTTCATGGCTACCGATGTGAGTGCTACGGGTCGGTAGTTATTTAGGCAGGTTACCTTAGTGTTCTTGGGCACAGGGACTATGGTGATCTGCTTGAAACATGTTGGTATTACAGACTCAGACAGGAAGAGGTTGACAATGTCAGTGAAGACACTTGCCAGTTGGTCAGCGCATGCTCGGAGTACTCATCCTGGTAATCCATCTGGCCCTGCGGTCTTGTGAATGTTGACCTGTTTATTGGTCTGACTCACATCGGTTACGGAGAGCGTGATCACACAGTCGTCCAGAACAGCTGATTCTTTCATGCATGTTTCAGTGTTTACCTGCCTCGAAGAGAGCATAGAAGTAATTTAGCTCGTCTGGCTCATGGCACTGGGCAGCTCTCGGCTGTGCTTCCCTTTGTAGTCTGTAATAGCTTGCAGGCCCTGCCACATCCGACGAGCGTCGGAGCCGGTGAAGTACGATTCGATCTTAGTCCTGTATTGATGCTTTGCCTGTTTGATGGCTTCTGGGTTAGAGTCCCGCTCCTTGAAAGCTGCAGCTCTATCCTTTAGCTCAGTGCGAATGCTGCCTGTTATCCAAGTGTTTTAGTATTATATCTCTTGACACAATGATGAAAATAATCATGGCCTCTAAACCTTCAAGCTGCATACTGGACCCTATTCCAACTAAACTACTGAAAGAGCTGCTTCCTGTGCTTGGCCCTCCTATGTTGAACATAATAAATGGCTCTCTATCCACCGGATGTGTACCAAACTCACTAAAAGTGGCAGTAATAAAGCCTCTCTTGAAAAAGCCAAACCTTGACCCATAAAATATAAAAAACTATCGGCCTATATCGAATCTTCCATTCCTCTCAAAAAAAATTGAAAAAGCTGTTGCGCAGCAACTCACTGCCTTCCTGAAGACAAACAATGTATACGAAATGCTTCAGTCTGGTTTTAGACCCCATCATAGCACTGAGACTGCACTTGTGAAGGTGGTAAATGACCTTTTAATGGCGTCAGACCGAGGCTCTGCATCTGTCCTCGTGCTCCTAGACCTTAGTGCCTCCTTTGATACCATCGATCACCACATTCTTTTGGAGAGATTGGAAACCCAAATTGGTCTACACGCACAAGTTCTGGCCTGGTTTAGATCTTATCTGTCGGAAAGATATCAGTTTGTCTCTGTGAATGGTTTGTCCTCTGACAAATCAACTGTACATTTCGGTGTTCCTCAAGGTTCCGTTTTAGGACCACTATTGTTTTCACTATATATTTTAACTCTTGGGGATGTCATTCGAAAACATAATGTTAACTTTCACTGCTATGCGGATGACACACAGCTGGACATTTCAATGAAACATGGTGAAGCCCCAAAATTGCCCTCGCTAGAAGCCTGTGTTTCAGACATAAGGAAGTGGATGGCTGCAAACTTTCTACTTTTAAACTCGGAAAAAACAGAGATGCTTGTTCTAGGTCCCAAGAAACAAAGAGATCTTCTATTGAATCTGACAATTAATCTTGATGGTTGTAAAGTCGTCTCAAATAAAACTGTGAAGGACCTCGGCGTTACTCTGGACCCTGATCTCTCTTTTGACGAACATATCAAGACTGTTTCAAGGACAGCTTTTTTCCATCTACGTAACATTGCAAAAATCAGAAACTTTCTGTCCAAAAATTATGCAGAAAAATTAATCCATGCTTTTGTTACTTCTAGGTTAGACTACAGCAATGCTCTACTTTCCGGCTACCCGGATAAAGCACAAAATAAACTTCAGTTAGTGCTAAATACGGCTGCTAGAATCCTGACTAGAACCAAAAGATTTGATCATATTACTCCAGTGCTAGCCTCCCTACACTGGCTTCCTGTTAAGGCAAGGGCTGATTTCAAGGTTTTACTGCTAACCTACAAAGCATTGCATGGGCTTGCTCCTACCTATCTTTCCGATTTGGTCCTGCTGTACATACCTACACTTACGCTATCGTCACAAGACGCAGGCCTCCTAATTTTCCCTAGAATTTCTAAGCAAACAGCTGGAGGCAGGGCTTTCTCCTATAGAGCTCCATTTTTATGGAACGGTCTGCCTACCCATGTGAGAGACGCAGACTCGGTCTCAACTTTTAAGTCTTTACTGAAGACTCATCTCTTCAGTGGGTCATATGATTGAGTGTAGTCTGGCCCAGGAGTGTGAAGGTGAACGGAAAGGCTCTGGAGCAACGAACTGCCCTTGCTGTCTCTGCCTGGCCGGATCCCCTCTCTCCACTGGGATTCTCTGCCTCTAACCCTATTACAGAGGCTGAGTCACTGGCTTACTGGTGCTCTTCCATGCCGTCCCTAGGAGGGTTGAGTCACTGACGTGATCTTCCTGTCTGGGCTGGCGCACCCCCTTGGGTTGTGCCGTGGCGGAGATCTTTGTGGGCTATACTCGGCCTTGTCTCAGGATGGTAAGTTGGTGGTTGAAGCTATCCCTCTAGTGGTGTGGGGGCTGTGCTTTGGCAAAGTGGGTGGGGTTATATCCTTCCTGTTTGGCCCTATCCGGGGGTATCATCGGATGGGGCCACAGTGTCTCCTGACCCCTCCTGTCTCAGCCTCCAGTATTTATGCTGCAGTAGTTTATGTGTCGGGGGGCTAGGGTCAGTTTGTTATATCTGGAGTATTTCTCCTGTCTTATCCGGTGTCCTGTGTGAATTTAAGTATGCTCTCTCTTTTTCTCTCTTTCTCTCTTTCTTTCTCTCTCTCGGAGGACCTGAGCCCTAGGACCATGCCTCAGGACTACCTGGCATGATGACTCCTTGCTGTCCCCAGTCCACCTGGCCGTGCTGCTGCTCCAGTTTCAACTGTTCTGCCTGCGGCTATGGAACCCTGACCTGTTCACCGGACGTGCTACCTGTCCCAGACCTGCTGTTTTCAACTCTCTATAGAGCAGGAGCGGTAGAGATACTCTTAATGATCGGCTATGAAAAGCCAACTGACATTTACTCCTGAGGTGCTGACTTGCTGCACCCTCGACAGCTACTGTGATTATTATTATTTGACCATGCTGGTCATTTATGAACATTTGAACATCTTGGCCATGTTCTGTTATAATCTCCACCCGGCACAGCCAGAAGAGGACTGGCCACCCCTCATAGCCTGGTTCCTCTCTAGGTTTCTTCCTAGGTTTTGGCCTTTCTAGGGAGTTTTTCCTAGCCACCGTGCTTCTACACCTGCATTGCTTGCTGTTTGGGGTTTTAGGCTGGGTTCTGTACAGCACTTTGATATATCAGCTGATGTAAGAAGCGCTATATAAATACATTTGATTTGATTTAATATTCACAATAACCCATAATGACAAAGTGAAAACAGGTTTTTAGACATTTTTGCAAATTAATTCAAATAAAAAATTACATCATTTACATAAGTATTCAGACCCTTTGCTACGAAATTGAGCTCAGTTGCATCCTGTTTCCATTGATCATCCTTGAGATGTTTCTACAACTTGATTGGAGTCCACCTGTGGTAAATTCAATTGATTGGACATGATTGGAAAAAGCACACACCTGTCTATATAAGGTCCCACAATTGACAGTGCATTTCAAGGCAAAAACCAAGCCATGAGGTCAAAGGAATTGTCCGTAGGGCTTCGAGACAGGATAGTGTCGAAGCACAGATCTGTGAAAGGGTCACCAACACATTTCTGCAGCATTGAAGGTCCAAGAACACAGTGGCCTCCATCATTCTTAAATGGAAGAAGTTTGGAACCACCAAGACTTTTGCTAGAGCTGGCCGCCCGGCCATACTGAGCAATCAAGGGAGATGGGCCTTGGTCAGGGAAGTGACCAAGATCCCGATGGTCACTCTGACAGAGCTCCAGAGTTCCTCTGTGGAGATGGGATAACCTTCCAGAAAGACAACCATCTCTACAGCACTCCACCAATCAGGCCTTTATGGTAGAGTGGCCAGATGGAAGCCACATTTCAGTAAAAGGCACATGACAGCCCGCTTGGAGTTTTCCAAAAGGCACCTAAAGGACTCTCAGACCATTAGAAACAAGATACTCTGGTCTGTTGAAACCAAGTTGAACTCTTTGGCCTGACTGCCAAGCGTCACGTCTTGAGAAAATCTGAAACCATCCCTACAGTGAAGCATGGTGGTGGCAGCATCATGCTGTGGGGATGTTTTTCAGCGGCAGGGACTGGGAGACTAGTCAGCATCGAGGGAAAGATGAACGGAGCAAAGTACAGACAGGTCCTTCATGAAAACCTGCTCCAGAGCGCTCAGGACCTCAGACCGGGGCGAAGGTTCCCCTTCCAACAAGCACACAGCCAAGTCAATGCAAGAGTGGATTCTGGGCAAGTCTCTGAATCTCCTTGAGTGGCCCAGCCAGAGCCCAGACTTGAACCTGATCGAACATCTCTGGAGAGACTTGAAAAAAGCTGTGCAGTAACTCTCCCCATCCAACTTGACAGAGCTTGAGAGGATCTCCAGAGAATAATGGGAGAAACTTCTCAAATACAGGCGTGCCAAGCTTGCAGCGTCATACCCAAGAAGACTCAAGTATGTAAATCACTGCCAAAGGTGCTTCAACAAAGTACTGAGTAAAGGGTCTGAATACTTATGTAAATGTGATATTTCAATTTCTATTTGTAATAAATTTGCACAAATTTCTATAAATATTTTTTTGCTTTGTCATTATGGGGTTTTGTGTGTAGATAGGGCGGCAGGTAGCCTAGTGGTTAGAGCGTTGGACTAGTAACCGAAAGGTTGCAAGATCAAATCCCCGAGCTGACAAGGTCAAAATCTGTCATTCTGCCCCTGAACAAGGCAGTTAATGTAACGCTCGTCTTTCTCCTCATCTGAAGAGGAGCAAGGATCGGACCAATATGCAGCGTGGGTTGAATACATAATGAATTAATTTAATCGAGACGAACACGAAGAACACTTGATAAAACTACAAAATAACAAACGACGTGAACAGACCTGAACTTGAGAACAAAACGCACGAACAGGAACGAACACACACACGAACGAACGAAAACGAAACAGTCCCGTGTGGTACAAACACTGACACAGGAACAATCACCCACAAACAAACAGTGAGAACAGCCTACCTTAATATGGTTCTCAATCAGAGGAAACGTAAAACACCTGCCCCTGATTGAGAACCATATCAGGCTAATTGAAAATGAACCCAACATAGAAACACATAACATAGAATGCCCACCCCAACTCACGCCCTGACCATACTAAGCAAAGACAAAACAAAGGAAATAAGGTCAGGAACGTGACAGTTAACCCACTGTTCCTAGGCCGTCATTGAAAATAAGAATTTGTTATTAACTGACTTGCCTAGTTAAATAAATAAAAGATTGATGAGGGGAAAAAACTATGCAAACCATTTTAGAATAAGAATAACCTAACAAAATGTTGAAAAAAATCAAGAGGTCTGAATACTTTACAAATGCACTGTACACACACACAGACTACAGCTGTCTTATACACCAAGATGCTACAACTCATTAATCTTTCTATCACACACACAAACACACTAAAGCTTGTGAGAATTTGTCGGCGAGTAGGTAACCCGTCACTACCATCCCTTCTATTGGCTTATGTGCAATCACTGGAGAATAAACTGGATGAGCTCCATTCGAGATTATCCTACCAACTGGATATTAAAAACTGTAATATATTATGTTTCACTGAGTCATGGCTGAATGACAACACGGATAATATACAGTTGGCTGAGTTTTCCGTGCATCGGCAAGACAGACCAGCTACATCCGGTAAGACAAGGGGTGGTGGTGTGTGTCTATTTGTCTGGTGCGTGATGTCTAATATTAAGGAAGTCTTGAGGTATTGCTTGCCTGAGATAGAGTACATGATCATAAGCTGTAGACCACACTACCTACAAAGAGAATTTTCATCTATATTTTTCGTAGCTGTCTATTTACCACCACAAACCAATGATGACACTAAGACCGCACTCAACAAGCTGTAAAAGGTCATAAACACAAAAATGCTCATCCAGAAGCGATGCTCCTAGTGGCCGGGGACTTTAATGCAGGCAAACTTAAATGGGTTTTACCTAATTTCACATGTGCAACAAGAGGGGGAAAAAAACGCTTTTCTAGGGAGTTTTTCCTAGCCACCGTGCTTCTACACCTGCATTACCTGCTGTTTGGGGTTTTAGGCTGGGTTTCTGTACAGCACTTTGAGATATCAGCTGATGTAAGAAGGGCTATATAAATAAATTTGATTTGATTTGATCCATGGCTTCTGGTTGGGTGTGTACGTACAGTCAATGTGGGGACGACGTCCTCGATGTACTTATTGATAATAAGCCAGTAACTGATGTGGTGTACTCCTCAATGCCATCGGAAAGAATCCCAGAACATATTCCAGTCTGTGCTCGCAAAACTGTCCTGTAGTTTAGCATCTGCTCAATCTGACCACTTTTTATAGACCAAGTGGTCCATTTGTGGCTAGATGGTATACAGCTATGGACGGAAGTGACTTTTCATAGCAGGTTAGGATAGCATTTTAGCCAGCCCTAACCACCCTAACCTTTTTCCTAACCTTAACCTAATTATCCTGACCGGCTAGGTTGATTATCCTAGCCTGCAGCGCATGTTCTCATAACCTGATATGAAAGATCACTTCAGTCAGTAGCTGTGTACCATCTAGTCAAAACTCTTGCCAGTCCTACTGTTATGCTGTTGCCATGAATACGTGAATGAATTATGTGCGTCCCTGACACCAGGTAAGGTAATGCCATGGGCATACACCCACCACTGTCATAGGGGACCTGGGTGGGGGAGATACAGTAGATAGACATTGGTGGTCCAATCAAAAGCTGGTAATTGTCTCAAGAAAGTCTCACCTGTTGGCGATATACCCTATTGCCTACGTGCCACTTTTCCCGCAGCCACCCAGGTCACTGCGATTTAGGCAGCAGTGGCGCGTAATTGCTTGGGTATGCTTATGTTTACTCACTGTTTTTGAGTAAATCGTATGGTTATCTGATGTTTGTGGGTCAGACAGGGTATCAGTATCATTACTTCATCTTCATTGTTTCAATTTGTCTAGAGTGACTGTGTAAGAATGGGTACTGTACGGGTGGGACTCGGCTTTTACGCGCCATGGGTGTGGCGATGGGACGTCACGGGAAGGCCCGTTATCCGCTTGCTATGGGAACTGTATAAAACCGGTGCCCACGATCACATTGGGAAAAAAGTTTACTGGAGTTGATGCGCGGTGTTCTGTAGCGTCTCCCACGGTTCTCCTTTCCTCTATTCGGTAAACCTCTCCTACTCGTCAGAATCAATGCGAATCAGCAGCGATAGGCGCGCTGATGCTGTGTGGTCTGTAGCTTTCTATTCTCTGGAGAATAAGGACTAAACTCTCTGTTACACGTTTCTTCTTGCATAGCTCTTCAGTGCAACGGGGAAGACAGACAACATGATTTGCTTTATCTTCGTGGTTCTATGTGGATTGTCTGGCAGTGCGCTCGCAAAAGGTAAGTAGAGAGTTCACTGATTGATGAAACTATCAACTGCACGAATATGCAACAGCCCGCTCCCCATAGGGCGCACGCTCACTATCCCTATTCGGTCGCCTTCGGACAAATCACACAAATCATTCCTTATTCAAGTGTGCTTATATTTATGATTTCATGTGTTCATGTTTTAAATAAATATCAATAGTTGATAATAATATCAAATTAAATATCAATATTTCTTCATCAATTTATTATGGACACAGTGAGGCATGATGCGTAATTATTGTCTAAATGCTTGACGCAGGATGTCCGCATAGGTTGCCAACTTGCCATCTTTTAGTAGTAGTCCTATTGTGCAAGACCATGTAAGATGGATTGCCACATAATCAGGAGGAACGTGCGTACTGTCACAGTAAAGAGATAGTATTGACGCCAGGGGAACATTCTTCAAACACGTGGCACTTGGCAGACAGTTTAGCCAGCATCCCGAGCTTTGAACATAACGGGCCAAGGCTTCTTGGCGCTATTCCGTCGACTGTCTCATTAATCGGTCCATTGAGAGATCAGTGTGGTCATATAGCACGGGTGGTTGAAGAAGTGCGCTTCTTTTACAGCTAACTGTTGTTTAGTAGATAAGCCTTGTCCTGTGGGATAGTTGTTTGGATAACGGAGAGCTCTGTGGCCCTGCTTTCTATCCGCCTTTCTGTGCGCTCTTTGACCCGGGTTGAATCGGCACACACAGGCCGTTAGGCTACTTCCTGACGCTGATGAGTTTGTGAAATGGAAGTTCTAATATAAATGAGTGTGGGGTCATGACCAACGCAAGGAAACTTTCTAGAGCGCAGGAACTGGCGCTAATCAGCGCTTATGGCTAAAACAGACGCACGGGGAGGAAATTGAGGTGAACTGGCTCGAACTGGCTCCTGTGTGCGTGAAGTATGGACGCAGCGCATATGGTTATTGGTCAACAACTTTATACTATACTGAACAAAAATATAAACGCAACATGCAACAATTTAATTAATTGCAAAAATGTAAAAGATTTTACTGAGTTACAATTCATATGAGGAAATCAGTCAATAGAAATACATTCATTAGGCCCTAATCTATGGATTTCACATGACTGGGAATACAGATATGCATCTGTTGGTCACAGATACCTTAAAAAAATGGGCCTCACAATGGGCCTTAGGATCAACTTGCCACCGATCAAATGCTATTGTGTTTGTTGTCCGTAGCTTATGCCTGCCCATACCATAACCCCAGTACCACCATAGGGCACTCTGTTCACAACATTGACATCAGCAAACCGCTCACCCACATGACGCCATACATGTGGTCAGTGTTTGTGAGGCCAGTTGGATGTCCAAATTCTCCCAAACTATGTTGAAGGCGGCTTATGGTAGATAAATGAACATTAAATTGTTTGTCAACCGCTCTGGTGGACATTCCTGCAGTCAACGTGCCAATTGTAGCTTCCTTAAAACTTGAGACATCTGTGGCATTGTGTTGTGTGACAAAACTACACATTTTAATGCACGATATTTGAATGGGAA
Source organism: Salvelinus alpinus (assembly GCF_045679555.1). Lineage (NCBI taxonomy): Eukaryota > Metazoa > Chordata > Actinopteri > Salmoniformes > Salmonidae > Salvelinus > Salvelinus alpinus. The sequence goes on from NC_092093.1 coordinate 63,430,212, forward strand.
TGGTGCTGGTTACCCATGTAGCATATAATGTTCTGAGAACTATATGTTTCTTAGGTGGGAATTTCACATAGAGAATGATTGAGGCCTCTGGTGGCCAAAAGGCCGTTTTAGCATGGGCTTCCACCAAGCTTCCACCATTTAAAAGTAGTCAACTAGGTGGTGATTCCTAAGGGTTGTAGCCTCAATGGCACTGCCCATGCTGTCACAGATGCTATAATATCACAGATATAAAGATGAGTCCTCTATCTATCTCTATGGAATTCCAGTACTTCAGCATAGCGTTTCCTACAGGTTTCTTCATTGTTCTATTTAAAGTAAGGATCTCAAATTGTTCCAAGAATGTTAAGAAACAACGTTCTTCTGTGTGAATTTCAGTACTTCAGCATAGCGTTTTCTACAGGTTTCCTCATGGTTCTATTTAAAGTCATGTTCTCAGAACATTAAGAAAACTTTCTATAAAAACCACAAGAAAACATTAGTAACATTCAAAGAACGTTCTAAGAATGTTATTTAAGAACATACATTCTGTTCTCAGCGGAGAAAATCCTCTCTCTGTTCTTTATCTTGTTAAGTGTGTTCATGTGCGTTGGTTTGCATCTCACTGACTTCATGCCACAATAAAAAGTAAATGTGTTTGCATAATTAATGCCTAAGCAAATTAGTTTCCATGTGTCCTATCTGTGCTTGGAGTTTACAACAGTTAACCCAAACTAAGCTAGCCATGTTATTAGAAGTCTTATTGTAACATGCTCTCAGAACTTTATTTAATTACATTCAAATAACCTATAATATTGTTTCTCAGAGCGTTGATAAAACTTCCCAGGAAAACGTTCAGGGAACCATAGAACCTTCCGTTTTTACGGTCAGGAAACAATATTTATGGCTTCGTTGCCAGAACCAATGGGAAACCAAAGACTTACGCTCCCACAACTTCCAAGGAACTAAATGTGCTAGTTGGGATTTACCATACTGTTTCCATTTCTAAATACTGTGTTATTTTGTGTCAGACTTTTTTTCTTCTGTATTTAACTAGGCAAGTCAGTATTTAATTAGGCAAGTCAGTATTTAACTAGGCAATTCTGTACTTAACTAGGCAAGTCAGTATTTAATTAGGCAAGTCAGTATTTAACTAGGCAAGTCTGTACTTAACTAGGCAAGTCAGTATTTAACTAGGCAAGTCAGTATTTAATTAGGCAAGTCAGTATTTAACTAGGCAAGTCTGTACTTAACTAGGCAAGTCAGTATTTAATTAGGCAAGTCAGTATTTAACTAGGCAAGTCTGTACTTAACTAGGCAAGTCAGTATTTAATTAGGCAAGTCAGTATTTAACTAGGCAATTCTGTACTTAACTAGGCAAGTCAGTATTTAATTAGGCAAGTCAGTATTTAACTAGGCAAGTCTGTACTTAACTAGGCAAGTCAGTATTTAACTAGGCAAGTCAGTATTTAATTAGGCAAGTCAGTATTTAACTAGGCAAGTCTGTACTTAACTAGGCAAGTCAGTATTTAATTAGGCAAGTCAGTATTTAACTAGGCAAGTCTGTACTTAACTAGGCAAGTCAGTATTTAATTAGGCATGTCAGTATTTAACTAGGCAAGTCAGTATTTAATTAGGCAAGTCAGTATTTAACTAGGCAAGTCTGTACTTAACTAGGCAAGTCAGTATTTAATTAGGCAAGTCTGTACTTAACTAGGCAAGTCAGTATTTAATTAGGCAAGTCAGTATTTAACTAGGCATGTCAGTATTTAACTAGGCAAGTCAGTATTTAACTAGGCAAGTCATTTTTATTTACAATGTTGGCCTACCGGGGAACAGTGGGTTAACCAACTTGTTCGGGGGCAGAATGACAGATTTTTACCTTGTCAGCTCAGAGATTTCGGTTACTGGCCCAACGCTCTAACCACTAGGTTACCTGCTGCCCCAGATAAGGATCTGAAAATAATGATTTGTACCATGTGAACACAAGACATCAAAGGTCAAGCATTATTATTTCCCTCTAATGATATGCAAATGTCACCACACTTTGTAAAACAACTTCTGTGGTTTACATAATTGGAATAACATGTACAACACATGAGGAAAAACATGTCAATTTTTTTTATTGTAATCTACATTCAGCTCATGATCTTATTCCTGTCGTGCAGGCACATTCTGGGGTTTCAAATGGTCATGTCCTTGAAGTGCATGAGATCCAACACTAGGGTTTGTTGGATGAAAGCTCCAGCTGTATTGAGTGAAATGGGAAGGGACTTTCTGTCCAATTCACAGCCTGTTGAAATGCCCCTTGGGCCCGTGCTGAGAGAGACTTGACTTCCCTTCCTCCTTTAAACTATTTACCCCAACATATAGACTCTGCGGCAGGACTCTGGGTGTGTGTATTCGTGTGTGTGTGTGTGTGTGTGTGTGTGTGTGTGTGTGTGTGTGTGTGTGTGTGTGTGTGTGTGTGTGTGTGTGTGTGTGTGTGTGTGTGTGTGTGTGTGTGTGTGTGTGTGTGTGTGTGTGTGTGTGTGTGTGTGTGTGTGTGTGTGTGTGTGTGTGTGTGTGTGTATGACTCAGAGTGGAAGCAGAGGAAACACTACCAGAGTGAGTAAAATTAGAGCATCCACTGGTAACCAAGACAATGAGTAGTAGTAATGGGGTTGCATTTGTATTGTCCAGCTGAGGTGGAACTCAACTCATGCATCATCATAAGGTCAACCTCATTTGAGGGTTGCTAGTGACTGAGGGGTCAGATAATGGTCGTAGAGCAATGATGTGTTTGATCAGGAAGATAGCAGAGAGGATAGCATACTGGCACACTTTTGGTAAATTGAACGTGCTTGACATGCTGGTTATGACGTGGAGGACCCAAAGAAAGCCTTTACTCAAAGCAGGAGAGTGAAATGACTGTTAGAAGCACTGAGGACCTGGACCACACCCAGTCTGCTGTACTATGACAAGTTATAAACCACATCATATCAGTCATCAGTACCCTGCTGTTGGCTCAAGCCACAACTCATTGGTAATTTGTAACACATAAATCATCTCCTTTAAATAACGGCTTGCAACAGTAAAAACACACTTGATTTCCTGGAAATAGATTTTTAGATCACTCAATACATTGCTACGCATAATTTCCTTTTTTCCTGTTATAGCTATATCAATTTAATCAAGTGCACAGTATAGGGAATTAGGTTTAGGATCCAAAAGTGTGAATTAGGTTCCATTTATGAGTTGGCTGGTTTAAGGACGTGTCTGTGTGAATGTTTCTGTTTGGACTGAGAGGAAGGAAGGATGGATGGACAGCATCATTTATCTCTCATTAATAATCCTCACTTACCATGGAGTAGAGCATTGCTTTTATTTAATAAACAAAAGTGACACTGCTTACGCATTTCCACTTTGGTCCTCAAGTGGTTTAGTGGCATGGGAACGAGGAGGTGACGAGGGTCTGGTGTTTCTGCCTGGGAGTGTCTATGATGAGGCTGTCAGTTGATCTGTCAACACCACTAGTGTTGTGGTCAGTTGTTGTATTGTTCTCTGGTATTTATTGGTTCATGTTGTTGTGTCCAGCATAGCTCTGGACCAGGGTGTTAGTGTGCATTCCTTCATGAAGGAAATCATTTGCACTAACCCCCTGGACCAGAGCTATGGTCAGTAGTGTAACAGTGAGTGGTCAGTGGTATTATTGGCTAATATGGTGGGAGTGGTTGAATTTGTTAGAATAGGTGCCATCGTGTTGTTATCACTTGTGTGCCATCGTAGTGGCTAGTAGTTTTGCGAAATTCAACCTGTATATATGAGTATATTGCAAAGTTGATTCAGATTTTCATGAGGAAATATGTTGATCAGTCACTGATTGTTATGAGCAAAGAGCAATGTATGGGGGCCTGCCTGGCCTGCAGCCTTTAAGACATCTCTGTTCTCTCTCCCAGGTAAAGCCAATAAGACATCCTCTCTGTTCTCTCTCCCAGGTAAAGCCAATAAGACATCCTCTCTGTTCTCTCTCCCAGGTAAAGCCAATAGGACATCTCTGTTCTCTCTCCCAGGTAAAGCCAATAAGACATCCTTTCTGTTCTCTCTCCCAGGTAAAGCCAATAGGACATCTCTGTTCTCTCTCCCAGGTAAAGCCAATAGGACATCTCTGTTCTCTCTCCCAGGTAAAGCCAATAAGACATCTCTGTTCTCTCTCCCAGGTAAAGCCAATAAGACATCTCTGTTCTCTCTCCCAGGTAAAGCCAATAAGACATCATCTATGTTCTCTCTCCCAGGTAAAGCCAATAAGACATCTCTGTTATCTCTCCCAGGTAAAGCCAATAAGACATCTCTGTTCTCTCTCCCAGGTAAAGCCAATAGGACATCTCTGTTCTCTCTCCCAGGTAAAGCCAATAAGACATCTCTGTTCTCTCTCTCCCAGGTAAAGCCAATAGGACATCTCTGTTCTCTCTCCCAGGTAAAGCCAATAAGACATCTCTGTTATCTTTCCCAGGTAAAGCCAATAAGACATCTCTGTTCTCTCTCCCAGGTAAAGCCAATAAGACATCTCTGTTCTCTCTCCCAGGTAAAGCCAATAAGACATCTCTGTTCTCTCTCCCAGGTAAAGCCAATAAGACATCTCTGTTCTCTCTCTCCCAGGTAAAGCCAATAAGACATCTCTGTTCTCTCTCCCAGGTAAAGCCAATAAGACATCTCTGTTCTCTCTCCCAGGTAAAGCCAATAAGACATAATCTATGTTCTCTCTCCCAGGTAAAGCCAATAAGACATCATCTCTGTTCTCTTTCCCAGGTAAAGCCAATAAGACATCTCTGTTCTCTCTCCCAGGTAAAGTGGAGAGGGAGCCTATGGGGAAGTTCAGTGTTCCTGTTCTGGATGTGAAGAGTCGACAGCTGGTCCTGGAGGCCAACCAGACGCTGACGATCCACTGCAGGTGAGTCTCTCTGGAGTCAAAGGTTAAAGGTCAGAGGTGATAGGTTGCGGGAATGGGTGGGAGGGCAGTCAGTGCAGATCAGTGAGCGCTGCTCGGGGGTCGGGGTGGGGTGGTTGTAGGTTAGTGAAAGGGGTCAAGTGGGAAATGTCAAGATAAAGGAAAGATTGTCTACCTAGACTTATTCACTGATCAGATTAGCTTTTATATACACCTTTTAAATACACCTTTTTATGGTCAGCTTTCAGAAGTTGTGATGCAATGAGAGAGATGAAATGTTTTACAGCAATCTACCTTTGACCAATCAGGGGTCGATGGGAGCTGTCGTGGGTGTTCCCTGGAGGTGTGGCCAGAGATAAAGAGAGTGTGCAATTGGAGGATTCTCGCTGTGGGAGGCAGAGCCAGCATTACTGCAGCCAACTGATTATTAGCTCAGCACAGGCCCAGCACACAGGATCGTTCCGGTGTCGGTACAGCCATCGGACCCGCAGGCAGAGTGCTGTCTACATCTATGTCACAGGTAACATTTAACAACTACCAACTCACTCTGGGATTCACTCATTACAGTGTCCTGTACTCCCAAGTCCCTGTCAGTGCCACTCTGTCACAAATGCTAGAGCTCAGGAAATGGAAATAAGGTTTAGGATATGAATCATCTGTCCACCTCTTTCTCACTGATGCACCCTCTCTGTTAAACTCTCTCTGTCTCGCTCTCTCTCCCTCTCGCTCGCTCTCTTTCTCAATTACACTTTCTCTCTCACCCTCTCTCTTTATCTCTCCATCCTCCCCCCACTCTCTCCCTCTCTCTCTTCCCCATTGATGGAGTGGTCTCTCTCTCTCTCTCTCTCTCTCTATTCCCCCCTCTCTCTATTCCCCCCTCTCTGATGGAATGGTCAGTCAATCTCTTGCTCACTCTGTCTCATTGTTTATGTGCTTAGGTTCAACAAAATATAGTGGCAGTGGGTGCTAAATACACACCAATACCAGAGAGTAATGTATATCTCAACACTGTTTGTACCAACAATACATCCTAATGACTCTGGCACAGTTTCTCCCCCTTAGCCTGTCTCTTTTCTCAGCCTCCCTCCCTCTCTCCCTCTACTAGGTCTATATATAAAAGCTTTTTACTTTCGTTTACGTGCTACCTTATTCCTCAGGGCCAGGAATAGCCCAGCTGCTGAAATGCTCAGGTTTGGGCAGAGTTTCCCAGGGCACCAGGCTTATCTGCTCCCCTCAGCCCTGCTCACAGCATCCTGTGCTTGGGGACGGGAGGAGGCTGCGGGGGGTGGAGGTGGGAGGGGAGCTGGAGGTCTATAGACAGGGGGGGGGGGGGGGGGGGGTATCTGGTTCTGTTCAAAGGTGGCAGGAGTGGAAGGTGGGAGGGTAAGGGGGGTGAAATAGGATGAAGGCCAGGCAGGATTCAGGATTCAGGGGCAGAGGAGGCACCGTGACAGCCCTGTCTGCCCCACTCTGCCTTTCCCTGTCCTGGGTAGAGGCTGGCTGGGCATGAAGCTGGGCCAGGGGCCAGAGGAGATAGCAGCGCCAGAGGAGCCAGGGTCACAGGGTGGGGCTACTGTTTGGCCAATAGGACCCCTGGGGCCCATCAATCGCTCTGGCTGCCAAGTCCATTAGGCGTCTGACTCCATCACCCGCTCTGCTCTCACTCTCCTGCCCCTCTCTGCTCTCACTCTCCTGCCCCTCTCTGCTCTCACTCTCCTGCCCCTCTCTGCTCTCACCCTCCTTCCCCTCTCTGCTCTCACCCTCCTTCCCCTCCTGCCCCTCTCTGCTCTCACCCTCCTGCCCCTTTCTGCTCTCATCCTCCTGTCCCTCCTGCCCCTTTCTGCTCTCATCCTCCTGCCCCTCCTGCCCCTCTCTGCCCCTACTCTCCTGCCCCTCCTGCCCCTCCTGCCCCTCCTGCCCCTCCTGCCCCTCACTGCTCTCACCGTCCTGCTCCTCCTGCCCCTCCTGCCACTCCTGCCCCTCACTGCTCTCACCGTCCTGCTCCTCCTGCCCCTCCTGCCCCTCCTGCCCCTCACTGCTCTCACCGTCCTGCTCCTCCTGCCCCTCCTGCCCCTCCTGCCCCTCCTGCCCCTCACTGCTCTCACCGTCCTGCTCCTCCTGCCCCTCCTGCCCCTCCTGCCCCTCACTGCTCTCACCGTCCTGCTCCTCCTGCCCCTCTCTGCTCTCACCCTCCTGTCCCTCCCGGCTCTCACCCTCCTGCCCCTCTTTGCTCTCACCCTCCTGCCCCTCTCTGCTCTCACCCTCCTGCCCCTCCTGACCCTCTCTGCTCTTACCCTCCTGCCCCTCCTGACCCTCTCTGCTCTCACCCTCCTGCCCCTCTTTGCTCTCACCCTCCTGCCCCTCTCTGCTCTCACCCTCCTGCCCCCTCGCTAGCTCCTTCATATGTAATCAAAGCAGCAGGAGGAAGCCCTGCGGTCCAGGCCACTAGTCCTTGGGGTACTTTTGTTAAAATGTTCAGAGATTATACTTTCCTTGAATAACACAGTACAGTAGCTGACAAACAATGAGGTGAGCTCCACCCACCCACGCCTTTCAATGGCACAGGAATATTAGAGGGTGGGTGTGGAGGGGGTAATGTACCTGGAAGGATCACAGGCTGTTTGATTACCTATTGTTGACTCCAGGAGACTATTTGCTGAATGGGTATTAAGTCTGTGTGTGTGTGTGTGTGTGTGTGTGTGTGTGTGTGTGTGTGTGTGTGTGTGTGTGTGTGTGTGTGTGTGTGTGTGTGTGTGTGTGTGTGTGTGTGTGTGTGTGTGTGTGTGTGCGTGCGTGCGTGCGTGCGTGCGTGCGTGCGTGCGTGCGTGCGTGCGTGCGTGCGTGCGTGCGTGCGTGCGTGCGTGCGTGTGTACCTATCCCTAACCTCAGTGTTGTGGTTTCAGACAGACAGCGGCCATTTGTGAGGGAGCAGAATAAAAGTCCAGACGTGGTGTATATCAAGGAGAGCCAGCCACTGGTCTTCCCCTGTAGGGTCACCAACCCTGACGCCACCGTGTCATTGGTCAAGGTGAGTTCCCTTCACTATTTCCACTACTAGCACTCCTGACTACATCTTAGAACAAAACACTTCACTCTGTTTCTCCATCAGCACTCCCATCTGTACACAAGTCACAGTCATGTTGTTTCTGCTAGTACAGATCATTCAACACATTGTTCTTATCTTGGCAACCGTTCTGCCTTGGAGTGTGTGTGTCCGTTTGTTTGTGTCAGTCTGCGGAAGTGTGTGGAAGTGTTTGTGAGTGTTGCTGCCTGAGTGGTGAGTGAGTGTACGTCAGTGCAATGAAGTGCAGTGTGTGTGTATGTATGTTTGTGGCAACGTCTCAGTGTGTCAGTGATACCTATTTTTTACTGCCATGTTCCGAGTGAGCGGCGCCTGCAGTTTCCTCTGTTGGCACTGTTGTTACCCCCGGAGACAGGACGTGGGGTCTGGAGGGCCCCCTGCCTCCGCCCCCCCTCACCCCCCTCACACACCCCTCACCCCTATCCTGGCTGCCAAACTCCTCCTGATTCCTTAACCAGCCGCCCTTCTGGCCAGAGGACGATGAGGTGCCAGGAGTAATGGGCTGGCCAGGACTGACTGGTGCTAGCAGGGCAAGGCATGCCCCTCAGGCAGATCTGTTAACAGTGGTATTGTACGTAGATAGCATCTTCTGTGTGCAGAGACTGCACAGTTTGACCTTTACAACGCAATAACATCCAGGTGAGAGAAGTGGGCTACTGGAACTTTATCAGGTGAATGAAGGAATTGTCTTTTCTTAAGAGGTTCCGATGGAATTTCCAAAGAGAGTTTCAGGAAACTGAAAAAGAGTGAAAGAAGAAAATGAACCCCTCAGTCATCTCTCCTCTTGTCCCTGGCTCTCCCTTCAGGATGTGAGGCGGACCCCGAAACGGAGCGTTGCACAACACACACATTCTCACACACACACTTCCCTTCTGTTGGCTCTCTGTGTTTACGTCCTGCTCCTATCTCCACACAAACGTCCAGCCTAGAGCCACAAAGGTAATTATTCTAAAAATATCCCCTGTTCTCTCACTCCCTTCATCCGCCCCGGCCTGGCCCGGCATTCCGAACCTGGAGTCCACTCCACACACAAACACTGTCACACACTCTGGAGTGTTTTTTTCCTGGAAGGATTTTGCACTCTGCCTGGATCTTTAATTTGTTGTCCCACCTCTCAGCAGGGAACAATACCCAGGGGGCCATTCCCTCTCGCTGCCGCCGTGAAAGTGACCCAGTGGGGCGAGGAGTGGAGGCAAGCGGAAGGGGGTGGTGTAGCATGACCTAGGGTTCCAGTCCAGTCCAGTCTCCATCCTGTAGTTACAGGATGTGAGCAGATGACTGGAGTCACGTTTCCCACATCCTTACTTCTCTCTCACCTTGCGACCCACCTGCACCCCCTTCTGACCCCCTTACACCCACCTACACCCCCCCCCGTCCGTCCGTCCATCCGTCCGTCCGTCCGTCCGTCCCCAACATCCTCTGAATCCTCACCTCCCAGGATTCAGCTACCAGGGGGTGGGGTGGAGGGGGGCACCAAGGGCATTCACAGGGGCCTAATGAGACAGAGGAGACATATAGGCATTTACTATTTACATTTAAGTCATTTAGCTGACGCTCTTATCCAGAGCGACTTACAATTTGGAAAGTTCATACATATTCATCCTGGTCCCCCCGTGGGGAATGAACCCACAACCCTGGCGTTGCAAGCGCCAGGCTCTACCAACTGAGCCACACGGGACCAGGTGTAGTGTATAAGGCAGAGGGAAATAGGAGGGAAAAGAGACATCTTAAGGTTGGATGAGGGATGAGGGGGGCTATCAGCCAGTTAACACTGGGGATGAGGGGGTTATCAGCCAGTTAACACTGGGGATGAGGGGGTTATCAGCCAGTTAACACTGGGGATGAGGGGGTTATCAGCCAGTTAACACTGGGGATGAGGGGGTTATCAGCCAGTTAACACTGGGGATGAGGGGGGCTATCAGCCAGTTAACACTGGGGATGAGGGGGGCTATCAGCCAGTTAACACTGAGGCGAGGGGGGCTATCAGCCAGTTAACACTGGGGTGAGGGGGGCTATCAGCCAGTTAACACTGGGGGTGAAGAGGTGAGGTGGGTATCAGCCAGTTAACACTGGGGATGAGGGGGTTATCAGCCAGTTAACACTGGGGATGAGGGGGGTTATCAGCCAGTTAACACTGGGGATGAGGGGGTTATCAGCCAGTTAACACTGGGGATGAGGGGGTTATCAGCCAGTTAACACTGGGGATGAGGGGGTTATCAGCCAGTTAACACTGGGGTGAGGGGGGCTATCAGCCAGTTAACACTGGGGTGAGGGGGGCTATCAGCCAGTTAACACTGGGGTGAGGGGGGCTATCAGCCAGTTAACACTGGGGTGAGGGGGGCTATCAGCCAGTTAACACTGGGGATGAGGGGGGTTATCAGCCAGTTAACACTGGGGATGAGGGGGGCTATCAGCCAGTTAACACTGGGGATGAGGGGGGCTATCAGCCAGTTAACACTGGGGATGAGGGGGGCTATCAGCCAGTTAACACTGGGGTGAGGGGGGCTATCAGCCAGTTAACACTGGGGGTGAAGAGGTGAGGTGGGTATCAGCCAGTTAACACTGGGGATGAGGGGGGTTATCAGCCAGTTAACACTGGGGATGAGGGGGGCTATCAGCCAGTTAACACTGGGGATGAGGGGGGCTATCAGCCCGTTAACACTGGGGATGAGGGGGGCTATCAGCCAGTTAACACTGGGGTGAGGGGGGCTATCAGCCAGTTAACACTGGGGTGAGGGGGGCTATCAGCCAGTTAACACTGGGGGTGAAGAGGTGAGGTGGGTATCAGCCAGTTAACACTGGAGGTGAAGGGGTGAGGAGGGCTATCAGCCAGTTAACACTGGGGTGAAGGGGGGTTATCAGCCAGTTAACACTGGGGATGAGGGGGGCTATCAGCCAGTTAACACTGGGGATGAGGGGGGCTATCAGCCAGTTAACACTGGGGATGAGGGGGGCTATCAGCCAGTTAACACTGGGGTGAGGGGGGCTATCAGCCAGTTAACACTGGGGTGAGGGGGGCTATCAGCCAGTTAACACTGGGGGTGAAGAGGTGAGGTGGGTATCAGCCAGTTAACACTGGAGGTGAAGGGGTGAGGAGGGCTATCAGCCAGTTAACACTGGGGTGAAGGGGTGAGGGGGGTATCAGCCAGTTAACACTGGAGGTGAGGGGGGTATCAGCCAGTTAACACTGGGGTGAAGGGGTGAGGGGGGTATCAGCCAGTTAACACTGGGGGTGAAGAGGTGAGGTGGGTATCAGCCAGTTAACACTGGGGGTGAAGGGGTGAGGGGGGTATCAGCCAGTTAACACTGGGGGTGAAGGGGTGAGGGGGGTATCAGCCAGTTAACACTGGGGGTGAAGGGGTGAGGTGGGTATCAGCCAGTTAACACTGGGGGTGAAGGGGTGAGGGGGGTATCAGCCAGTTAATACTGGGGGTGAAGGGGTGAGGGGGGTATCAGCCAGTTAACACTGGGGGTGAAGGGGTGAGGGGGGTATCAGCCAGTTAACACTGGGGGTGAAGGGGTGAGGGGGGTATCAGCCAGTTAACACTGGGGTGAAGGGGTGAGGGGGGTATCAGCCAGTCAACACTGGGGTGAAGGGGTGAGGAGGGCTATCAGCCAGTTAACACTGGGGGTGAAGGGGTGAGGGGGGTATCAGCCAGTTAACACTGGGGTGAAGGGGTGAGGGGGGTATCAGCCAGTTAACACTGGGGGTGAAGGGGTGAGGGGGCTATCAGCCAGTTAACACTGGGGGTGAAGGGGTGAGGGGGGTATCAGCCAGTTAACACTGGGGGTGAAGGGGTGAGGGGGGTATCAGCCAGTTAACACTGGGGTGAAGGGGTGAGGGGGGTATCAGCCAGTTAACACTGGGGGTGAAGGGGTGAGGGGGGTATCAGCCAGTTAACACTGGGGTGAAGGGGTGAGGGGGCTATCAGCCAGTTAACACTGGGGTGAAGGGGTGAGGGGGCTATCAGCCAGTTAACACTGGGGGTGAAGGGGTGAGGGGGGTATCAGCCAGTTAACACTGGGGGTGAAGGGGTGAGGGGGGTATCAGCCAGTTAACACTGGGGTGAAGGGGTGAGGGGGCTATCAGCCAGTTAACACTGGGGGTGAAGGGGTGAGGGGGGTATCAGCCAGTTAACACTGGGGTGAAGGGGTGAGGGGGTTATCAGCCAGTTAACACTGGGGTGAAGGGGTGAGGGGGGTATCAGCCAGTTAACACTGGGGGTGAAGGGGTGAGGGGGGTATCAGCCAGTTAACACTGGGGGTGAAGGGGTGAGGGGGGTATCAGCCAGTTAACACTGGGGTGAAGGGGTGAGGGGGGTATCAGCCAGTTAACACTGGGGTGAAGGGGTGAGGGGGGTATCAGCCAGTTAACACTGGGGGTGAAGGGGTGAGGGGGGTATCAGCCAGTTAACACTGGGGTGAAGGGGTGAGGGGGGTATCAGCCAGTTAACACTGGGGTGAAGGGGTGAGGGGGGTATCAGCCAGTTAACACTGGGGTGAAGGGGTGAGGGGGGTATCAGCCAGTTAACACTGGGGTTGAGGGGTGAGGGGGCTATCAGCCAGTTAACACTGGGGGTGAAGGGGTGAGGTGGGTATCAGCCAGTTAACACTGGAGGTGAGGGGGGTGAGGTGGGGGGTCCACATGTTCCCCTGAGAGAGGGCGGGATGCTTCCACCATGTCACTGAAACTCTAGTAAACATTTCCTTGAGTCTGCCTCCTCCAAGAAAACAACCATTTTACACAAGACTGACTCTAAAGTAGCACAATACTTTGTCTCTACAGTAACACAAGACTCTGTCTCTACAGTAACACAAGACTCTGTCTCTACAGTAACACAAGACTCTGTCTCTACAATAACACAAGACTCTCTCTCTACAGTAACACAATACTCTGTCTCTACAGTAACACAAGACTCTGTCTCTACAGTAACACAAGACTCTGTCTCTACAGTAAGCGAGACTTTGTCTCTACAGTAACATAATACTTTTTCTCTAAAGTAGCACAATACTCTGTCTCTACAGTAACACAAGACTCTGTCTCTACAGTAACACAAGACTCTCTCTCTACAGTAACACAAGACTCTGTCTCTACAGTAACACAAGACTCTGTCTCTACAGTAACACAAGACTCTGTCTCTACAGTAAGCGAGACTCTGTCTCTACAGTAACACAATACTCTGTCTCTACAGTAACACAAGACTCTGTCTCTACAGTAAGCGAGACTCTGTCTCTACAGTAACACAAGACTCTGTCTCTACAGTAACACAAGACTCTCTCTCTACAGTAACTCAATACTCTCTCTCTACAGTAACACAATACTCTGTCTCTACAGTAACACAAGACTCTGTCTCTACAGTAACACAAGACTCTGTCTCTACAGTAACACAAGACTCTGTCTCTACAATAACACAAGACTCTGTCTCTACAATAACACAAGACTCTCTCTCTACAGTAACACAAGACTCTGTCTCTACAGTAACACAAGACTCTGTCTCTACAGTAACACAAGACTCTGTCTCTACAGTAAGCGAGACTCTGTCTCTACAGTAACACAATACTCTGTCTCTACAGTAACACAAGACTCTGTCTCTACAGTAAGCGAGACTCTGTCTCTACAGTAACACAAGACTCTCTCTCTACAGTAACACAAGACTCTCTCTCTACAGTAACTCAATACTCTCTCTCTACAGTAACACAAGACTCTGTCTCTACAGTAACACAAGACTCTGTCTCTACAGTAAGCGAGACTCTGTCTCTACAGTAACACAAGACTCTGTCTCTACAGTAACACAAGACTCTGTCTCTACTGTAACACAAGACTCTGTCGCTACAGTAACACAAGACTCTGTCTCTACAGTAACACAAGACTGTTTTTACACTAACAAGACTCTCTTTCTACAGTAACACAATACTCTGTCTCTACAGTAACACAAGACTCTGTCTCTACAGTAACACAAGACTCTGTCTCTACAGTAACACAAGACTCTGTCTCTACAGTTACCCAAGATTCTCTCTCTACAGTAACACAAGACTCTGTCTCTACAGTAACCCAAGACTCTCTCTCTACAGTAACACAGATATTTTAGTAATCGTTTTGTGTTATGCAGTAATAATAATAACATGCATCATGCGTCTTGCCAATGTGGCCTCATTTGAGTCATTAATAGCCCCCATACTGTTCTGTGTGGTTGTGATGTTCATGATTTGCTCAGGAGTTGTGAATGTGTGCAGTGTTGCTTTTGTGTGACTGTAAGTATGGTTGTGTTGTGTTCAGGATGTGGTCATGGTTCTGAATAACTCATGTCATGGCTGGGTTGAGTTCATGATTGGTCAGTTGGTGGTTGAGTTCACAAAATGGTTATGGTTGTGTTGAGTTTATGGTGTGGCTATGGTTGTTGACCATGTTTTCTAATCCCTAATCGGAAACAGATATTTCATTTTGTGTGACATTGATTTTATTCGACTGTTTTTACAGTTGTGGTTGTGGTCATGACCGTGTGTGTTCATGCCTCCAGTTCCCTGACCGTGAGTTGACCCCAGACCAGAGGAACATAGTGTGGAACAGCAGACAGGGCTTCCTCATCCGCAGTCCCACCTACTTCTACATCGGCCTGTTCTCCTGCAAGACCTCTGTCAACGGGACCACACACTCCCTCAGTTACCTCACACACAGACAAGGTGAGCACACACACACACAAATGCAGACACATACACACAGACACATACTTACACACATGCACACACACTCAAACACACTCATACACACACACACACACAAACACACACACACACTTACATGACACACCTATAGACCAGGTGAGCACTACCAAGGCCAAGCATATCTATTGATCTTTCAGATTTGATATATTGCAGGAATTAAATGAGTGTCTCTTCCCCTCCCCCTCTCCTCTCCAGTGAATAAGATTATGGAGGTGTATCTGAACAGTACCAGTCCAGTCCAGACTTTACAGGGGGACAGTCTGGCCATCAACTGTACTGTCACTGCAGAGTGGAACAGCAGAGTGTCCATAAGCTGGGACTACCCTGGGCAGGTGAAAAACATATGAAGTACACTAGAATTATGAAGTGCACTACAATGAAGTACACTATGTTATGTAGTACTGTATGTAGAATAACTTTGAAGTACGTATACAGTACCAGTCAAAAGTTTGAACACATCTACTCATTCAAGGGTTTTTCTTTATTTAAAAAAAAAAATGAAATAACACATATGGAATCATGTAGTAACCAAAAAAGTGTTAAACAAATCAAAATATATTTTATATTTGAGATTCTTCAAAGTAGCCACCCTTTTCATTGATGACAGCTTTGTCAAAGTTCTTGAAATAGATTTGTTTTATGGAATATCTACATAGGCGTACAGAAGCCCATTATGAGCAATCATCCCTCCTGTGTTCCAATGGCACGTTGTGTTAGCTAATCAAAGTTTATCATTTTAAAAGGCTAATTGATCATTAGAAAACCCTTTTGCAATTATGTTAGCACAGCTGAAAACTTTTGTTCTGATTAAAGAAGCAATAAAACTGTCCTTCTTTAGACTAGTTGAGTATCTGGAGCATCAGCATTTGTGGGTTCG
Source organism: Salvelinus alpinus (assembly GCF_045679555.1). Lineage (NCBI taxonomy): Eukaryota > Metazoa > Chordata > Actinopteri > Salmoniformes > Salmonidae > Salvelinus > Salvelinus alpinus. The sequence continues at coordinate 63,445,797 of NC_092093.1, forward strand.
ATTACAGGCTCAAAATGGCCAGAAACTCGTCAGTCTATTCTTGTTCTTAGAAATGAAGGCTATTCCATGCGAGAAATTGCCAAGAAACTGAAGATCTCGTACAACGTTGTGTACTACTCCCTTCACAGAACAGTGCAAACTGGCTCTAACCAGAATAGAAAGAGGAGTGGGCGGCCCCGGTGCACAACTGAACAAGAGGACAAGTTTGATAAACAGACGCCTCAGAAGTCCTCATCTGGCAGCGTCATTATATTGTACCTGCAAAACACCAGTCTCAACGTAAACAGTGAAGAGGCGACTCAGGGATGCTGTAGTACACCTTGTGGAAGGCTACCCAAAACGTTTGACCCAAGTTAAACAATTTAAAGGCAATGCTACCAAATACTAATTGAGTGTATGTAAACTTCTGACCCACTGCGAATGTGATGAAAGAAATAAAAGATGAAATAAATCATTCTCTACTATTATTCTGACATTACACATTCTTAAAATAAAGTGGTGATCCTAACTGACCTAAGACAGGGAATTTTTACTAGGATTAATTGGCAGGAATTGTGAAAAATTGAGTTTAAATGCATTTGGCTAAGGTGTATGTAAACTTCCGACTTCAACTGTATATATATATATATTACTTAGTAGATAACAACTTCATCATCTGCCTACCTGTTTGGAAGACTTTTACTATCACAATAATATCTCTCCCTTTCTCTCTGTCTCTCCCCCTCCCTCTCTCTCTCCCCTCAGGTAAACAGGGCAGCCATAATTAGTAGGCGTATCATGGCCAGTAAAACTCACATGGTGTTCTACAGTATTCTGTCCATCCCTAAACTCCACCGCTCTGACAGAGGGCTCTATATCTGCCGAGTGACCAGTGGACCGGTCAGCCGAGAGACTAACGTGTCTGTCACAGTCTACGGTGAGTCAAAATATACGTACTACTTCTCACCTCCGACTACACCCACATCTGTGACAAATTCATTGATGAGCAAATTCATTGATGGTTTAACACCCCCTTTTGCCATAATAATATTAACCACAACCACAGTCTGTGTCACTCTCTGTAATATGTCATTAATGCGTTGTATTTTCTCTGTCTGTCTGTCTGTCTGTCTGTCTGTCTGTCTGTCTGTCTGTCTGTCTGTCTGTCTGTCTGTCTGTCTGTCTGTCTGTCTGTCTGTTTGTTTGTTTGTTTGTTTGTGTGTATCGTCCCAGACCGTCCGTATATCCGTCTGACACCCAGACAAGGGGCTATAGTGGAGGCTTATGCAGGACAGAAATCCTACCGAATCTCCCCCAAACTACGGGCCTTCCCTGCCCCAGAGATTATCTGGTAAGAACATACAGACTGTCAGCTGGCCTGCACACTATCTTACACCAGCCTACACTATTTGAGAGACAAATACAGATACTGTACATGACATTGTATCATTCTTAATTTGATCGTTCTTTAAGTTAATTGAGGAATTTCCTGCATGTTTTTCCGTGTTAGGTTGAAGGATGGGAAGGTAGCAGCAGAACAGTGTTCCCGTTATCATGTGGATGGGAATTCCCTGGTGATCCGGGATGTGGCGAAGGAGGACGCAGGGAAGTACACTATCCTGGTGGGAATCCAGGAGCACAGACTCTACCAGAACCTAACGCTCTCTCTGGTGGTCAACGGTGAGGACCAAGTCTTCCCTCCTCTCTTTACCCTCCATCGCTTTTCTTTTTCATCTTCATACACCCTCTCTTTTGCTCTGTGCCCACTTTGTGTCTCCAACCCATTATTCTGTTCCACATTGTCCCCTCTCGCTTCACTCATTCTCACCCTTTTTATCTCTTTCTCCCGCGTTCTTTGTTTGTTATTTTTCTCTCTCTTCTTCTCAACCTTTCTCTTTCCTTCACACTCTCCCTCTCTGTGCTCATGGTTTGTCCTCTCTCTCTCCCACTGTGCTCAAGGTTTGTCCTCTCACTCTCTGTGCTCATGGTCTGTTCTCTCTCTCTCTCTCTCTCTCTCTCTCTCTCTCTCTCTCTCTCTCTCTCTCTCTCTCTCTCTCTCTCTCTCTCTCTCTCTCTCTCTCTCTCTCTCTCTCTCTCTCTGTGCTCATGGTCTGTCCTCTCTCTCACCCTCTCTGTGCTCATGGTCTGTCCTCTCTCTCTCTCTCTCTCTCCCTATGTGCTCATGGTCTGTCCTCTCTCTCTCCCTCTCTGTGCTCATAGTCTGCCCTCTCTCTCTCCCTCTCTGTGCTCATGGTTTGTCCTCTTTCGCTCTCTGTGCTCATGGTCTGTCCTCTCTCTCTCCCTCTCTGTGCTCATGGTCTGTCCTCTGTCTGTCTGTCTGTCTGTCTGTCTGTCTGTCTGTCTGTCTGTCTGTCTGTCTGTCTGTCTGTCTGTCTGTCTGTCTGTCTGTCTGTCTGTCTGTCTGTCTGTCTGTCTGTCTGTCTGTCTGTCTGTCTGTCTCTCTCTCTCTCTCTCTCTCTCTCTCTCTCTCTCTCTCTCTCTCTCTCTCTCTCTCTCTCTCTCTCTCTCTCTCTCTCTCTCTCTCTCTCTCTCTCTCTCTCTCTCTCTCTCTCTCTCTCTCTCTCTCTCTCTCTCTCTCTCTCTCTCTCTCTCTCTCTCTCTCTCTCTCTCTCTCTCTCTTTCTCTTTCTTTTTCTTTGTGCTCATGGTCTGTCCTCTCTCTCTCTCTCTGTGCTAATGGTTTGTCCTCTCTCTCTCTCTGTGCTCATGGTCTGTTGATAGTGATGCGTAGTTTATCCCCCATGGGACAGGTGGGTTTAGGGTCTTTAAATATTGTGTGGATGAAGGGTAGCAGCAGAACAGGTGGGTTTAGGGTCTTTAAATATTGTGTGGATGAAGGGTAGCAGCAGAACAGGTTGAAAATAGTTGAAAATAAATAGAAGGAGGGCCAGAACAGTAGTCTAATGTTTGGTAAAGATTTGGTGAAGTGGTAAAAGAAGATGATAGCAGTGTGTGTTATGTGTGATGATTGTGAGGTGCTATACAAATTCAACAGTCATAAGACGGGGACTTCAAAATGGCACGTCAAGGAACTGTACTGTTCAGATGGGTTAATTGGAATAGTAACCTGACTGAAATCTGGACACTGACTCTAGGTCTATAACCTCCCACTTAGCCTAATATAATATTAACTCCTGCAGAATTAAGCATTTCATGCAGTAAAATTATATACCAAATGTAAATGTTGACTCAGGAACAGGAGTGAAGTATTATTTATTTATTTCAGCATATCGAGAGAATGAATGTGTGGTTAGGGACTGGGTTATCTTTATCAGCATCATCAAAGCTAATTGTATTTCAACCACATAAAATATGTATCCAAGCCAAACTAAAATCTTATCAAAAAAACATGTTGGGTTGTTTTAACAGCTTTTCATTACCTTAAAACTGTCAAACCTGGGGGGGGTTTTGTGCATTTTATTGCATTTTATGAAGTGCCTTTGAACGGGGTATGGTAGTAGGTGCCAGGCGCCTCTTTTTGTGTCAAGAACATGCTACACTGCTGGGTTTTTCACACAGTTTGTGTGTATCAAGAATGGTCCACCAGCCAAAGGACATCCAACCAACTTGACACAACTGTGGGAAGCATTGAGTCAACATGGGCCAGCATCCCTGTGGAACGCTTTCAACACCTTGTGGAGTCCCTGCCCTGACAAATTGAGGCTGTTCTGAGGAAAAAAAGGGGGGGGGGGTGCAACTCAAGATTAGGAAGGTGTTCTTAATATTTTCTACACTCAGTGTATAGTCGGCTGGTTGCGGATGGGTTATTAGCAATTGCGGGTAGGTGAACAAACAGCAGACCCGTACACCACTAGTCTTAGTCTCTGTCTGTGTTCTTCCAGTGAGTCCTGGAATAGGGGAGAAGGCGGTGTCATTGCAGGACCCAGGTAGTCTCCCGCAGGGCAGCAGACAAGCCCTGCACTGCAGCTCCCACGGAGTCCCCCCTCCTCACATCGCCTGGCTCTGGCACCCCTGCCCCCCCAAAGGCCTGTAAGTACACCTGGTGCTCACATTGTCACACGCAGTAGCACAGAAACACACGTCTTCCTAAAGTTGTGTAGGTTCTCCTTTACACAAACACACCTACAGTTCTGACACCCTTGCCAATACATATTCAATTAACATACTTGCATACTGTGTATCTATAATCATGTATACACGCACACCGTCACTATGCCCACATAGTCTCCCAATACTGTGCACAGAACAAACCATGTCAACGTTTAAGTAATGTTCTTAAAACCTGGTAGGCATTACGTACGTCAGGTATTTTAGTCATATTGTTCCTAACTTAGAACTGGGACAGAAAGGTGTCTGTGACTATAATACGAGGGCCTGTTTTAGGGTGTGAATGGAGAATGTCTGTGTCTATAATACGAGGGCCTGTTTTAGGGTGTGAATGGAGAATGTCTGTGTCTATAATACGAGGGCCTGTTTTAGGGTGTGAATGGAGAATGTCTTTGTCTATAATACGAGGGCCTGTTTTAGGGTGTGAATGGAGAATGTCTGTGAGTTTGTTTGTGAAGGGAGACATGTTTGGTCTATTTCAGCATGTGTTCAGACAGGGTTTCCTCTTTGCAACCAGAACAGATGCCTTTTGAAGCCTTTCATGTCTGTGAGTGTGTGAATGTGTGTGTGTCTGTGTGTCTGTGTGTTTCATCATGTCTTTGTCTGAGTCTTTTACCATATGTTTCTGTCACTGCCCATATGTTACCGTGTCCATGTCCGTGTGTATATACGTCTGTCGTTTGTCCGTCCGTGTGTGTGCCTGGTACATTCACAGACACAGTACAGTGTAACTCAGACTTAAAGAGCAGAGTAGTAAAACGCCCACTTCAATAGAGGCCTGTTCTGTGTTCTCAGTCACTTCAATAGAGGCCTGTTCTGTGTTCTCAGTCACTTCAATAGAGGCCTGTTCTGTGTTCTCAGTCACTTCAATAGAGGCCTGTTCTGTGTTCTCAGTCACTTCAATAGAGGCCTGTTCTGTGTTCTCAGTCACTTCAATAGAGGCCTGTTCTGTGTTCTCAGTCACTTCAATAGAGGCCTGTTCTGTGTTCTCAGTCACTTCAATAGAGGCCTGTTCTGTGTTCTCAGTCACTTCAATAGAGGCCTGTTCTGTGTTCTCAGTCACTTCATTAGAGGCATGTTCTGTGTTCTCAGTCACTGTTCTGTGCTCTCAGTCACTTCAATAGAGGCCTGTTCTGTGTTCTCAGTCACTTCAATAGAGGCCTGTTCTGTGCTCTCAGTCACTTCAATAGAGGCCTGTTCTGCGTTCTCAGTTACTTAAATAGAGGCCTGTTCTGTGTTCTCAGTCAAGATTGGTTGTTTTCTAAATCAAACGCTATGATTTAATGAACTTCCTGTCCAGAACGCAGGGTGAGATGTTTATTATTGTGATTGCGCACTGCATTCTTTGATGTCTTTTCTAATATGACACACACACACTTTCAAACCACTCTCACAAAACACACACTCATACACTGACACACACATTTTTTGAAAGGTCTTGTAAGAAACAACCCTGCCCAACAATCAGCAATAATATTCCAACACACACTGATCTTACCATACACACATTTTTAAGTTCTCATGAGAAGTGGCCCTGCCCAGCAATCAACTGTCATTGACACACACACATACACATACACACACACACACACACACACACACACACACACACACACACACACACACACACACACACACACACACACACACACACACACACACACACACACACACACACACACACACACACACACACACACACACACTTGGCAAAAACATGACTTGGGTTGGTCTTGGAGGTCAGACACTATTGTGTTGGTCGTGTTCAGGTCAAAGAGGTTAACCGTTACCTGAACATCATAGCTTCCAGACCAAGCTACCGCCCATGTTATATTCCCCTACTGAGACAAACTGTGACATCACTGTGTACTTGACATTTCACACACACTGCCTACTTCCAATGCTTGTGGAAAGTCTTTATCGTCACATCTCCACATTAAGTTTCCATAGCAACATCACATAACTTCACTGAACCAATGAGCAGTGACTTGTGCTCCTACTTCAACATGGATGGCTTTACCTGGTAAAACTCTGGTAGAAATGACATTTTCAATGATTATGAATTGGCAAGCCAGCCAGGAGAAAGTGTGACACCTCACAGTCCAGAAAGGTCTAACGAGGCTTACACAACCTAACAAGAAGATGCCTTCCGTGCACAGAGGAGCTGTGACAAGTCATCAATCATAGCCTATGTTGAGTCTTGCATGCGTACTGATAGTCGCCGTTGGCCGCTCTCACTACCTGCAAAGAGTGATCCATTTAAGTAGCTTTCATTACAAATGAGGTATTCAGACAGGTGCAAGAGATTTGGGGTATCAGACTTGTGAAATGAGATTTCTTTGAATGTGATTTCCTTGTTGTTTGTTTACGCTGTAAAGCACTGAGAGCTCTAGCATTCTGTTCTGGTTCTAGAGTTCAAGAGTAATGATTCAGAATGTGAATAGATTATGATTTGCCCTGACCAGGCCCTTGTTCTTTGTAGCTCTGGCGGAACACGGGCCTGATGCCGCGCCGGAGGAGGCCCAGCGACAGTGGGCCAGGCTGGGCCAGGCTGATAGGGACCTGGGTCCTCAGGGTAGGGTGTGGGTCTAGAGCCTGTTTCTGGCCCTGGATCCTTGGACCTGGGTCTGGGGCCTGGATCCACCCTTATGTCCTAGGTCTGAGTCCTTGGTGCTGGATGTGTCCCTGGGTCCAGTTGTGGATTCTTGGTCTTGTCCTGGGCCCTGGGAACCGCAGCGCTCTTATCTGGCCCGGGCAGGAGGCTCGCCGGGTTTCCTGTGCGAAAATCAGAGCGCTTTTCCTCTCCTTGTTTGGCTTCCTCCCCGACGCGAGACGCTTCCCAGCAGCGTGATTGTCCCTCCGTCTTCAAACGTGGCAGAGTCCTGCTTCCTCAAGGGCTTGATCTATTCTTGAGACCCCCCCCCCCCTCCCCTTCTCATTCCCCCCTCCCCTGGCCTTCCCCCCCTCGCCAGCTCTGCCCCTCATCCCCAAACCTTCGTTTCACTTCATTAAAATATCCCCCCACACCACCACCACCATCACCCCTCCACACCTCCACCACACTCAGCGGGGCTGTTTCCAAGGCAGCCGGCGCCTTCAATGACAGACATTACAGCCACCCAGCGACCCCACATTGGTGCTCTCTGGGATCTTGGGGTTGGAGGGCAGGGGGGGGGGCAGGACAGTGACCTGGTACACTGTTGAAGAGGAGGATGAGGAAGAAGAGGAGTGAGAGGTCACACCACACTGAGGACAATGATCTGATCTGCTTTTAATGGTTATTATTTTATTTATTTATTTCCCCTTACCCAGGTTGCCTTTTTACACCCCTTTTCTGGCATTTTTTTTTACATTGTTCCTTTTCTCAGACATTTTGAGCCAGAAATAAGTGCCCTTCCATCCATCCACTAAGCCACGTTTTTCTGGAGCTGCTTTTGCTTCTTGTGTTCCTAGAGTGGTACTATAATGGGTACATGAGCCTGTCCCCAGCCCCGAGCCCTGCCATCCTGTTGTAGTTCTGACATCCACAAAAGCTGTGAGTTCTGACTGTAAATCATATACCTTATAAGTAAGTTGCTACATCTCAGATGGGCGAGTGGGAGACAGAGAGAGAGACAGAGACAGAGACAGAGACAGAGACAGAGACAGAGACAGAGACAGAGACAGAGAGAGAGAGAGAGAGAGAGAGAGGAGGAGCTATGCTCTGGGATGCCCTACAGTTTTCTATTACTGGAAGATACTCTGGGACTGCTCATCAAACACCTACCATGTAGGAGTTACCCAGGACCCAGAGTCAATGACAGTCATATGTCATCTTATGTCATGTTATGTCATTTGTAAGGTGTTTCACTGTATATCAAACATTTGTCATCCAGAGTGAATTTATGTATTATACTGCAGTTTATTGTGTGGAAAATAGTTTGTCTTTGCGTGTGATATATGAAGAATGTATTTCCAAAATGCTATATATCAATTTTCAGAAATGTTGGTAAATTAGCTTTTATTGTTTAAAGTTATGAAAGAGATTGGTGTATTTTCACTATCTAATCATGACATGGGGTTGTTCAATGAAAGACATGTATTTTTTTTTTAAATCTCTCACTTGATGGTTTCATTTCAGAGAAAAATTGTTTAACATTTTTTTAGCAAAACGCTAAATATCCGTCTCACTCTCAGAGAAACAAGTAGTCCTGCTAGGTTTTACACATTCAAATGTAACAAATAACTACATTTTGAATAAAGAACTGTTCAAATGATACATTTGTGACATCAATATTTTAAAAAAATATATTTAAAATGTTTTATAAATATAATTCAATACAGTAATATGAGATCTGTATGTAAAACATTTAACATTTTAATCATTTAACAGATGCTCTTATCCAGAGCGACTTAGAGTTAGTGCATTCATCTTAAGATAGCTGGGTGAGACAACCACATATCACAGTCAAATATGCAGGATACAAACATTCCATTCCAGCGTAACAATTGATATATAGCGGTTTGCAAGAAAACGTTACAATTCACATCTAAAATCTATGAATAAAACAAATCTGAGGACAGTTATATTTTACACACACATGAAGGTACCCATAAGCAATCATTTCTGATAAAAAAACACAAATGTGAATAATTGGTGGATATAACGTTTTGGAACTAAACTCTTCATATGCACAGGAAGCTGTTTTTATGGTTTGTTTGAGTGTCATAGTTGTGCATGTAGGCTTCCAAAATGGTTCTTTGGCTGTCCCATAGGAGAACCCTTTTTGGTTCCAAGTAGAACCCTTTTTGGTTCCATGTAGAAGACTTTTGGGTTTAATGTAAAACCCTCTGTGGAAAGGGTTCTACATGGAACCCAAAAGGGTTCTACCTGAAACCAAAGGGGTTCTTCAGGGTTCTCTTATTGGGACAGCCAAAGAACCCTTTTAGGGTAATTTTTTTTCTAAGAATGTAGTGTGTGCTTGTGTGTGTTTGTGTGCGCGTGTGTGCTTGTGTGTGCGTGTGTGTGTCTTGATGAAAGCAAGCGAGACTTCCACACTGAGTTTATTCATTCTACGGGTCTCTCCCTTTGTGATTCATTCCATGTATACAGATTTTCTATGAGTAATATATGAATCTAATATTTAATAATTTTATATGACTAACTTACTTATGATAATTGCCAATAATGGCCAAATTTGTATGAAAACTTTTCATATGTATTGTTTTAAATGTTATATTAAATGTATGTTTTTTACATTAAATGTTGCTTTAAATTGTGTGTTGCTTCCTACTTTTCGACTTATCATGGTTTTAGGTAGTAACTCATTTAGCAGGATCTCTAAATGAAATACTGAGACAACATCATAGACAGTCCAACAGTCAGTCATCTCACCCTGGGAAGGCACACTGTGTGAATGTATCTATGTATGAGTGTGTATGTGTATATGTGTGTGTTATGTCATCTAACTAAACTTGTCTGTGTCCACATATGTAGAACCATCTCTGTGTGTTTGTGTGTGTGTGTACGTGCAAGCGTGTGTGCACGTATGTGCATGTGTTTCCTGGGAGGCGTGGGAGAGTCGGCTGGCTGATGGGTGTATGTGTGTGTGAGTGTGTGTCAGGGCCCTTGGTGTCATGCACAGGGTGGGTCACCCCTACAGGACACGGGCACTCGCTATCTCTGCCAAGAGGAAGAGCAATCAGAAAGATAGAGGGCTGAGAGGAGGATGGGAGAGATGAGAGGAGCCAACCAGGGAGTGGTACGGGATAGCCTGAGAACAGAGAGTGAGAGAGAGAGAGCGAGAGAGAGAGAGAGAGAAGAGGGGAAGGGAGGGGAAGAGGCACTGGCCATGGGATAGAATCAGTTTGTGATCATTTGAGATTATGTAAGGTGTTGAAATATTGGTGTAGGAATATAAAATCAGAGTTGCTCTGCGAGAAAAATCTCTAATTATCTACTTGAAGGCGCACAATATCATTCAAAAGCAGGCAGAGAGATATTATTTTTTCTTCAGATGGATATAGAAAGGTAACGGTGTAGCCAGGAGTTTTTCAGTGGTAATCCTCTTGGAATGTTTAAGAATAGAATGGACAATTAATGAATGGTGGGAGGATTTTACGAATGGAGGGATGTTAGTTGACAATACCACCTCTACATCCTACAGTACAGAAATGAAGAATGTCGGCTGAGAATACATGCTGCTACAGACACTGACACCATTGACAAGACTCCATCGGGAAAGCAGTTGAGCAGTGAACAAGGGATGATGATGATGATGATGATGGTAGTAATGCTGATGTCATAATAAGGATGATGATGGTTAGGAGACAATAATAGGGATGATGATGACGATGATGGTCAAGATAAAGATGAAGATAGCGATCACAATAGTGATGATGAGTTCCGGTCTTCCTCCTGTAGCGCACAGCTGTGGAACAAACACACTCTCACACACACACCTGCCGTCTGGCTAGCCGTGACTTCACTGTGTCAACACAGCTGAGCCCAGCACGTCCACACAGAACCACATCCTACAAACAGACAGGAAGTGCTCCAGGGGAAGAATAAGGTGAGCGCACCACCAGTGGAGTGGACAGGCTGAGACACAGAGGGAGGGACTGTGATGGATTACAAACACATACCCCAGAGAAACACGTATCACACACACACACACACACACGCACGCACGCACGCACGCACGCACACACACACACACACACACACACACACACACACACACACACACACACACACACACGCACGCACACACACACACACACACACACACACACACACACACACACACACACACACACACAGTGGCAAGAAAAAGTATGTGAACCCCTTGGAATTACCTGGATTTCTGCATAAATTGGTCATCAAATTTGATCTGATCTTCATCTAAGTCACAACAATAGACAAACAAGTGTGCTTAAACTAATAACACACAAATGATTGTATTTTTTTTTGTCTATATTGAATACATAATTTAAACATTCACAGTGTAGGTTGGAAAAGTATGTGAACCCCTAAGCTAATGACTTCTCCTTAAGCTAATTGGAGTCAGGAGTCAGCTAACCTGGAGTCCAATCAATGAGATGAGATTGGAGATGTTTAGAGCTGCCTTGCCCTACAAAAACACTCACAAAATTTGAGTTTACTATTCACAAGAAGCATTGCCTGATGTGAACCATGCCTCGAAATAAAGAGATCTCAGAAGACCTAAGATTAAGAATTGTTGACTTGCATAAAGCTGGAAAGGGTTACAAAAGTACCTCTAAAAGCCTTGATGTTCATCAGTCCACGGTAAGACAAATTGTCTATAAACTGAGAAAGTTCAGCACTGTTGCTACTCTCCCTAGGAGTGGTCATCCTGCAAAGATGACTGCAAGAGCACAGTGCAGAATGCTCAATGAGGTTAAGAAGAATCCTAGAGTGCCAGCTAAAGACTTACAGAAATCTCTGGAACATGCTAACATCTCTGTTGACGAGTCTACGATACGTAAAACACTAAACAAGAATGGTGTTCATAGGACACCATGGAAGAAGCCATTGCTGTACAAAACAACATTGCTGCAAGTCTGAAGTTTGCCAAAGCGCGCCTGGATGTTCCACAGCGCTACTGACAAAATATTCTGTGGACAGATAAAACTACAGTTGAGTTGTTTGGAAGGAACTCACAGCACAGCACACCGACATCAAAACCTCATCCCAACTGTAAAGTATGGTGGAGGGAGCATCATGGTTTGAGGCTGCTTTGCTGCCTCAGGGCCTGGACAGCTGGCTATCATCGACGGACAAATGAATTCCCAAGTTTATCAAGACATTTTGCAGGAGAATTCTGTCCACCAATTGAAGCTCAGCATAAGTTGGGTGACGTAACAGGACCACGACCCAAAACACAGAAGTAAATCAGCAACAGAAGAAAATACACCTGCTGGAGTGGCCCAGTCATAGTCCTTACCTCAACCCGATTGAGATGCTGTGGCATGACCTCAAGAGAGCAGTTCACACCAGACATCCCAAGAATATTGTTAAACTGAAACAGTTTTGTAAAGAGAAATGGTCCAAAATACCTACTGACTGTTGTGCAGTCAGTTACAGGTCTGATCCGCAACTACAGAAAACATTTGGTTGAAGTTATTGCTGCCAAAGGAGGGTCAACCAGTTATTAAATCCAAGGGTTCACATACCTTTTCCATCCTGCACTGTGAATGTTTACACGGTGTGTTCAATAAAGACATGACAATTGTTTGTGTGTTATTAGTTTAAGCACACTGTGTTTGTCTATTGTTGTGACCTAGATGAAGATCAGATTAAATTGTATGACCAATTTATGTAGAAATCCAGGTATTTCCAAAGGGTTCACATACTTTTTCTTGCCACTGGTATCATAAACAGTTGAAGTCGGAAGTTCACATACACTTTAGCCAAATACATTTAAACTCAGTTTTTCACAATTCCTGACATTTAATCCATTTAAGTAAAAAGTTAAAATTCCCTATCTTAGGTCAGTTAGGATCACCACTTTATTTTAAGAATGTGAAATGTCAGAATAATAGCGGAGATAATTATTTCTTTCATCACATTCCCAGTGGATCAGAAGTTTACATACACTCAATTAGTATTTGGTAGCATTGCCTTTAAATCGTTTAACTTGGGTCAAACGTTTTGGGTAGGCTTCCACAAGCTTCCCACAATAAGTTGGGTGAATTTTGGCCCATTCCTCTTGACAGAGCTGGTGTAACTGAGTCGGGTTTGTAGGCCACCTTCCTCGCACACGCTTTTTCAGGTCTGCCCACAAATTTTCTATAGGATTGAGGTCAGGGCTTTGTACCTTACCTTGACTTTGTTGTCCTAAAGCCATTTTGCAGCAACTTTGGAAATATGCTTAGGGTCAATGTTCATTTGTTCAATGTTCATTTGGAAGACCCATTTGCGACCAAGCTTTAACTTCCTGACTGTCTTGATGTTGCTTCAATATATCCACATAATTTTCCTCCCTCATGATGCCATCTATTTTGTGAAGTGCACCAGTCCCTCCTGCAGCAAAGCACCCCCGTGCTTCACGTTGGGATGGTGTTCTTCGGCTTGCAAGCATAACCCTTTTTCTTCCAAACATAACAGTGGTCATTATGGCTAAACAGTTCTATTTTTGTTTCATCAGACCAGAGGACATTTCTCCAAAAAGTATGATCTTTGTCCCCATGTGCAGTTGCAAACTGTATGACTTGTGTCATGCACAAAGGAGATGTCTAACTGACTTGCCAAAACTATAGTTTGTTAACAAGAAATTTGTGGAGTGGTTGAAAAACGAGTATTAATGACTCCAACCTAAGTGTATGTAAACTTCAGACTTATCAATAACCATTTAAATTAGGGTTGCAAAATTCCAGTAACTTTCCAATGATTCCATTTTTTCAGAAATCACGTCGGGAACATTACGTGAATTCTGAAAAATCACAGAGTCCTCCAACCGGGAATTCTGGAACACCGGGGAATTTTGGGAATTTTACCAATGTTTTGAAACCCTACATTTAATCAAACATTTACAGTGCATTCGGAAAGTTTTCCACATTTTGTTACATTACAGCCTTATTCTAAAATGAATTAAATAAAACAAATCTATACACAACAATCTATACAATCTGGCATGATGACTCCTTGTTGTCCCCAGTCCACCTAGCCGTGCTGCTGCTCCAGTTTCAACTGTTCTGCCTGCAGCTATGGAACCCTGACCTGTTCACTGTGATTACTATTATTTGACCATGCTGGTCATTTATGAACATTTAAACATCTTGGCCATGTTCTGTTATAATCTCCACCCGGCACAGCCAGAAGAGGACTGGCCACCCCTCATAGCCTGGTTCCTCTCTAGGTTTCTTCCTAGGTTTTGGCCTTTCTAGGGAGTTTTTCCTAGCCACCGTGCTTCTACACCTGCATTGCTTGCTGTTTGGGGTTTTAGGCTGGGTTTCTGTACAGCACTTTGATATATCAGCTGATGTAAGAAGCGCTATATAAATACATTTGATTTGATTTGATATTCACAATAACCCATAATGACAAAGTGAAAACAGGTTTTTAGACATTTTTGCAAATTAATTCAAATAAAAAATTACATCATTCAGGTATTCAGACCCTTTGCTATGAGACTCGAAATTGAGCTCAGTTACATCCTGTTTCCATTGATCATCCTTGAGATGTTTCTACAACTTGATTGGAGTCCACCTGTGGTAAATTCAATTGATTGGACATGATTGGAAAAAGCACACACAAAAGGTCCCACAATTGACAGTGCATTTCAGGGCAAAAACCAAGCCATGAGGTCGAAAGAATTGTCCGTAGGGCTTCGAGACAGGATAGTGTCAAGGCACAGATCTGTGGAAGGGTTACCAACACATTTCTGCAGCATTGAAGGTCCCCAAGAACACAGTGGCCTCCATGGAAGAAGTTTGGAACCACCAAGACTCTTGCTAGAGCTGGCCGCCCGGCCATACTGAGCAATCAAGGGAGATGGGCCTTGGTCAGGGAAGTGACCAAGATCCCGATGGTCACTCTGACAGAGCTCCAGAGTTCCTCTGTGGAGATGGGATAACCTTCCAGAAAGACAACCATCTCTACAGCACTCCACCAATCAGGCATTTATGGTAGAGTGGCCAGATGGAAGCCACTCTTCAGTAAAAGGCACATGACAGCCCGCTTGGAGTTTTCCAAAAGGCACCTAAAGGACTCTCAGACCATTAGAAACAAGATTCTCTGGTCTGTTGAAATCAAGTTAAACTCTTTGGCCTGAATGCCAAGCGTCACGTATTGAGAAAATCTGAAACCATCCCTACGGTGAAGCATGGTGGTGGCAGCATCATGCTGTGGGGATGTTTTTCAGCGGCAGGAACTGGGAGACTAGTCAGCATCGAGGGAAAGATGAACGGAGCAAAGTACAGACAGGTCCTTCATGAAAACCTGCTCCAGAGGGCTCAGGACCTCAGACTGGGGCGAAGGTTCACCTTCCAACAGGACAACAACCCTAAGCACACAGCCAAGTCAATGCAAGAGTGGATTCTAGGCAAGTCTCCGAATCTCCTTGAGTGGCCCAGCCAGAGCCCAGACTTGAACCTGATCGAACATCTCTGGAGAGACTTGAAAAAAGCTGTGCAGTAACACTTCCCATCCAACCTGACAGAGCTTGAGAGGACCTGCAGAGAAAAATGGGAGAAACTCCCCAAATACATGTTTGCCAAGCATGTAGCATTATACCCAAGACTCGAGGCTGTAATCACTGCCAAAGGTGCTTCAACAAAGTACTGAGTAAAGGGTCTGAATACTTATGTAAATGTGATATTTCTATTTGTAATAAATTTGCACATATTTCTATAATTTTTTTTTTGCTTTGTCATTATGGGGTTTTGTGTGTAGATGGGGCGGCAGGTAGTCTAGTGGTTAGAGCGTTGGACTAGTAACCGAAAGGTTGCAAGATCAAATCCCCGAGCTGACAAGGTCAAAATCTGTCATTCTGCCCCTGAACAAGGCACTGTTCCTAGGCCATCATTGAAAATAAGAATTTGTTATTAACTGACTTGCCTAGTTAAATAAATAAAAGATTGATGAGGGGAAAAAACTATGCAAACCATTTTAGAATAAGAATAACCTAACAAAATGTTGAAAAAAATCAAGGGGTCTGAATACTTTCCAAATGCACTGTACACACACACAGACTACAGCTGTCTTATACACCAAGATGCTACAACTCCTTAATCTTTCTATCACACACACAAACACACTAAAGCTTGTGAGAATTTGTCGGCGAGTAGGTAACCCGTCACTACCATCCCTTCTCAAATCAAATCCAAATCAAATTTTATTTGTCACATACACATGGTTAGCAGATGTTAATGCGAGTGTAGCGAAATGCTTGTGCTTCTAGTTCCGACAATGCAGTAATAACCAACGAGTAATCTAACCTAACAATTCCACAACTACTATTTTATACACACAAGTGTAAAGGGATAAAGAATATGTACATAAAGATATATGAATGAGTGATGGTACAGAACGGCATAGGCAAGATGCAGTAGATGGTATAGAGTACAGTATATACATCTGAGATGAGTAATGTAGGGTATACAAACATAAAGTGGCATAGTTTAAAGTGGCTAGTGATACATGTATTACATAAAGATGGCAAGATGCAGTAGATGATATAGAGTACAGTATATACATATACATATGAGATGAGTAATGTAGGGTATGTAAACATTATATTAAGTGGCATTGTTTAAAGTGGCTAGTGATACATTTTTACATAAATTTCCATCAATTCCCATTATTAAAGTTGAGTTGAGTCAGTATGTTGGCAGCGGCCACTAAATGTTAGTCTGATGGCCTTGAGATAGAAGCTGTTTTTCAGTCTCTCGGTCCCTGCTTTGATGCACCTGTACTGACCTCGCCTTCTGGATGATAGCGGGGTGAACAGGCAGTGGCTCGGGTGGTTGTTGTCCTTGAAGATCTTTATGGCCTTCCTGTGACATCGGGTGGTATAGGTGTCCTGGAGGGCAGGTAGTTTGCCCCCGGTGATGCGTTGTGCAGATCTCACTACCCTCTGGAGAGCCTTACGGTTGTGGGCGGAGCAGTTGCCGTACCAGGCGGTGATACAGCCCGACAGGATGCTCTCGATTGTGCATCTGTAGAAGTTTGTGAGTGCTTTTGGTGACAAGCCGAATTTCTTCAGCCTCCTGAGATTGAAGAGGCGCTGCTGCGCCTTCTTCACAACGCTGTCTGTGTGGGTGGACCAATTCAGTGTGTCCGTGATGTGTACACCGAGGAACTTAAAACTTACTACCCTCTCCACTACTGTCCCGTCGATATGGATAGGGGGGTGCTCCCTCTGCTGTTTCCTGAAGTCCACAATCATCTCCTTTGTTTTGTTGACGTTGAGTGTGAGGTTATTTTCCTGACACCACACTCCGAGGGCCCTCACCTCCTCCCTGTAGGCCGCCTCGTCGTTGTTGGTAATCAAGCCTACCACTGTAGTGTCGTCCACAAACTTGATGATTGAGTTGGAGGCGTGCATGGCCACGCAGTCGTGGGTGAACAGGGAGTACAGGAGAGGGCTCAGAACGTGTTGAGTGTTGAGGATCAGCGGGGTGGAGATGTTGTTACCTACCCTCACCACCTGGGGGCGGCCCGTCAGGAAGTCCAGTACCCAGTTGCACAGGACGGGGTCGAGACCCAGGGTCTCGAGCTTGATGACGAGTTTGGAGGGTACTATGGTGTTAAATGCTGAGCTGTAGTCGATGAACAGCATTCTCAAATAGGTATTCCTCTTGTCCAGATGGGTTAGGTTAGTGTGCAGTGTGGTTGCGATTGCGTCGTCTGTGGACCTATTGGGTCGGTAAGCAAATTGGAGTGGGTCTAGGGTGTCAGGTAGGGTGGAGGTGATATGGTCCTTGACTAGTCTCTCAAAGCACTTCATGATGAAGGAAGTGAGTGCTACGGGGCGGTAGTCGTTTAGCTCAGTTACCTTAGCTTTCTTGGGAACAGGAACAATGGTGGCCCTCTTGAAGCATGTGGGAACAGCAGACTGGGATAAGGATTGATTGAATATGTCCGTAAACACACCAGCCAGCTGGTCTGCGCATGCTCTGAGGACGCGGCTGGGAATGCCGTCTGGGCCTGCGGCCTTGCGAGGGTTAACACGTTTAAATGTTTTACTCACCTCGGCTGCAGTGAAGGAGAGCCCGCAGGTTTTGGTAGCGGACCATGTCAGTGGCACTGTATTGTCCTCAAAGCGAGCAAAAAAGTTATTTAGTCTGTCTGGAAGCAAGACATCCTGGTCCGCGACGGGGCTGGTTTTCTTTTTGTAATCCGTGATTGACTGTAGACCCTGCCACATACCTCTTGTGTCTGAGCTGTTGAATTGCGACTCTACTTTGTCTCTATACTGGCACTTAGCTTGTTTGATTGCCTTGCGGAGGGAGTAGCTACACTGTTTGTATTCGGTCATGTTTCCGGTCACCTTGCCCTGGTTAAAAGCAGTGGTTCGCGCTTTCAGTTTCACACGAATGCTGCCATCAATCCACGGTTTCTGGTTTGGGAATGTTTTAATCGTTGCTGTGGGTATTACGTCGCCGATGATCACCGAATCAGCGTATTCGTCAATGTTGTTGTTGGACGCAATGCGGAACATATCCCAATCCACGTGATCGAAGCAGTCTTGAAGCGTGGAATCAGATTGGTCGGACCAGCGTTGAACAGACCTGAGCGCTGGAGCTTCTTGTTTTAGTTTCTGTTTGTAGGCTGGAAGCAACAAAATGGAGTCGTGGTCAGCTTTTCTGAAAGGAGGGCGGGGGAGGGCCTTATATGCGTCGCGGAAGTTAGAATAACAATGATCCAGGGTTTTACCAGCCCTGGTAGCACAATCGATATGCTGATTAAATTTAGGGAGTTTTTGTTTTCAGATTAGCCTTGTTAAAATCCCCAGCTATGATGAATGCAGCCTCAGGGTGTGTGGTTTCCAGTTACATAGAGTCAGATAAAGTTCGTTCAGGGCCATCGATGTGTCTGCTTGGGGGGGAATATATACGGCTGTGATTATAATCGAAGAGAATTCCCTTGGTAGATAATGCGGTCAACATTTGATTGTGAGGAATTCTAAGTCAGGTGAACAGAATGACTTGAGTTCCTGTATGTTGTTATGATCACACCACGTCTCGTTGATCATAAGGCATACCCCCCCGCCCCTCTTCTTACCAGAAAGATGTTTGTTTCTGTCGGCGCGATGCGTGAAGAAACCAGCTGGCTGCACCGACTCCGTTAGCGTCTCTCGAGTGAGCCATGTTTCCGTGAAGCAAAGAACGTTACAGTCTCCGATGTCTCTCTGGAATGCTACCCTTGCTCGGATTTCATCAACCTTGTTGTCAAGAGACTGGACATTGGCAAGTAGTATGCTAGGGAGTGGAGCGCGATGTGCCCGTCTCCGAAGCCTGACCAGAAGACCGCTTCGTTTGCCCCTTTTACGGCGTCGTTGTTTAGGGTCGCCGGCTGGGATCAGATCCATTGTACATTGGAAGGCAAAACACAGGATCCGCTTCGGGAGAGTCATATTCCTGGTCGTAATGATAGTGAGTTGACGTTGCTATTATATTCAGTAGTTCCTCCCGACTGTATGTAATGAAACCTAAGATTACCTGGGGTACCAATGTAAGAAATAACACGTAAAAAAACTAAATACTGCATAGTTTCCTAGGAATGCGAAGCGAGGCGGCCATCTCTGTCGGCGCCGGAAGTCCTTCTATTGGCTTATGTGCAATCACTGGAGAATAAACTGGATGAGCTCCATTCGAGATTATCCTACCAACTGGGTATTAAAAAACTGTAATATATTATGTTTCACTGAGTCATGGCTGAATGACAACACGGATAATATACAGTTGGCTGAGTTTTCCGTGCATCGGCAAGACAGACCAGCTACCTCCGGTAAGACAAGGGGTGGTGGTGTGTGTCTATTTGTCTGGTGCGTGATGTCTAATATTAAGGAAGTCTTGAGGTATTGCTTGCCTGAGATAGAGTACATGATCATAAGCTGTAGACCACACTACCTACAAAGAGAATTTTCATCTATATTTTTCGTAGCTGTCTATTTACCACCACAAACCAATGATGACACTAAGACCGCACTCAACAAGCTGTAAAAGGTCATAAACACAAAAATGTTCATCCAGAAGCGATGGTCCTAGTGGCCGGGGACTTTAATGCAGGCAAACTTAAATGGGTTTTACCTAATTTCACATGTGCAACAAGAGGGAAAAAAACTCTAGACCGCCTTTACTCCACACAAAGAGACGCGTAGAAAGCTCCCCCCGCCCTCCACTTGGCAAATCTGATCATAATTCTATCCTCCTAATTCCTGTTTACAAGCAAAACTAAAGCAGGAAGTACCAGTGACTCGCTCAGTACGGAAGTGGTAAGATGAAGCGGATACTACGCTACAGGACTGTTTGCAAGCACAGACTGGAATATGTTCCGTGATTCATCCAATGGCATTAAGGAGTATACCACCTCAGTCACCGCATTCATCAATAAGTGCATTGACAACGTCGTCCCCACAGTGACTGTACGCACATATCCCAACCAGAAGCCATGGATTACAGGCAACACCTGCACCAAGCTAAAGGCTAGAGCTGCCGCTTTCAAGGAGCGGTACACTAATCCGCACGCTTATAAGAAATCCTGCTACGCCCTCTGACGCACCATCAAACAGGCAAAGCATCAATAGAGGACTAAGATTGAATCCTACTACACCGGCTCTGACGTTCATTGGATGTGGCAGGGCTTGCAAACTATTAGGGACTACAAAGGGAGACCCAGCCGCGAGCTGCCCAGTGGCGCGATCCTACCAGACGGGCTAAATGCCTTTTATGCTCGCTTCGAGGCAAGCAACATTGAAGATTGCATGAAGGCACCAGCAGTTCCAGATGAATGTGGATCACGCTCTCCGTAGCCGATGAGAGCAAAACCTTTAAACAATTCAAGATTCCCACCTGGACAAAAAGAACACCTATGTGAGAATGCTGTTCATTGACTACAGCTCTGCATTCAACACCATAGTGCCCACAAGGCTCATCACTAAGCTAAAGACCCTGGGACTAAACACCTCCCTCTGCAACTGGATCCTGGACTTCCTGACGGGCCGACCCCAGGTGGTAAGAGTAGGCAACAACACATCCGCCAAGCTGATCCTTAACACGGGGGCCCCTCAGGGGTGAGTGCTTAGTCCCCTCCTCTACTCCCTGGTCACCCACGACTTGGCCAGGCACAACTCCAACACCATCATGAAGTTTTGTGATGACACAACAGTGGTAGGCCTGATCACCGACAATGATGAGACAGCCTATAGGGAAGAGGTCAGAGAACTGTCAGTGTGGTGCCAGGACAACAACCTCTCCCTCAACGTGAGCAAAACAAAGTATCATGGTCCGAACACACCAAGACAAAATGTTCCTCTTCGTTTTAATGTTTTATCATCTCGCTGTCATACTGTGTTCAACCGTGTTGGATCTTGCCTAGCCATCTTGTCTCAAGAGGACCACAATGGAAATAAGTCCCAGACATTATTGTGTGTTATCCTCCATGATTGTACTCATGTGCATATATGGCTTTTTCATGTTTTATGTGTGCTTGTTTTTTTAAATGGTCGAATTAATGAACTAAACTAAACTAAGACAGTCGCGAGAGGGCACCACAACACCTATTCCACCTCAGGAGACTGAAAAGACTTGGCATTCTTCTCCAGATCCTCAAAAGTTATACAGCTGCACCATCGTGAGTATCCTGACCGGTTGCAACACCGCCTGGTATGGAAACTGCTTGGCATTCGACCGTAAGGCGCTACAGAGGGTTGTACGTAAATGTCAGTACATCACTGGGGCCAAGCTTCATGCCATTCAGGACCTCTATACCAGGCGGTGTCAGAGGAAGGCCCCAAAAATGGTCAAAGACTCCAGTCACCCAAGTCACAGACTGTTCTCTCTGCTACCGCATGGTACCAGAGCGCCAAGTCTAGGTCCAAAAGGCGCCTTAACAGCTTCTACCCCCAAGCCATAAAACTGCTGAATAATTAATCAAATGGCCACCCGGACAATTTACATTGACCCCCTTCCCCCTTTGTTTTACACTGCTGCTACACACTGTTTATTGTCTATGCATAGTCACTACCTCTACCTGCATGTATAAATTACCTCAATTACTTTGACTAACCTGTACCCCTGCACATTGACTCGGTACCGGTACCCCTTGTATATAGCCTTGTTATTGTTATTTTATTGTGTTACTATTTTACTTTAGTTTATTTAGTAAATATTTTCTTAACTGCCTTGTTGGTTAAGGACTTGTAAGTATTTCACGGTAAGGTCTACACCTGTTGTATTCAGAACATGTGACAAATACAATTTGATTTGATTTGATTGATATCATACACCCAAAGATGCTACAACTCATTAATCTTTCTATCACACACATACACACACTTAGTGAATTGCGTGCGTGTAGTGTGTTTAGCTGCCCTGTGGTCTGGAGGTGGGCAGTAGTGCTGGCTCAGAGACATCTATTATCCCAATCGGCTGCTGGAAAATGTTACTACTGCTATCGGTGGTAGCAGAGGTAGAGAGTGTGTGTGTGTGTGCGTGCGTGTGTTTATTTTCCACAGACCGTGGGGATTTTGAAGGTTGCTGAAGCGTTTGTATCCGGAGTGTATCGCTGTATTGCCTCTGGACATGTCCTTTTATATTACAGGTGCAGTACAACGACATCACTACACAGTCACATAATCCAAACAACGTCCTACATTAGGACTTGCAGTATAGTACTACCAGTATGTGCACTATTGCCTACGTTGGTGTGTTTGTGTGTCATGATGTAAAAGCTATGAGTGACTATCATATTAATCATCACTGCCTCTCCCCATCTTTCCCCCCTCTTTCCCCCTCTCTCTCTCTCTCTCTCTCTCTCTCTTCTTGTCCTTTGTCTCGCTCTCAATTCCTCCCCCTCTCTCACTGTGACGATAGCGAGAGAGAGAGAGAGAGAGAGAGAGAGAGAGAGAGAGAGAGAGAGAGAGAGAGAGAGAGAGAGAGAGAGAGAGAGAGAGAGAGAGAGAGAGAGAGAGAGAGAGAGAGAGAGAGAGAGAGAGTGTGTGCGTGCGTGCGTGCGTGCGTGCGTGCGTGCGTGCGTGCGTGCGTGCGTGCGTGCGTGCGTGCGTGCGTGCGTGCGTGCGTGCGTGCGTGCGTGCGTGCGTGTGTGTGTGCATGCGTCTGTACGTGTGTGTGTGCTGGTGTTGTTGTGTGTGTATGCGCGTGAGTGAATGTTGTCCGCTGTGTATTTGTATGTGTGTGTTTACCCCTGTGTGTGTTGTCCGCTGTGTATATGTGTGTGTTTGAGTGAAACAGGAACCTTGGGCTCTTATCGAGTCACTTCCCTGTGCGGGGTGCACTTCCCTGGGCCGCGAGGCCCTCTTTATTTCGAGAGAACTGGGGGGTGTTGGAGACAGATAAACACTATCTGCCATCAGGAAAGCCTCGAGCCGTTTCCACGGGAAGTTTCAAATAGCTAAAGTTAATAAAAGGCCTTTTCACCGTATTCCTCAAGCTGCTTTTACCCACAATAGTTATTCAACTTTGTCATCAAAGGTTAAGAAAATGGTGGCTTGGTGGACTCAAATTCGATAGAGGTCTAGTGAGATGGGCAGGAAGGTTTGTTGTGGTGTTACAAGGGTTTTCAGAGTTGTGTGATAGGGAGGTGTAGACCAAAGTGGCTTGAATAGGAACTGAATCTCTGCAGCCCTCCCTCCCTCTCTCCCTCCTCACCTCCCTGTCTCCCCCCTCCTTCTTTCTCTCCGACCTCCCTCTCTCAGATGTCCCAGGAGGCTTCAGTGTGAAACAGGAGGAGGAGCTAAGAGAGGGAGGAGACCTACACCTCACTTGCGTAGCCAATAAACAACTGTACACCAAGTTGTCATGGTAACTGGTGACTGACACAGCAGAGCCCTCTAACCTCTCACACGTGATCACTCTGATCATCATCATCATCAACATCACTATAACACATACACACATCCACTGACAAACAGGGTTATAGACACACATACAATATCATTTCAACTCAGCAGAAAATAGATCTGCATTGCCTATATGGCCCTTTCCATTGTATGGCGATAACACCATTCACCACCTGGTATGCACATAAACCCTCAAGTTCACACACAACGACACACACACACACACACAGTGTCAGATCAGTGCTTGGGAACTGGGTCCTGTAGTTTCCTGGGGCCCCTCCCTGCCTCAGTCTTTCTTTCACGTGGGAATGCTCCCTTGTCAGGAGGAAGAGGACACAATGGCACTTCCCACAATGCCACATTTACAGGCCCCTTCACAGGGCCAGAGGAACAATCAGCCAATCAGACACTGTCAGACCACGAACTCACAGACAATCATCAATTGTTGTCCAGGAGGAAGATATGGGAAACAACAGTCAGTCCCGCGTTACTTAAGTCCCTTTTATTCATGTCTTTTACTGCTGCTGCTCACAATCAAATCCTGACGCGTACACTTCCTCTGCAAGACCCCATGGGCTTTTTACTAGAGAGAGACAGAGAGAGAGAAGGAGAGAAAGAGAAAGAGATAATACAAAAGAGAGAGGGGGGGAGAGAGAGAATAAGAAGGAGAGAGGGGGGGAGAGAGAGAATAAGAAGGAGAGGGGGGGAGAGAGAGAATAAGGAGAGAGGGGGAGAGAGAGAATAAGGAGAGAGGGGGAGAGAGAGAATAAGAAGGAGAAAGGGGGGAGAGAGAGAATAAGAAGGAGAGGGGGGAGAGAGAATAAGGAGAGAGGGGGGAGAGAGAATAAGAAGGAGAAAGGGGGGAGAGAGAGAATAAGAAGGAGAGGGGGGAGAGAGAATAAGGAGAGAGGGGGGGAGAGAGAATAAGAAGGAGAGGGGGGAGAGAGAATAAGGAGAGAGGGGGAGAGAGAGAATAAGAAGGATAGAGGGGAGAGAGAGAGAATAAGAAGGAGAGAGGGGGGGAGAGAGAGAATAAGAAGGAGAGGGGGGGAGAGAGAGAATAAGAAGGAGAGGGGGGAGAGAGAATAAGGAGAGAGGGGGGAGAGAGAGAATAAGAAGGAGAAAGGGGGAAGAGAGAGAATAAGAAGGAGAGGGGGGAGAGAGAATAAGGAGAGAGGGGGGGAGAGAGAATAAGAAGGAGAGGGGGGAGAGAGAATAAGGAGAGAGGGGGGAGAGAGAGAATAAGAAGGAGAGAGGGGGGGAGAGAGAGAATAAGAAGGAGAGGGGGGGAGAGAATAAGATGGAGAGGGGGGGAGAGAGAGAATAAGAAGGAGAGCGAGAGAGAGAGAATAAGAAGGAGAGAGGGGGGAGAGAGAGAATAAGAAGGAGAGGGGGGGGAGAGAATAACATGGAGAGGGGGGGAGAGAGAGAATAAGAAGGAGAGAGGGGGGGAGAGAGAGAATAACATGGAGAGGGGGGGAGAGAGAGAATAAGAAGGAGAGGGGGGGGAGAGAGAATAAGAAGGAGAGCGAGAGAGAGAAAGGGGAGAGAAAAGGGAAAGAGCGGCGGGAATGTCCCTATTCTAGGTGGTGAGTAATGTTTAGTGGCCATTTATAACTAATGGTCAATGGTCTATTAACAGCTAATAACAGCCCTGATGATGAATGATACATTGTTTTGGTCAGTGGGAAAATAGGTATTTTAAGGTTACTACTACAAACCCAAGAGGGACCCACGTCAGCTGATGTGAAGTTGAAGTTAAGGCCACACACACATACACACACAGAAATGTGTTACTAACACACACATTGTCATCAGAGCGTGGCAAGGGTCCAGGGATGGATGTCAAATATCCCTCCTTTCGATTTGCAGGAAAAACGCCACTCATTCTATTCAGAGGACTACTGTATGACCTATTCAGAGGACTACTGTATGATCTATTCAGAGGACTACTGTATGATCTATTCAGAGGACTACTGTATGATCTATTCAGAGGACTACTGTATGATCTATTCAGAGGACTACTGTATGATCTATTCAGAGGACTACTGTATGACCTATTCAGAGGACTACTGTATGATTTATTCAGAGGACTACTGTATGATCTATTCAGAGGACTACTGTATGACTTATGAATGTGGTGCAGTGATGACCTCTTTTCTCATGGACCTTGGCCATTGGGTTATTAACAACACACACACACACACACACACACACACACACACACACACACACACACACACACACACACACACACACACACACACACACACACACACACACACACACACACACACACTCACACACACACACCTCCTATCACACACTCGTTGTGTGTGTTCCCCCACAGTACTGAAGACTCCGGTGCTGTTACAGACTCTGTCAGCGGTTCAGTGACACTCAGCTGCCCCGCCCACGGCGTGTGCCACACCCCCTCATCACATGGTACAAGGACCTACACTCTCTTCTGCAGGACTCAGGTAAGATACACAGTGCTCAGGTAAGATACACAGTGCTCAGGTAAGATACACAGTGCTCAGTAACATACACAGTGTTCAGTAAGATACACAGTGCTCAGGTAACATACACAGTGCTCAGGTAAGATACACAGTGCTCAGGTAACATACACAGTGCTCAGGTAAGATACACAGTGCTCAGGTAAGATACACAGTGCTCAGGTAAGATACACAGTGCTCAGGTAAGATACACAGTGCTCAGTAACATACACAGTGTTCAGTAAGATACACAGTGCTCAGGTAACATACACAGTGCTCAGGTAACATACACAGTGCTCAGGTAAGATACACAGTGCTCAGGTAAGATACACAGTGCTCAGGTAAGATACACAGTGCTCAGTAACATACACAGTGTTCAGTAAGATACACAGTGCTCAGGTAACATACACAGTGCTCAGGTAAGATACACAGTGCTCAGGTAACATACACAGTGCTCAGGTAACATACACAGTGCTCAGGTAAGATACACAGTGCTCAGGTAACATACACAGTGCTCAGGTAACATACACAGTGCTCAGGTAAGATACACAGTGCTCAGGTAAGATACACAGTGCTCAGTAACATACACAGTGTTCAGTAAGATACACAGTGCTCAGGTAACATACACAGTGCTCAGGTAACATACACAGTGCTCAGGTAACATACACAGTGCTCAGGTAACATACACAGTGCTCAGGTAACATACACAGTGCTCAGGTAACATACACAGTGCTCAGGTAACATACACAGTGCTCAGGTAACATACACAGTGCTCAGGTAACATACACAGTGCTCAGGTAACATACACAGTGCTCAGGTAAGATACGCAGTGCTCAGGTAAGATACACAGTGCTCAGGTAACATACACAGTGCTCAGGTAACATACACAGTGCTCAGGTAAGATACACAGTGCTCAGGTAAGATACACAGTGCTCAGGTAACATACACAGTGCTCAGGTAAGATACACAGTGCTTTTTACTATTTAGTGAAAGTTGGGTTCCTTCTGACTCCCTCTCCTCATCTCCTCTTCATCTGTACTGTCTGAATGAAAAGGAGATGGAATCCTCTTCAGACTATTGAGATTGACCTCTGAAGTTAGTGTTGTAAAATGACTGTGACATGTTCTGTTTCACATGAGCAGGAGGCGGGACCCTCCACATTGACCGAATCACGAATCACAGCCAGGCCACCAATGAGAGAAGCTCTGCTGTGGGCTCCACCTACATCTGGGTTCACAGTAAGGATCTGCTAACCAATAGTAACTCTGGAATACATTAAACTCTCTCTCTTCTCTCTTTCTATAACCATCCAAGATGGGTTTCTTCCATATATGGGCATTTTATGTCTGTGGACACATTGTTGTGATGCCTACCATTAGATTATTAAATGTATACATATTACAGTAATTTATTATAACAAGAGAGAAGAGTAAAGCTTCAGCTAACAGAGTGAGATACAGTATGAAGACAATTCTGCATACTGTTTACTTGGTCTTAGTCTTGATAGATTTTCCCAGAACACATTTGAAGGTTTACATCACAGTTCTGTTCCTCATTTAGAAAGCCTTGGCCCAGCCCTTTCCAGTATAGGCTAGTCCTCTGTGTCATCACGCCCTGTTTGGAGGGCCCTTCCCTGGGCAGCAGCAGCGGATGCTCCCTAGCCTGACCATGGAGAGGAGTGGTTGAGTGTTGTTGTGTTCTGATAAGTCAGGAAGGAAGCTGTCTCCCTTTTTGATTTCCTTTCGGAAGCGCCCCACTCTGCTGCCCCGTCAACTGAGGCTATTTCTATATCTTCAGAAACACTCCTCTGCTGCCCTGTAAACTCGGGCTATTTTCTCTCTCTCTCTCTCTCTCTCTCTCTCTCTCTCTCTCTCTCTCTCTCTCTCTCTCTCTCTCTCTCTCTCTCTCTCTCTCTCTCTCTCTCTCTCTCTCTCTCTCTCTCTCTCTCTCTCTCTCTCTCTCTGTGTGTGTCTCTCTCTCTTCTCTCTGTCTGTGTCTCTGTCTGTCTGTCTGTCTGTCTGTCTGTCTGTCTGTCTGTCTGTCTGTCTGTCTGTCTGTCTGTCTGTCTGTCTGTCTGTCTGTCTGTCTGTCTGTCTGTCTGTCTGTCGACTCATCAGAGGGCCTGTCTCTGGAGATCCTTACTCTCACCTGTACCTGTCTGGTGGCCACTCTCTTCATACGTAAACTCAAACAGGTGATCACTCGCTTCATACGTAAACTCAAACAGGTGATCACTCTCTTCATACGTAAACTCAAACAGGTGATCACTCTCTTCATACGTAAACTCAAACAGGTGATCACTCTCTTCATACGTAAACTCAAACAGGTGATCACTCTCTTCATACGTAAACTCAAACAGGTGATCACTCGCTTCATACGTAAACTCAAACAGGTGATCACTCGCTTCATACGTAAACTCAAACAGGTGAGACAAATGGAGCAGACTAGAGTGTATATAATTGCATAAATATCTTATTTTTGATAATACCATATAAATCCATTTCTCTCTCAGCCAAACTCCTCTCAAACCCAAACGGGGTATACCTTTACACCATTGGTTACCGACCCAGTACACTGTGTAGTGATTGGTTACAGACTTTCTAGGAACTCCATGTGTATAAACTTAGGAAAGAGGAGATGATTAAGATTGAAGATGGATAAGATCACTTTCTCATCTGCTTCAGAGATGACTAGGAGTGTTCCATGTAATCAGCATTATCTGGGTTGTGCTGTGTTTACTGTAACTAATCAGGTCTGGCTTGGGTGTGATCTGAGTTTGACTCATCGGGCTTGTTGGATATACAGAAAATTTAGTTTTAATACAGTCTTGTTGAATTTCAACTAAACTTTATAACATCTAGGTTCCCACCTAAAGCCTTCTGAACTTTCTCATGACCGTAAAGATTTAACAAAACATTGACTCTGCCAGACAGACTTTGGGAAGGTCATGCAGGTGTCTGCCTTTGGCATCGACAACTCTACAGGCTGCAGAACTGTGGCTGTCAAGATGCTCAAAGGTACCTGCTTCCTTATGTTCATAAAGGTACCTGATTCCTTATGTTCATAAAGGTACCTGATTCCTTATGTTCATAAAGGTACCTGCTTCCTTATGTTCATAAAGGTACCTGCTTCCTTATGTTCATAAAGGTACCTGATTCCTTATGTTCATAAAGGTACCTGCTTCTTATGTTCATTATACCTCAGTCATGATATCTAAGAACAAATGAGGACCGTTCAGAATAGAGTAGAGTAATACAAAAGTGAATAGAATATAACATGACAGTACTTTACTACCATAATGACTGAGGCAGGTGCTGTATTTATAATGTGCTGTCCTGACTGCTGTCCACCAGAGGGGGCTACTCACAGTGAGCACAAGGCTATGATGAATGTGGTCAACCTGCTGTGAGCCTGCACCAAGGCAGGGCCTCTGATGGTCATAGTGGAGTACTGTAGGCAAGGAAACCTCTCCAGCTACCTGAAGAGCAAGAGAGACGTGTTCCTGCTCAACAGTGTGAGTTCAGATAGACAGGCAGATAGGCAGACAGATGGATACTCACAGCCTTTTCTTACAGACCTCTAGATTATTGGATTAAATTAGAGAGTTTAATAGTCACATGTACAGGGTTGCAGATGTAATTACAGGGTACAGTGACATTCTTGAGCACCAACATGCAGGGCAAAGAGAAATAAAACAATACAAATTATACAAATAGATAACGATAAAAATAGTGGTAACGATAAATGCCCATTGGGGTGGGGGCAGGGTAAATGTCTGTTGGGGGGGTGGGAAATGTCCATATGGGGAGCAGCGGGGGGGGGGGGGGGCAGGTAGTTGACTAGTGGTGGCAATTCAGAAGCCTGATGGTCTGGGGGCAGAAGCTATTGGCCTGTCTTACAGTTTTTGCCATGTTGCTCCTATACTGCCCACGTCTGAGTGATGGAGAGGGGGGAGCAATCTATGGTTCGGGTGGCTGGAGTCCCTGATGATCTTCCTGTCCTTCCTGCGACACCTGGTGTTGTAGGTGTCCTGGAGGGCAAGCAGTGTGCACCTAATGGTGTCCTGAAGGGCAAGCAGTGTGCACCCAATGGTGTCCTGGAGGGCAAGCAGTGTGCATCCAATGGTGTTCTGAAGAGCAAGCAGTGTGCACCCAATGGTGTCCTGAAGAGCAAGCAGTGTGCACCCAATGGTGTCCTGGAGGGCAAGCAGTGTGCACCCAATGGTGTCCTGGAGGGCAAGCAGTGTGCACCTAATGGTGTCCTGGAGGGCAAGCAGTGTGCACCCAATGGTGTCCTGGAGGGCAAGCAGTGTGCACCCAATGGTGTCCTGAAGAGCAAGCAGTGTGCACCCAATGGTGTCCTGGAGGGCAAGCAGTGTGCACCCAATGATGTCCTGGAGGGCAAGCAGTGTGCACCCAATGGTGTGTTGGGCTCAGCGTACCACTGTCTGTAGTGCCTTGCGGTCCGGGGTGCTGGAGATGCCGTACCAGGCTGTGATGCAGCCCGGCAGTATCCCCTCGGGGACAGGCTGAATTTCTTCAGCATCCGGAGGTTGGACAGTCGCTGTCGAGCCTTCTTCACGACGGTGTCTGTGTGGTTTGACCATCTGAGCTCCTCAGAGATGTGTACTCCGATTAAGTTTTTGACCGTCTCCACGGTAGCCCCATTGATGAGGTTCAGCGCGTGTCCAGCCTGGTTCCTCCTGAAGTCCACAATCAGCTCCTTTGTTTTTCTGACATTGAGGGAGAGGTTGTTTACCTGACACCACGCCATCAGAGTGCCTACCTCCTCCGTGAAGGCCGTCTCGTCGTTGTTGGTAATCAGGCCTAATACTGTCGTGTCTTTTTAGCGAATTTGATGATGTAGTTGGAACTGTGTGAGGCTACGCAGTCGTGGGTATACAGGGAGTATAGGCGGGAACTGCGGATGCACCCTTGTGGGGCCCCCGTGTTGAGAATCAGTGTCGAGTTGTAAGTTGCTCTGGATAAGAGCGTCTGCTAAATGACTTAAATGTAAATGTAAATGTAATGTTATCAGTGTGGAGGAGGTAATGTTGCCTACCTTCACCACCTGGGGGCGGCCCATCAGGAAGTCCAGGACTCAGTTGCACAGGGCTTTGGGTAAATCAGTGTTTCCCCTAGGATTTTTTTCAGCAGTGGTGGAAAGGGTAACGACATTGCTACTAGCGTTAGCGCAATGACATGCTAGCTGTGCCATAGACTTCCAGTCAGTGAACCAACAACTATCCATTAAAAGGGCATCTCGGTGTTGTTGCAAAGTTGGCAACAATTTTGCATGAATATAGGGGAAACACTTGGAAACACAGGTCTCCATTGATAAGACATCCTGTCTACACTGAGTATAAAAATTCCTAAAAATTAGGAACACCTTCCTAATATTGAGTTGCGCCCCCCCCCCCCCCCCCCCCCCCCCCTACCCCCACCCTTTTGCACTTAGAACAACCTCAAATGATCGGGGCATGGCCCGAACAGGGTGTCAAATACGTTCCACAGGGTTGCTGGCCGTTGTTGTTTCTAATGCTTCCTAAAGTTGTGTCAAATTGGCTGAATGGCCTTTGGGTGGTGGACCTTTCTTGATACACACGGGAAACTGTTGAGTGTGAAAAACCATCAGCATTGCAGTTCTTGACACAAACCGGTACGCCTGGCACCTACTACCATACCCGGTTCAATGGCATTTCAATATTTTGTCTTGCCCATTCACCCTCTGAATGGTATACATACACAATCCATGTCTCAATTGTATCAAGGCTTAAAGTCCTTCTTCAAATCAAATCAAATCAAAGTTTATTTGTCACGTGCGCCGAATACAACAGGTGTACACCTTACAGTGGAATGCTTACTTACAAGCTCTAACCAATAGCGCAAAAAAGGTGTTAGGTGAACAATAGGTAAGTAAAGAAATAAAACAACAGTAAAAATACAGGCTATATACAGTAGCGAGGCTACATACAGACACCGGTTAGTCAGGCTGATTGAGGTAGTATGTACATATGGTTAAAGTGACTATGCATATATGATAAACAGAGAGTAGTAGCAGCGTAAAAAGAGGGGTTGGGGGGGTTGGGGTGGCACACAATGCAAATAGTCCGGTTAGCCATTTGATTACCTGTTCAGGAGTCTTATGGCTTGGGGGTAAAAACTGTTGAGAAGCCTTTTTGTCCTAGACTTGGCACTCCGGTACCGCTTGCCATGCGGTAGTAGAGAGAACAGTCTATGACTGGGGTGGCTGGGGTCTCTGACAAGTTTTAGGGCCTTCCTCTGACACCGCCTGGTGTAGAGGTCCTGGATGGCAGGCAGCTTAGCCTCAGTGATGTACTGGGCCGTACGCACTACCCTCTGTAGTGCCTTGTGGTCAGAGGCCGAGCAATTGCCGTACCAGGCAGTGATGCAACCAGTCAGGATGCTCTCGATGTGGCAGCTGTAGAACCTTTTGAGGATCTCAGGACCCATGCCAAATCTTTATAGTTTCCTGAGGGGGTTATAGGCTTTGTCGTGTCCTCTTCACGACTGTCTTGGTGTGTTTGGACCATTCTAGCTTGTTGTTGATGTGGACACCAAGGAACTTGAAGCTCTCAACCTGCTCCACTACAGCCCCGTCAATGAGAATGGGGGCGTGCTCGATCCTCCTTTTCCTGTAGTCCACAATCATCTCCTTAGTCTTGGTTACGTTGAGGGATAGGTTGTTATTCTGGCACCACCCGGCCAGGTCTCTGACCTCCTCCCTATAGGCTGTCTCGTTGTTGTCGGTGATCAGTCCTACCACTGTTGTGTCGTCTGCAAACTTAATGATGGTGTTGGAGTCGTGCCTGGTCATGCAGTCGTGGGTGAACAGAGAGTACGGGAGGGGACTGAGCACGCACCCTTGTGGAGCTCTAGTGTTGAGGATCAGCGTGGTAGATGTGTTGCTACCTACCCTCACCACCTGGGGGCGGCCCGTCAGGAAGTCCAGGATCCAGTTGCAGAGGGAGGTGTTTAGTCCCAGGATCCTTAGCTTAGTGATGAGCTTTGAGGGTACTATGGTGTTGAACGCTGAGCTGTCGTCAATGAATAGCATTCTCACATAAGTGTTCCTTTTGTCCAGATGGGAAAGGGCAGTGTGGAGTGCAATAGAGATTTCATAATCTGTGGATCTGTTTGGGCGGTATGCAAATTGGAGTGGGTCTAGGGTTTCTGGGATAATGATGTTGATGTGAGCCATTACCAACCTTTCAAAGCACTTCATGGCTACGGACGTGAGTGCTATGGGTCTGTAGTCATTTAGGCAGGTTGCCTTTGTGTTCTTGGGCACAGGGACTATGGTAGTCTGCTTGAAACATGTTGGTATTACAGACTCAATCAGTGACATGTTGAAAATGTCAGTGAAGACACCTGCCAGTTGGTCAGTACATGCCCGGAGCACACGTCCTGGTAATCCATCTGGCCCCGCAGCCTTGTGTATGTTGACCTGTTTAAAGGTCTTATTCACGTGGTAGGCTCGTGTCACTGGGCAGCTCGCGGCTGTACTTCCCTTTGTAGTCTGTAATAGTTTGCAAGCCCTGCCACATAAGATGAGCGTCGGAGCCGGTGGAGTAGGATTCAATCTTATCCCTGTATTGACGCTTTGCCTGTTTGATGGTTCTTCGCAGGGCATAGCAGGATTTCTTGTAAGCTTCCGAGTTAGAGTCTCGCACCTTGAAAGCGGCACCTCTACCCTTTAGCTCAGTGCAAATGTTGCCTGTAATCCATGGCTTCTGGTTTGGGTATGTACGTACAGTCACTGTGGGGACGACGTCCTCAATGCACTTATTGATAAAGCCAGTGACTGATGTGGTGTACTCCTCAATGTCATCGGAAGAATCGCGGAACATGTTCCAGTCTGTGATAGCAAAACAGTCCTGTAGTTTAGCATCTGCTTCATCTGACCACTTTTTTATAGACCGAGTCACTGGTGCTTCTTGCTTTAATTTTTGCTTGAAAGCAGGAATCAGGAGGATAGAGTTGTGGTCGGATTTACCAAATGGAGGGTGAGGGAGAGCTTTGTACGCGTCTCTGTATGTGGAGTACAGGTGATCTAGAATTTTTTTCCCTCTGGTTGCACATTTAACATGTTGATAGAAATTTGGTAGAATTGATTTAAGTTTCCCTGCATTAAAGTCTCCGGCCACTAGGAGCGCCGCCTCTGGGTGAGTGGTTTCCTGTTTGCTTATTTCCTTATACAGCTGACTGAGTGCGATCTTAGTGCCAGCATCTGTCTGTGGTGGTAAATAAACAGCCACGAAAAGTATAGCTGAAAACTCTCTAGGCAAGTAGTGTGGCCTGCAATTTATCACAATATACTCTACTTCAGGCGAGCAAAATCTAGAGACTTGCTTAGATTTCGTGCACCAGCTGTTGTTTACAAATATGCACAGACCGCCCCCCCGCCATCTTACCGGAGTGTGCTGTTCTATCTTGCCGGTGCAGCGTATATCCCACTAGCTGAATATCCATGTCGTCATTCAGCCACGATTCCGTGAAACATAGGATATTACAGTTTTTGATGTCCCATTGGTAGGATATTCGTCTAGTTTATTGTCCAATGATTGCACGTTGGCGAGTAGTTTTGACAGTAACGGCAGCTTTCCCAGTCGCCTTCTCCAGGTCCGGTCCTCTGTACCTGCGTCACTTCCTCTTACAAATAACGGGGATGTCGGCCCTGTGGGGTGTTTGGAGAATGTATTGTGTGTCGTACTTGTTGTAGAAAAAATCTTTGTCTAATCCGAGGTGAGTGATCGCTGTCATGATATCCAGAAGCTCTTTTTTGCCGTAAAATACGGTTGCAGAAACATTATGTGCAAAATTTGTTACAAATAACGCGGAAAAAAACACATAATAGCGCAATTTGTTGGGCGCCTGTAAAACTGCTGCCATTTCTCCCGGCACCATTCTTTAACCTGTCTCCTCCCCTTCATCTACACTGATTGAAGTGGATTTAACAAGTGATATCAATAAGGGATCATAGCTTTCACCTGGATTCACCTGGTCAGTTTGTAATGGAAAGAGCAGGTGTTCCTAATGTTTTGTACACTCAGTGTACACTCACCACACAGACAATGTGGTGAAGAAGGCGCAACAGCGCCTCTTCAACCTCAGGAGGCTGAAGAAATTTGGCTTGGCACCTAAAACCCTCACCAACTTATACAGATGCACAATTTAGAGCATCCTATCGGGCTGTATCACAGCCTGGTAAGGCAACGGCACCGTCCACAACTGCAGGGCTCTCCAGGGGGTGGTGCGGTCTACCCAACGCATCACCCGGGGCAAACTACCTGCCCTCCAGGACACCTACAGCACCCGATGTCACAGGAAGGCCTAAAAGATCATCAAGGACAACAACCACCCGAGCCACTGCCTGTTCACCCCGCTATCATCCATTAGGCGAGGTCAGTACAGGTGCATCAAAGCTGGGACCAAGAGACTGAAAAACAGCTTCTATTACAAGGCCATCAGACTGTTAAATAGCCATCACTAGGCAGCTTCTACCCGGTTACGTAACCCTGCACCTTAGAGGCTGCTGCCCTATATACATAGACTTGAAATCACTGGCCACTTAATAATGGAACACTAGTCACTTTAATAATGTTTACGTATTTTTGCTTTGCTCATCTCATATGTATGTACTGTATTCTATTCTACTGTATTTTAGTCTATGCCA
Organism: Salvelinus alpinus; assembly: GCF_045679555.1. Taxonomy (NCBI): domain Eukaryota; kingdom Metazoa; phylum Chordata; class Actinopteri; order Salmoniformes; family Salmonidae; genus Salvelinus; species Salvelinus alpinus. Next base: position 63,481,581 of record NC_092093.1, read on the forward strand.
CTCTGACATTGCTCATCCTAATATTTATATATTCCCTTATTCCATTATTTTACTTTTAGGTTGTATGTATTGCGTGTATTGTTGTGAATTATTAGATATTACTGCACTGTTGGAGCTGGAAACACAAGCATTTCGCTACACCCGCGATAACATCTGCTAAACGTGTATGTGACAAATAAAATGTTATTTGGATTTTTATTCACGTGGTCCGTCTGTGTCATGGAAAGAGCAGGTGTTCTTAATGTTTTGAATACTCAGTGACTATGTCTATGCTGTGAAGTGCATCAAGAAGGTGTCAATGTCACACTAACAGACATATCTCACAGCCAACTCTTATTTCCTCTTATGGATCTACAAAATTAACCTCAAGCGCGCAAACACATGGACTCACTTCTGCAATCAATTTATGTTCTGTGGTATTATCTGTAATAAGAGCAAGAGTGACATTATCCTCAAATCTGTAGTTCTGAGTATCTAGTTCTCTATGATTCATGTAAAGACTCACAGTGCGTGTTTTTAGAATCAGCTCAGTTCCATATCTGTACACACTGAACTCCAGTTTACACCACTAAACACACTATGCTTGATTTACATTTGGTTGAGTTGTCAACTGATGTGAATTCATCATGAAATCAACAACAAAATATCACCATGTCATTGGATTTAGGTTAAACGTTGGGAGAAAAAAAGACAAAATGCCCGTATGTTGCTGACTTTTTGCAAATCCAATTAGTTTTCCACGTTGATTCAACGTCATCACATAGATTTTGGGGTTTGAAATGACGTGGAAACAACATTGATTCAATCAGTGAGATAACACACTGCATTAGAACCTTAAGTCGACTATCACTCTATATTGACTACTAGCACTACCAAAACACACTAATCACAACTCTCTCTCTCTCTCTCTCTCTCTCTCTCTCTCTCTCTCTCTCTCTCTCTCTCTCTCTCTCTCTCTCTCTCTCTCTCTCACTCACTCACTCACTCACTCACTCACTCACTCACTCACTCACTCACTCACTCACTCACTCACTCACTCACTCTCTCACTCACTCACTCACTCACTCACTCACTCACTCACTCACTCACTCACTCACTCACTCACTCACTCACTCACTCACTCACTCACTCACTCACAGGTGTGTCCAGCAGTGAGAGCAGCACCAGCTCAGGGTTCAAGGAGCAGAGAGAGAGTATAGAGGAGGGTGGTAAGAGAGAGACGAGCCAAAAAGTTTATCTACAGATCACTTGATCTCTCTCTTTCTCTCTCCAGGTGTCTCCAAGTCTCCTCTGCTCCTGGAGAATCTCATGTCCTACAGTTTCCAGGTGGCTCGAGGCACGAAGTTCCTCACCTCATAGAGAGACTTGGCTTGAGTATAACTGGTGTGTGTTTGTCTGTAGTTACAGCACCATGTTGGCATGCTGGGAGGCTAACCCCTCAGCCCACCCCACCTTCACTGGCCTACTGGAAACACTGGGAGATCTGCTGGAGGCACGGGCTCAACAGGTAACAAACACATGAATGCGCACGCCCAGCTGTTTGTGTATGATTAGTATGGGAAGGACTACATTTCAGTGTACACACAGACTCACCAGCCTGGGCTAAGGCTAGTAACAGTAGGTAGAGTCCAATATGTTGTAGTTGGTCATGTTTTCATAGTGTGGGTTATCTGTTCCAGCTACATGAACACCAGGAGCACAGCAACACTCAGGACCTTTGAGGAGCTGCCATATAAGAGCCTGCCTGGCCCTGACGTGAGGACACACACACCTGCCTGACCCCTCCCTCTGACTACTCTATCAGTCCTTTACCCCTCCCTCTGACTACTCTATCAGTCCTTTACCCCTCCCTCTGAATACTCTATCAGTCATTTACCCCTCCCTCTAACTACTCTATCAGTCCTTTATCCCTCCCTCTAACTACTCTATCAGTCCTTTACCCCTCCCTCTAACTACTCTATCAGTCCTTTATCCCTCCCTCTAACTACTCTATCAGTCCTTTATCCCTCCCTCTAACTACTCTATCAGTCCTCTATCCCTCCCTCTAACTACTCTATCAGTCCTTTACCCCTCCCTCTAACTACTCTATCAGTCCTCTATCCCTCCCTCTAACTACTCTATCAGTCCTTTACCCCTCCCTCTAACTACTCTATCAGTCCTTTACCCCTCCCTCTAACTACTCTATCAGTCCTCTATCCCTCCCTCTAACTACTCTATCAGTCCTCTATCCCTCCCTCTAACTACTCTATCACTCCTTTACCCCTCCCTCTAACTACTCTATCAGTCCTCTATCCCTCCCTCTAACTACTCTATCAGTCCTTTACCCCTCCCTCTAACTACTCTATCAGTCCTTTACCCCTCCCTCTAACTACTCTATCAGTCCTTTACCCCTCCCTCTAACTACTCTATCAGTCCTTTACCCCTCCCTCTGACTACTCTATCAGTCCTTTACCCCTCCCTCTGACTACTTTATCAGTTCTTTACCCCTCTAACTACTCTATCAGTCCCTTACCCCTCCCTCTAACTACTCTATCAGTCCTCTATCCCTCCCTCTAACTACTCTATCAGTCATTTACCCCTCCCTCTAACTACTCTATCAGTCCTCTATCCCTCCCTCTAACTACTCTATCAGTCCTCTATCCCTCCCTCTGACTACTCTATCAGTCCTCTATCCCTCCCTCTGACTACTCTATCAGTCCTTTACCCCTCCCTCTAACTACTCTATCAGTAATTTACCCCTCCCTCTAACTACTCTATCAGTCCTTTACCCCTCCCTCTAACTACTCTATCAGTCCTTTACCCCTCCCTCTGACTACTCTATCAGTCCTTTACCCCTCCCTCTAACTACTCTATCAGTCCTCTATCCCTCCCTCTAACTACTCTATCAGTCCTCTATCCCTCCCTCTGACTACTCTATCAGTCCTCTATCCCTCCCTCTGACTACTCTATCAGTCCTTTACCCCTCCCTCTAACTACTCTATCAGTCCTTTACCCCTCCCTCTAACTACTCTATCAGTCCTCTATCCCTCCCTCTAACTACTCTATCAGTCCTCTATCCCTCCCTCTAACTACTCTATCAGTCCTTTACCCCTCCCTCTGGCTACTCTATCAGTAATTTAACCCTCCCTCTAACTACTCTATCAGTCCTTTACCCCTCCCTCTAACTACTCTATCAGTCCTTTACCCCTCCCTCTAACTACTCTATCAGTCCTTTACCCCTCCCTCTAACTACTCTATCAGTCCTTTACCCCTCTAACTACTCTATCAGTCCTTTACCCCTCCCTCTAACTACTCTATCAGTCCTTTACCCCTCCCTCTAACTACTCTATCAGTCCTTTACCCCTCCCTCTGACTACTCTATCAGTAATTTACCCCTCCCTCTAACTACTCTATCAGTCCTTTACCCCTCCCTCTAACTACTCTATCAGTCCTTTACCCCTCCCTCTAACTACTCTATCAGTCCTTTACCCCTCTAACTACTCTATCAGTCCTTTACCCCTCCCTCTAACTACTCTATCAGTCATCTATCCCTCCCTCTAACTACTCTATCAGTCCTTTACCCCTCCCTCTGACTACTCTATCAGTCCTCTATCCCTCCCTCTAACTACTCTATCAGTCCTCTATCCCTCCCTCTAACTACTCTATCAGTCCTTTACCCCTCCCTCTAACTACTCTATCAGTCCTTTACCCTTCCCTCTAACTACTCTATCAGTCCTTTACCCCTCCCTCTGACTACTCTATCAGTCCTCTATCCCTCCCTCTAACTACTCTATCAGTCCTCTATCCCTCCCTCTAACTACTCTATCAGTCCTTTACCCCTCCCTCTAACTACTCTATCAGTCCTTTACCCTTCCCTCTAACTACTCTATCAGTCCTTTACCCCTCCCTCTAACTACTCTATCAGTCCTCTATCCATCCCTCTAACTACTCTATCAGTCCTTTACCCCTCCCTCTAACTACTCTATCAGTCCTTTACCCCTCCCTCTAACTACTCTATCAGTCCTTTACCCCTCCCTCTGACTACTCTATCAGTAATTTACCCCTCCCTCTAACTACTCTATCAGTCCTTTACCCCTCCCTCTAACTACTCTATCAGTCCTCTATCCCTCCCTCTAACTACTCTATCAGTCCTTTACCCCTCCCTCTAACTACTCTATCAGTCCTTTACCCCTCCCTCTAACTACTCTATCAGTCCTTTACCCCTCCCTCTAACTACTCTATCAGTCCTCTATCCCTCCCTCTGACTACTCTATCAGTCCTTTACCCCTCCCTCTAACTACTCTATCAGTCCTCTATCCCTCCCTCTAACTACTCTATCAGTCCTCTATCCCTCCCTCTAACTACTCTATCAGTCCTTTACCCCTCCCTCTAACTACTCTATCAGTCCTCTATCCCTCCCTCTAACTACTCTATCAGTCCTTTACCCCTCCCTCTAACTACTCTATCAGTCCTCTATCCCTCCCTCTAACTACTCTATCAGTCCTCTATCCCTCCCTCTAACTACTCTATCAGTCCTTTACCCCTCCCTCTAACTACTCTATCAGTAATTTACCCCTCCCTCTAACTACTCTATCAGTCCTTTACCCCTCCCTCTAACTACTCTATCAGTCCTTTACCCCTCCCTCTAACTACTCTATCAGTCCTCTATCCCTCCCTCTAACTACTCTATCAGTCATTTACCCCTCCCTCTAACTACTCTATCAGTAATTTACCCCTCCCTCTAACTACTCTATCAGTCCTTTACCCCTCCCTCTAACTACTCTATCAGTCCTTTACCCCTCTAACTACTCTATCAGTCCTCTATCCCTCCCTCTAACTACTCTATCAGTCCTTTACCCCTCCCTCTAACTACTCTATCAGTCCTTTACCCCTCTAACTACTCTATCAGTCATCTATCCTTCCCTCTGACTACTCTATCAGTCCTTTACCCCTCCCTCTGACTACTCTATCAGTCCTTTACCCCTCCCTCTAACTACTCTATCAGTCCTCTATCCCTCCCTCTAACTACTCTATCAGTCCTCTATCCCTCCCTCTAACTACTCTATCAGTCCTTTACCCCTCTAACTACTCTATCAGTCCTCTATCCCTCCCTCTAACTACTCTATCAGTCCTTTACCCCTCCCTCTAACTACTCTATCAGTCCTTTACCCCTCCCTCTAACTACTCTATCAGTCCTCTATCCCTCCCTCTAACTACTCTATCAGTCCTTTACCCCTCCCTCTAACTACTCTATCAGTCCTTTACCCCTCCCTCTAACTACTCTATCAGTCCTTTACCCCTCCCTCTAACTACTCTATCAGTCCTTTACCCCTCCCTCTAACTACTCTATCAGTCCTTTACCCCTCCCTCTAACTACTCTATCAGTCCTTTACCCCTCCCTCTAACTACTCTATCAGTCCTCTATCCCTCCCTCTAACTACTCTATCAGTCCTTTACCCCTCCCTCTGACTACTCTATCAGTCCTTTACCCCTCCCTCTGACTACTTTATCAGTTCTTTACCCCTCTAACTACTCTATCAGTCCTTTACCCCTCCCTCTAACTACTCTATCAGTCCTTTACCCCTCCCTCTAACTACTCTATCAGTCATTTACCCCTCCCTCTAACTATTCTATCAGTCCTCTATCCCTCCCTCTAACTACTCTATCAGTCCTTTACCCCTCCCTCTAACTACTCTATCAGTCCTTTACCCCTCCCTCTGACTACTCTATCAGTCCTTTACCCCTCCCTCTAACTACTCTATCAGTCCTTTACCCCTCCCTCTAACTACTCTATCAGTCCTTTACCCCTCCCTCTAACTACTCTATCAGTCCTTTACCCCTCCCTCTAACTACTCTATCAGTCCCTTACCCCTCCCTCTAACTACTCTATCAGTCCTTTACCCCTCCCTCTGACTACTCTATCAGTAATTTACCCCTCCCTCTAACTACTCTATCAGTCCTTTACCCCTCCCTCTAACTACTCTATCAGTCCTTTACCCCTCCCTCTAACTACTCTATCAGTCCTTTACCCCTCCCTCTAACTACTCTATCAGTCCTCTATCCCTCCCTCTAACTACTCTATCAGTCCTTTACCCCTCCCTCTAACTACTCTATCAGTCCTTTACCCCTCCCTCTGACTACTCTATCAGTCCTTTACCCCTCCCTCTAACTACTCTATCAGTCCTCTATCCCTCCCTCTAACTACTCTATCAGTCCTTTACCCCTCCCTCTGACTACTCTATCAGTCCTCTATCCCTCCCTCTAACTACTCTATCAGTCCTCTATCCCTCCCTCTGACTACTCTATCAATCCTCTATCCCTCCCTCTGACTACTCTATCAGTCCTTTACCCCTCCCTCTAACTACTCTATCAGTCCTCTATCCCTCCCTCTAACTACTCTATCAGTCCTCTATCCCTCCCTCTAACTACTCTATCAGTCCTTTACCCCTCCCTCTGACTACTCTATCAGTAATTGAACCCTCCCTCTAACTACTCTATCAGTCCTTTACCCCTCCCTCTAACTACTCTATCAGTCCTTTACCCCTCCCTCTGACTACTCTATCAGTCCTTTACCCCTCTAACTACTCTATCAGTCCTCTATCCCTCCCTCTAACTACTCTATCAGTCCTCTATCCCTCCCTCTAACTACTCTATCAGTCCTCTATCCCTCCCTCTGACTACTCTATCAGTCCTCTATCCCTCCCTCTGACTACTCTATCAGTCCTTTACCCCTCCCTCTAACTACTCTATCAGTCCTCTATCCCTCCCTCTAACTACTCTATCAGTCCTCTATCCCTCCCTCTAACTACTCTATCAGTCCTTTACCCCTCCCTCTAACTACTCTATCAGTCCTTTACCCCTCCCTCTAACTACTCTATCAGTCCTTTACCCCTCCCTCTGACTACTCTATCAGTAATTTACCCCTCCCTCTAACTACTCTATCAGTCCTTTACCCCTCCCTCTAACTACTCTATCAGTCCTTTACCCCTCCCTCTAACTACTCTATCAGTCCTTTACCCCTCTAACTACTCTATCAGTCCTCTATCCCTCCCTCTAACTACTCTATCAGTCCTTTACCCCTCCCTCTAACTACTCTATCAGTCCTTTACCCCTCCCTCTAACTACTCTATCAGTCCTTTACCCCTTCCTCTAACTACTCTATCAGTCCTTTACCCCTCCCTCTAACTACTCTATCAGTCCTTTACCCCTCCCTCTAACTACTCTATCAGTCCTCTATCCCTCCCTCTAACTACTCTATCAGTCCTTTACCCCTCCCTCTAACTACTCTATCAGTCCTTTACCCCTCCCTCTAACTACTCTATCAGTCCTTTACCCCTCCCTCTAACTACTCTATCAGTCCTTTACCCCTCCCTCTAACTACTCTATCAGTCCTTTACCCCTCCCTCTAACTACTCTATCAGTCCTTTACCCCTCCCTCTAACTACTCTATCAGTCCTCTATCCCTCCCTCTAACTACTCTATCAGTCCTTTACCCCTCCCTCTGACTACTCTATCAGTCCTTTACCCCTCCCTCTGACTACTTTATCAGTTCTTTACCCCTCTAACTACTCTATCAGTCCTTTACCCCTCCCTCTAACTACTCTATCAGTCCTTTACCCCTCCCTCTAACTACTCTATCAGTCATTTACCCCTCCCTCTAACTATTCTATCAGTCCTCTATCCCTCCCTCTAACTACTCTATCAGTCCTTTACCCCTCCCTCTAACTACTCTATCAGTCCTTTACCCCTCCCTCTGACTACTCTATCAGTCCTTTACCCCTCCCTCTAACTACTCTATCAGTCCTTTACCCCTCCCTCTAACTACTCTATCAGTCCTTTACCCCTCCCTCTAACTACTCTATCAGTCCTCTATCCCTCCCTCTAACTACTCTATCAGTCCTTTACCCCTCCCTCTAACTACTCTATCAGTCCCTTACCCCTCCCTCTAACTACTCTATCAGTCCTTTACCCCTCCCTCTAACTACTCTATCAGTCCTCTATCCCTCCCTCTAACTACTCTATCAGTCCTTTACCCCTCCCTCTAACTACTCTATCAGTCCTTTACCCCTCCCTCTGACTACTCTATCAGTCCTTTACCCCTCCCTCTAACTACTCTACCAGTCCTCTATCCCTCCCTCTAACTACTCTATCAGTCCTTTACCCCTCCCTCTGACTACTCTATCAGTCCTCTATCCCTCCCTCTAACTACTCTATCAGTCCTCTATCCCTCCCTCTGACTACTCTATCAATCCTCTATCCCTCCCTCTGACTACTCTATCAGTCCTTTACCCCTCCCTCTAACTACTCTATCAGTCCTCTATCCCTCCCTCTAACTACTCTATCAGTCCTCTATCCCTCCCTCTAACTACTCTATCAGTCCTTTACCCCTCCCTCTGACTACTCTATCAGTAATTGAACCCTCCCTCTAACTACTCTATCAGTCCTTTACCCCTCCCTCTAACTACTCTATCAGTCCTTTACCCCTCCCTCTGACTACTCTATCAGTCCTTTACCCCTCTAACTACTCTATCAGTCCTCTATCCCTCCCTCTAACTACTCTATCAGTCCTCTATCCCTCCCTCTAACTACTCTATCAGTCCTCTATCCCTCCCTCTGACTACTCTATCAGTCCTCTATCCCTCCCTCTGACTACTCTATCAGTCCTTTACCCCTCCCTCTAACTACTCTATCAGTCCTCTATCCCTCCCTCTAACTACTCTATCAGTCCTCTATCCCTCCCTCTAACTACTCTATCAGTCCTTTACCCCTCCCTCTAACTACTCTATCAGTCCTTTACCCCTCCCTCTAACTACTCTATCAGTCCTTTACCCCTCCCTCTGACTACTCTATCAGTAATTTACCCCTCCCTCTAACTACTCTATCAGTCCTTTACCCCTCCCTCTAACTACTCTATCAGTCCTTTACCCCTCCCTCTAACTACTCTATCAGTCCTTTACCCCTCTAACTACTCTATCAGTCCTTTACCCCTCCCTCTAACTACTCTATCAGTCCTCTATCCCTCCCTCTAACTACTCTATCAGTCCTTTACCCCTCCCTCTAACTACTCTATCAGTCCTTTACCCCTCCCTCTAACTACTCTATCAGTCCTCTATCCCTCCCTCTAACTACTCTATCAGTCCTCTATCCCTCCCTCTAACTACTCTATCAGTCCTTTACCCCTCCCTCTAACTACTCTATCAGTCCTTTACCCCTCCCTCTAACTACTCTATCAGTCCTTTACCCCTTCCTCTAACTACTCTATCAGTCCTTTACCCCTCCCTCTAACTACTCTATCAGTCCTCTATCCCTCCCTCTAACTACTCTATCAGTCCTTTACCCCTCCCTCTAACTACTCTATCAGTCCTTTACCCCTCCCTCTAACTACTCTATCAGTCCTTTACCCCTCCCTCTGACTACTCTATCAGTAATTTACCCCTCCCTCTAACTACTCTATCAGTCCTTTACCCCTCCCTCTGACTACTCTATCAGTCCTCTATCCCTCCCTCTAACTACTCTATCAGTCCTTTACCCCTCTAACTACTCTATCAGTCCTCTATCCTTCCCTCTGACTACTCTATCAGTCCTTTACCCCTCCCTCTGACTACTCTATCAGTCCTTTACCCCTCCCTCTAACTACTCTATCAGTCCTTTACCCCTCCCTCTAACTACTCTATCAGTCCTTTACCCCTCCCTCTAACTACTCTATCAGTCCTTTACCCCTCCCTCTAACTACTCTATCAGTCCTTTACCCCTCCCTCTAACTACTCTATCAGTCCTTTACCCCTCCCTCTAACTACTCTATCAGTCCTCTATCCCTCCCTCTAACTACTCTATCAGTCCTTTACCCCTCCCTCTAACTACTCTATCAGTCCTTTACCCCTCCCTCTGACTACTCTATCAGTCCTCTATCCCTCCCTCTAACTACTCTATCAGTCCTTTACCCCTCCCTCTGACTACTCTATCAGTAATTTACCCCTCCCTCTGACTACTCTATCAGTCATTTACCCCTCCCTCTAACTACTCTATCAGTCCTCTATCCCTCCCTCTAACTACTCTATCAGTCCTCTATCCCTCCCTCTAACTACTCTATCAGTCCTTTACCCCTCCCTCTAACTACTCTATCAGTCCTTTACCCCTCCCTCTGACTACTCTATCAGTCCTTTACCCCTCCCTCTAACTACTCTATCAGTCCTTTACCCCTCCCTCTAACTACTCTATCAGTCCTTTACCCCTCCCTCTAACTACTCTATCAGTCCTCTATCCCTCCCTCTAACTACTCTATCAGTCCTTTACCCCTCCCTCTAACTACTCTATCAGTCCCTTACCCCTCCCTCTAACTACTCTATCAGTCCTTTACCCCTCCCTCTGACTACTCTATCAGTAATTTACCCCTCCCTCTAACTACTCTATCAGTCCTTTACCCCTCCCTCTAACTACTCTATCAGTCCTTTACCCCTCCCTCTAACTACTCTATCAGTCCTTTACCCCTCCCTCTAACTACTCTATCAGTCCTCTATCCCTCCCTCTAACTACTCTATCAGTCCTTTACCCCTCCCTCTAACTACTCTATCAGTCCTTTACCCCTCCCTCTGACTACTCTATCAGTCATTTACCCCTCCCTCTAACTACTCTATCAGTCCTCTATCCCTCCCTCTAACTACTCTATCAGTCCTTTACCCCTCCCTCTGACTACTCTATCAGTCCTCTATCCCTCCCTCTAACTACTCTATCAGTCCTCTATCCCTCCCTCTGACTACTCTATCAATCCTCTATCCCTCCCTCTGACTACTCTATCAGTCCTTTACCCCTCCCTCTAACTACTCTATCAGTCCTCTATCCCTCCCTCTAACTACTCTATCAGTCCTCTATCCCTCCCTCTAACTACTCTATCAGTCCTTTACCCCTCCCTCTGACTACTCTATCAGTAATTGAACCCTCCCTCTAACTACTCTATCAGTCCTTTACCCCTCCCTCTAACTACTCTATCAGTCCTTTACCCCTCCCTCTGACTACTCTATCAGTCCTTTACCCCTCTAACTACTCTATCAGTCCTCTATCCCTCCCTCTAACTACTCTATCAGTCCTCTATCCCTCCCTCTAACTACTCTATCAGTCCTCTATCCCTCCCTCTGACTACTCTATCAGTCCTCTATCCCTCCCTCTGACTACTCTATCAGTCCTTTACCCCTCCCTCTAACTACTCTATCAGTCCTCTATCCCTCCCTCTAACTACTCTATCAGTCCTCTATCCCTCCCTCTAACTACTCTATCAGTCCTTTACCCCTCCCTCTAACTACTCTATCAGTCCTTTACCCCTCCCTCTAACTACTCTATCAGTCCTTTACCCCTCCCTCTGACTACTCTATCAGTAATTTACCCCTCCCTCTAACTACTCTATCAGTCCTTTACCCCTCCCTCTAACTACTCTATCAGTCCTTTACCCCTCCCTCTAACTACTCTATCAGTCCTTTACCCCTCTAACTACTCTATCAGTCCTTTACCCCTCCCTCTAACTACTCTATCAGTCCTCTATCCCTCCCTCTAACTACTCTATCAGTCCTTTACCCCTCCCTCTAACTACTCTATCAGTCCTTTACCCCTCCCTCTAACTACTCTATCAGTCCTCTATCCCTCCCTCTAACTACTCTATCAGTCCTCTATCCCTCCCTCTAACTACTCTATCAGTCCTTTACCCCTCCCTCTAACTACTCTATCAGTCCTTTACCCCTCCCTCTAACTACTCTATCAGTCCTTTACCCCTTCCTCTAACTACTCTATCAGTCCTTTACCCCTCCCTCTAACTACTCTATCAGTCCTCTATCCCTCCCTCTAACTACTCTATCAGTCCTTTACCCCTCCCTCTAACTACTCTATCAGTCCTTTACCCCTCCCTCTAACTACTCTATCAGTCCTTTACCCCTCCCTCTGACTACTCTATCAGTAATTTACCCCTCCCTCTAACTACTCTATCAGTCCTTTACCCCTCCCTCTGACTACTCTATCAGTCCTCTATCCCTCCCTCTAACTACTCTATCAGTCCTTTACCCCTCTAACTACTCTATCAGTCCTCTATCCTTCCCTCTGACTACTCTATCAGTCCTTTACCCCTCCCTCTGACTACTCTATCAGTCCTTTACCCCTCCCTCTAACTACTCTATCAGTCCTTTACCCCTCCCTCTAACTACTCTATCAGTCCTTTACCCCTCCCTCTAACTACTCTATCAGTCCTTTACCCCTCCCTCTAACTACTCTATCAGTCCTTTACCCCTCCCTCTAACTACTCTATCAGTCCTTTACCCCTCCCTCTAACTACTCTATCAGTCCTCTATCCCTCCCTCTAACTACTCTATCAGTCCTTTACCCCTCCCTCTAACTACTCTATCAGTCCTTTACCCCTCCCTCTGACTACTCTATCAGTCCTCTATCCCTCCCTCTAACTACTCTATCAGTCCTTTACCCCTCCCTCTGACTACTCTATCAGTAATTTACCCCTCCCTCTGACTACTCTATCAGTCATTTACCCCTCCCTCTAACTACTCTATCAGTCCTCTATCCCTCCCTCTAACTACTCTATCAGTCCTCTATCCCTCCATCTAACTACTCTATCAGTCCTTTACCCCTCCCTCTAACTACTCTATCAGTCCTTTACCCCTCCCTCTGACTACTCTATCAGTCCTTTACCCCTCCCTCTGACTACTCTATCAGTCCTTTACCCCTCTAACTACTCTATCAGTCCTTTACCCCTCCCTCTGACTACTCTATCAGTAATTTACCCCTCCCTCTAACTACTCTATCAGTCCTTTACCCCTCCCTCTAACTACTCTATCAGTCCTTTACCCCTCCCTCTAACTACTCTATCAGTCCTTTACCCCTCCCTCTAACTACTCTATCAGTCCTTTACCCCTCTAACTACTCTATCAGTCCTTTACCCCTCCCTCTAACTACTCTATCAGTCCTTTACCCCTCCCTCTAACTACTCTATCAGTCCTTTACCCCTCTAACTACTCTATCAGTCCTTTACCCCTCCCTCTAACTACTCTATCAGTCCTTTACCCCACCCTCTAACTACTCTATCAGTCCTTTACCCCTCCCTCTAACTACTCTATCAGTAATTTACCCCTCCCTCTAACTACTCTATCAGTCCTTTACCCCTCCCTCTGACTACTCTATCAGTAATTTACCCCTCCCTCTAACTACTCTATCAATCCTTTACCCCTCCCTCTAACTACTCTATCAGTCCTTTACCCCTCCCTCTAACTACTCTATCAGTCCTTTACCCCTCCCTCTAACTACTCTATCAGTCCTCTATCCCTCCCTCTAACTACTCCATCAGTCCTTTACCCCTCCCTCTGACTACTCTATCAGTCCTTTACCCCTCCCTCTAACTACTCTATCAGTCCTTTACCCCTCCCTCTAACTACTCTATCAGTCCTTTACCCTCCCTCTAACTACTCTATCAGTCCTTTACCCCTCCCTCTAACTACTCTATCAGTCCTCTATCCCTCCCTCTAACTACTCTATCAGTCCTTTACCCCTCCCTCTAACTACTCTATCAGTAATTTACCCCTCCCTCTAACTACTCTATCAGTCCTTTACCCCTCCCTCTAACTACTCTATCAGTCCTTTACCCCTCCCTCTAACTACTCTATCAGTCCTTTACCTCTCTAACTACTCTATCAGTCCTTTACCCCTCCCTCTAACTACTCTATCAGTCCTTTACCCCTCCCTCTGACTACTCTATCAGTCCTTTACCCCTCTAACTACTCTATCAGTCCTCTATCCCTCCCTCTAACTACTCTATCAGTCCTCTATCCCTCCCTCTAACTACTCTATCAGTCCTCTATCCCTCCCTCTGACTACTCTATAAGTCCTCTATCCCTCCCTCTGACTACTCTATCAGTCCTTTACCCCTCCCTCTAACTACTCTATCAGTCCTCTATCCCTCCCTCTAACTACTCTATCAGTCCTCTATCCCTCCCTCTAACTACTCTATCAGTCCTTTACCCCTCCCTCTAACTACTCTATCAGTCCTTTACCCCTCCCTCTAACTACTCTATCAGTCCTTTACCCCTCCCTCTGACTACTCTATCAGTAATTTACCCCTCCCTCTAACTACTCTATCAGTCCTTTACCCCTCCCTCTAACTACTCTATCAGTCCTTTACCCCTCCCTCTAACTACTCTATCAGTCCTTTACCCCTCTAACTACTCTATCAGTCCTTTACCCCTCCCTCTAACTACTCTATCAGTCCTCTATCCCTCCCTCTAACTACTCTATCAGTCCTTTACCCCTCCCTCTAACTACTCTATCAGTCCTTTACCCCTCCCTCTAACTACTCTATCAGTCCTCTATCCCTCCCTCTAACTACTCTATCAGTCCTCTATCCCTCCCTCTAACTACTCTATCAGTCCTTTACCCCTCCTTCTAACTACTCTATCAGTCCTTTACCCCTCCCTCTAACTACTCTATCAGTCCTTTACCCCTCCCTCTAACTACTCTATCAGTCCTTTACCCCTCCCTCTAACTACTCTATCAGTCCTCTATCCCTCCCTCTAACTACTCTATCAGTCCTTTACCCCTCCCTCTAACTACTCTATCAGTCCTTTACCCCTCCCTCTAACTACTCTATCAGTCCTTTACCCCTCCCTCTGACTACTCTATCAGTAATTTACCCCTCCCTCTAACTACTCTATCAGTCCTTTACCCCTCCCTCTGAATACTCTATCAGTCCTCTATCCCTCCCTCTAACTACTCTATCAGTCCTTTACCCCTCTAACTACTCTATCAGTCCTCTATCCTTCCCTCTGACTACTCTATCAGTCCTTTACCCCTCCCTCTGACTACTCTATCAGTCCTTTACCCCTCCCTCTAACTACTCTATCAGTCCTTTACCCCTCCCTCTAACTACTCTATCAGTCCTTTACCCCTCCCTCTAACTACTCTATCAGTCCTTTACCCCTCCCTCTAACTACTCTATCAGTCCTTTACCCCTCCCTCTAACTACTCTATCAGTCCTTTACCCCTCCCTCTAACTACTCTATCAGTCCTCTATCCCTCCCTCTAACTACTCTATCAGTCCTTTACCCCTCCCTCTAACTACTCTATCAGTCCTTTACCCCTCCCTCTGACTACTCTATCAGTCCTCTATCCCTCCCTCTAACTACTCTATCAGTCCTTTACCCCTCCCTCTGACTACTCTATCAGTAATTTACCCCTCCCTCTGACTACTCTATCAGTCATTTACCCCTCCCTCTAACTACTCTATCAGTCCTCTATCCCTCCCTCTAACTACTCTATCAGTCCTCTATCCCTCCATCTAACTACTCTATCAGTCCTTTACCCCTCCCTCTAACTACTCTATCAGTCCTTTACCCCTCCCTCTGACTACTCTATCAGTCCTTTACCCCTCCCTCTGACTACTCTATCAGTCCTTTACCCCTCTAACTACTCTATCAGTCCTTTACCCCTCCCTCTGACTACTCTATCAGTCCTTTACCCCTCCCTCTAACTACTCTATCAGTCCTTTACCCCTCCCTCTAACTACTCTATCAGTCCTTTACCCCTCCCTCTAACTACTCTATCAGTCCTTTACCCCTCTAACTACTCTATCAGTCCTTTACCCCTCCCTCTAACTACTCTATCAGTCCTTTACCCCTCCCTCTAACTACTCTATCAGTCCTTTACCCCTCTAACTACTCTATCAGTCCTTTACCCCTCCCTCTAACTACTCTATCAGTCCTTTACCCCACCCTCTAACTACTCTATCAGTCCTTTACCCCTCCCTCTAACTACTCTATCAGTAATTTACCCCTCCCTCTAACTACTCTATCAGTCCTTTACCCCTCCCTCTGACTACTCTATCAGTAATTTACCCCTCCCTCTAACTACTCTATCAGTCCTTTACCCCTCCCTCTAACTACTCTATCAGTCCTTTACCCCTCCCTCTAACTACTCTATCAGTCCTTTACCCCTCCCTCTAACTACTCTATCAGTCCTCTATCCCTCCCTCTAACTACTCTATCAGTCCTTTACCCCTCCCTCTGACTACTCTATCAGTCCTTTACCCCTCCCTCTAACTACTCTATCAGTCCTTTACCCCTCCCTCTAACTACTCTATCAGTCCTTTACCCCTCTAACTACTCTATCAGTCCTTTACCCTGCCACTTATCTCACCATCATTCCCTTTTCCCTGTCTGTATCACTCCATCATTCCCTGATGTTCATTCCCTGATGATGACCATGATGTTCCTACACACTTGTATGCTGGAATAATTTATTCATTGGAAACTATGGATTAGTGTTTTAGCTATTTATTTACAATATGTTAACCTCATGAGATTACGTCAAGGAATGCTGCAGAAAGATATAGGCTCAATTGCGGTCAATGATCATTAAATCAATATATGTACAGTAGCAGTCAAAGTTTGGACACCCCATCTCATTCAAAAGTTTGCCTTTATTTTTACTATTTTATACATTGTGGAATAATAGTGAAGACATCAAAATGATGAAATAACACATATGGAATCATGTAACCAAAAAAAGTGTTAAACAAATCAAAATATATTTTATATAAATAGCCACCCTTTGCCTTGATGACACCTTTGCACACTCTTGGCATTCTCTCAACCAGCTTCATGAGGTAGTCATCTGGAATCCATTTAAATTAACAGGTGTGCCTTGTTAAAAGTTTATTTGTGGAATGTATTTTTCTTATTGCATTTGATCCAATCAGTTGTATTGTGACAAGGTAGCGGTGGTATACAGAAGATAGCCCTATTTGGTGAAAGACCAAGTCCATATTATGGCAAGAACAGCTCGAAACAAGCAAAGAGAAACGACAGTCCATCATTACTTTAAGACATGAAGGTCAGTCAATACGGAAAAAAGTTTATTCAAGTGCAGTCGCAAAAACCATCAAGTGCTATGATGAAACTGGCTCTCATGAGGACCGTCACAGGAAAGGAAGACCCAGAGTTACCTCTGCTGCAGAGGATAAGTTCACTAGAGTTACCAGCCTCAGAAATTGCAGCCCAAATAAATGCTTCACAGTTCAAGTAACAGACACATCTCAACATCAACTGCTCAGAGACTGGGTGAATCAGGCCTTTGTGGTTGAATTGCTGCAAAGAAACCACTACTAAAGGACACCAATAAGAAGAAGAGACTAGCTTGGGCAAAGAAACACGAGCAATGGACCGGTGGAAATCTGTCTGGTCTGATGAGTCCAAATTTGAGATTTTTGGTTCCAACCTCTGTGTCTTTGTGAGGCACAGACTAGATGAACGGATGATCTCTGCATGTGTGGTTCCCACCGTGAAGCACGGAGGAGGTGTGATTGAGTGGGGGTGCTTTGCTGGTGACACCGTCGCTGATTTATTTAGAATTCAAGACACACTTAACCAGCATGGCTACCACAGCATTCTGCAGTGATACGCCATCCCATCTGGTTTGCGCTTAGTGGGACTATCATCTGTTTTTCAACAGGACAATGACCGAAAACACACCTCCAGGCTATGTAAGGTCTATTTGACCAAGAAGGAGAGTGATGGAGTGCTGCAGCAGATGACCTGGCCTCCACAATCACCCAAACTCTACCCCATTGAGATGGTTTGGGATGAGTTGGACTGCAGAGTGAAGGAAAAACAGCCAACAAGTTCTCAGCATATGTGGGATCTCCTTCAAGACTGTTGGAAAAGCATTCCAGGTGAAGCTGGTTGAGAGAATGCCAAGTGTGTAAAGCTGTCATATCAAGGAAAAGGGTGGCTACTTTGAATAATCTAAAATATTTTGATTTAACACTTTTTTGGTTACATGATTCAATGTGTTATTACATAGTTTGATGTCGTCACTATTAAATCTACAATGTAGAAAATAGTAAAAAGAAAAGAAAAACCCTTGAATGAGTAGGTGTCCAAACTGACTGGTGCTGTATGTCCAACCATTCCAATCTATGCAGAGCTATGGTGTAGAAGTTCTATATAACATGCATGATAGTGCAAAGAACTCAGTGGCTAACTGACACGTGCATGTATTCAAAACACATTTAAAATGTTTAAGCAAAGAAGAGTTACCACACTTCGCAAGCTGACTGACAACACAATCCTATTTTGTCACCAGCATGAACATAGAAGACAAACACACTATGTTTTGGTGTTCTTTATTAAAATACTGCTGTACACACAAAAATTACAACATTTTAGTCAAACACAAGAGGGGCATAAAACATACTAAGATGGTGATGGAGGTGTGTGTGGGAGAAAGGCAGCAATAGTTAGTGATGCACGGGTTGACTCATACCCCGCAGACCCCACGGTTATATCCGCAGGGCAAGGGTTTTAGGGTCCTGAAATATTGTGTGGATGAAGGGTGGGTGGGTGGCAGGTTGAATAAAGTGAAGGGGGAAAAAATAATTTAAAAAAAATCTGTACATGTATAATTGTGTAACTCATATCTATAGGCTACATTGAGGTTTTTATTTAATTAGAGAAATGAGTGTGTAACCCTAAGCTTCAGGGCCTAACTGCAGACTACGCGTGCCAACTAACCTAGCACAGAGGACGCTATTTTGTTTCTCAACAGTGCTGCAAAAGAAAGACGAAAGTAGGCCATTATAGTCTCAACTGGACAGTGGCTACTTTGGTTTTCAAAATCTTATTTTGTGTAACAGTGTATTTATTTTCTAAGCCTTATATATATATATATATATACACACATTTCATTAGATGTTTTATTTAATTCATATGCTGGTAGAGGCTATTAGCCCACAGGCAGTCGGCCTAAAATATATCCATTTATTGTTTCACATTTGTTTCAGCAAAACATTAGGCTACTGTTCATGAGGCCTAAATATTCAATAAATTGATGAAATGTTGAAGAAAAACATAATTGTTCAATAAATGTTCAAGAGAAAAAAGGGAACAGAGCGTTTTCTATATTAGCAGGTTAGGGTTGGATGCAGCCCTCAGATTTTCCCTATCACATACAGTCGGGTTGTTGCAGATGGGTTTTTAGCAATTGCGGGTGGGGGTGCGGGTGAACAAACAGCTGACCCGCGCATCACTAGCTCTAGTATTACTGGAGTGTGTGTCATGATGGTGATATGATGAACGTTGACATGTGTGGATAGGGATGGCTGTGTGTTGGTATGGGTGTGTGTAAGAGATTGGTTTAAAGATAGGGGTCTAAGCACCACATTCACCAAATATGCTTTCGGTCTTGATCATGTCACTAAAAACAGGAAACAGTACATGATTCTAACATAGCCAACTCACAGCTCACCTCATGGAGTAGGTAGAAGATGCCCCTAACAACTGACATAGGGTCAGATATGTTGTCATCCCCCTAGTAGTTCAGGTAAGACTGGACTACGGTAAATTGATGCTAGATCTGTGCTTAGGAGCATCCATCTCCTCACAATTTCCCCCCACAGTACCCCCCCCACCCCCACTTAAGAGTCCCGCCCACACCAATCTGACTGGATAAAGGGCGACCAATGACGGCCAAAAACATTCAGTCATTGGGCCCCTGCAGCTGTCCATTGTCCTGAGAGAATTCCAAACCATCCAACAGAGGGTCTATTCAATAGGGTTGAATGTTGCACATAGAACTGATGTATAGAATAGACAGTTACCTTCTCATGTGATTAGAAGTCTTGGTATGATCTATATAATACATTTCTAAAACACTTTGAATGTTTCACCCTTCTGAATAGATCCTTGCTTCTGAGTGCAACAGCCACCACCCCACCCCCCTTACCAATTCTCCATCCTTCTCCCTGATGTGTACACTCCTTCACTACCCATTATGAATTCAAAGGCATTGGATTGGTATAAGCATGGTTTGGAGTTTCCATCATCTCTTATGCCAATCCATTATTTTTAAAGCCATGAGAGGGTGTGAATGAGAGCACACTTCAGGGGAAAAACCCAGGGGACCTCCGGAAGGGGTCAAAGGTGAAAGGTGACTCCTGGTCATCGCTGCTCGGTGTCTCCAGCACGTTGTGTGTCACATGATCTTAAAAGGTCAAATAAAAAACACATTTTCTTAAAATGATTCAAAACCCCTTCCTACAATCCACTTCGCCCCCGTTGGAATTGGTCCACAGAATAAAGTTTGTGTTGAGGCAGAAAGACTGTCCCTTCCATGTCCCATCATGCATCACTGCACTACAGCAGAGTAAAATGAGAAGAACCAGCTAGAAAGAATCACAAAAAGCATAACGTATTCTCAAACGAAGAGGTCACCAGGGACCCTTCATGAGAGGGAGGGAGGGACCCTTCAGGAGAGGGAGAAAGAGGGAGGGAGGGACCCTTCAGGAGAGGGAGAAAGAGGGAGGGAGGGACCCTTCAGGAGAAGGAGAAAGAGGGAGGGAGGGACCCTTCAGGAGAAGGAGAAAGAGGGAGGGAGGGACCCTTCAGGAGAGGGATAAAGACGGAGGGAGGGACCCTACAGGAGAGGGAGAAAGAGGGAGGGAGGGACCCTTCAGGAGAGGGAGAAAGAGGGAGGGAGGGACCCTTCAGGGGAGGGAGAGAGGCAGCAAAGAAAATAATTGAGGCAGAACTGGCTCCATTCTCTAGT